>NC_138130.1:22432119-22747312 GCF_964188305.1 Podarcis bocagei | reverse complement strand
GTAACCAGAGGTACCACTGTAAATATATGGACCCAAATGTGTGGCTGAGTGGGGATTTAAACCCTAGTCTCACACGTCCTAGTATAACCACTTCACCACATAGAGTCACTAACAGGTTGATCCTGTGCATGTCTGACTGAGTTCAATGGGAGTTGCTCCCAGCTACATGTGCATCATATTTGAAAGGTTGCAAAATGTGTTTTAAACAAATATTTGGGGAAAAGTTGATTGGTGCAACGGAGCTTCCACTTTGGGATGATTCGTTCATTACAGAAGATGACATAAACACAAAGGCTGCAATCCTGAGCATAGTTAGGCTGCTTCAATCCCTTTTTTTTTTTTAAATCTCAGGCACTCAAAACAAGAATTTGCTAGAATCTGACAACATACACATAAAACCAGTGAAAAGCAATATAAGCAATTAAAGTGTCAGATGAAAGACACACACAAAAAGGACATTCAAAGGGTGACAGGATATACAGTGTTTATATGCAAATGCTAGCAGCCTAGAGCCAAGAAGGGTGGATTAGAATGCCTAGTATTAAAAGAGAATGTAGATATACACATATCAGACACCTGCTGGAACAATGGAAATCAATAGGATACTGTCAGGTCTGTATACAAAAACCTTCAAAAAAGATGGAGTAGGATGAACGAAAGAGACTGTAGTACTATATATCAAAGAAGAACTGAAAATCAAATGTTAGGAAATAAGCAATCATAACGAAGAAAATCTGGGAGGGTGGAAGCTGAAAAGGCGTGTGTCGTTCAGTAACAATGCTGCTAAGTGGTAGAAGTGAGGTGGCGCATTTGTTTTGGATCCTGCAAATGCCATGTTTGAACACTTTTTAGATCAGTGGTGGCCAACCTTTTTGGGAAGCGTGCCACTATTTAAATTCAAGGGGTGGCAAAGAGCTGCTTGCTCCAGTGCACATGGCCATGCATAGGCAGGCAACCATGCCTTGGGCAAATGGTTTGAAGTCTAGTTAACTGAAACAGAGTGGTCCAAAGTGAAGAACTGGAGAAGCAGGCAAGAGTGTAGACCCGGCTTATTGGCTATACACCTTAATCAGGTAAAGGTAAAGGGACCCCTGACCATTAGGTCCAGTCGTGGCCGATTCTGGGGTTGCGGCGCTCATCATGTTTATTGGCTGAGGGAGCTGGCGTACAGCTTCCGGGTCATGTGGCCAGCATGACTAAGCCGCTTCTGGCAAACAAACGCAGCACACGGAAACGCCGTTTACCTTCCCGCCAGAGCGGTACCTAGTTATCTACTTGCACTTTGACGTGCTTTCTAACTTCTAGGTTTGGTAAGAGCAGGGACCGAACAATGGGAGCTCACCCTGTTGCGGGGATTAGACCACACCTACATCCCACAGTTTGCAGGGAATTGGGAGCAAGATGGCCGCCGAACTAGCTGCAGAGTTCTGGAGGTTATCTGAGGCAAGTTCTAAATCTGTTTTTTAAACAGGCTCGACACCGAGCCAACTTTTGAAACTCCTTTTATAATATATTTTAACTCCTCCAGAGTTTTTAAGTAGTTTAATAGCCCTTTTAGCTTGTTGCTTCTAAAAAAAAAAGAGCTTTTTTGATACCTTGTTACCTTGTTATCTTGATGTCTGGAGGGTTTTGCTCCCCGCGATACCGCGCTCCTCAAGTCTGACCGACAATAAGGAAAACGGGTGACAGCTGATTTATTGCCAACTCCGTGTTACGCTCTGAACTATAAGCTATCAAATTACAAATTACAAATAGCTATTCCAAATCTTGCCTCATTTTGGACCTTAGCCCATAGCTGGGTGGAGCTTCCGACTTCCTAAGAGACATAGTTTTTGAAATAGGAAGAATAACCCTGATTGGTAACAAAGATTTACAAATGGTACTTACTAGAAAGAAACGTAGGGACCTGGGGATAGTGACAAGTCCATTGTTCCAGGAGTGTTATGAGAAACAGAGTAAAATCACGCAATACTTTTTACATACAAGGGACAACGAGAATGGAAATGGAAATGAGCAAAAGATGGCTGAGATGGTTGAGTTGAAGCAGGATGAGGCTCTTCTTTCTCCCTCTGCTGCTCAAGATCACTCAACCTTCTCTAGAGGAATACAGGACACGGAGAATAACAACCAAAATAGAAATACAATGAGCCTGGCCCATGAAATAGTCTTGGCTGAGATATTATCTTCAGAGTTACAGGAAGAAACCCGAAACTCCCAGAAACCCCAGACTTCATCTATGGGCTCCCAGACGGAAAACAATGACTGCTATCCTCAGGACTGGCTGCTCTCTATAAATCTGGATCTGGCAGCTATGAAAAAATACTTAACAACAACAAATGGGCTGCTCCTGACATTAGTGGAAAATTATCCCCTCCAAGCTAAAGGCTCAGAACTTCATGGTGTTGATCCACAAACCACCCCTCAAGAGCCAGAATATACAAAGCAACCAGCAACCAGCAAGTGCACACAAGGATCAGCAGCGGAAAATCATTTACACCAAGGAAAGGACATAGGGCTGTATGTATCTGTCCCTAAAACTGAATTTCCTATCGAAGTAAATCAAAAGAAGCGAGGCACTGGTAAGAGATACCATAAGAAGAAAGCTGAAACTAAAAAGAAAAGAACATAAAAACTGCAAGGAAATCTGTTACAAACCGACGTGCATGCAAAGTATGCTGGAAAAGACTATATAAGCTGATTCCAACAAAATCAAAAACAAACTCTAACAAACCTGCTATACATGGCAGCAGAGAGAACAACAGTGTGGATCCAGGAAAAAAGATCCAGCTGAAGTCTTTGAAAGAAACATCATTGCTGCCTAACAAAACAAGTGAGGAAACGGAATCACTACCCGGGTGCTCTATGCTGAAACCCCAAGGATCTATAAATATTAAAGAAGACTCACCCCATACTATTGATTATGGCAGACTTCAAGATGAGCCAGTAGCAGGGCAAGACTTGCCCCAGGATAAAGGATGGAAACTGATGTTGGCAGATAGGAAGTTAGCTTTTCTTAACTACCCGAAGCCAAAGGGCTTCCTTACACAGGAAGAACGCTCGGTGCATTTTGTGAATATTTTAGATGATATGCTGCCAGGGAAAATAAAATTAAATGACATTACCTCAGTAGATTTTATATTCTACAATGGATACTCTCTGCGAGTGATTGCCTCCTTCAAAGATCAAAACTTGGCTAAATATATATATAGATCAAGACATCTGCTGTCAAAGAAAAGGATAATGGTAACAAGATTTTTCGAAAACAGCACATGTTTGAAATTGTTCCCTGATGAGTTTACGACAGCTGAGATAAGACTTACTTGTAAACCAAAGGAGGAGAGAGGACACTCAAAAGACAAACTGGAACATACTGAGCAAGGGTCCTTGAAATTAAGACAGGAGATGAGATTGCCTAATGAGGGGATGGATAACTTCTATCCAGAAGAAAAGGCATTAATAAATCAGTTTGGATTGTTGCCTTTCCTTGCCCAATCTGAGATCTTGAGAAGATTGGAGACCCTTAGAAATAAGTTAACAGAGATGAATGCTCAGGAAAAAGTAAGAGAGAAAGAACCGGCAACGGACCAATTAAAGAAAGAGAACCTCTCTGAAAAAGCCAAGATAGACCCCATGAAAGATTACTCTTATAATACCTCTACAATTGCGGAGATAAACCTGTTAACAACAGATCTAACACAGTGCGCAAGGGATAAACTACCATCTAAGAAGGAAACCATCTTTATGGCAACCACGAAAGACTACCCTTATAATACCTCTGCAGCTGCAGAGATAAACCTGACAGCAACAGATCTAACACAGTGCGTAAGGGACAGTAACAATCTACCATCTAAGAAGGAAACCATCCCTATGACAACCACAACGCGTTCTTGGACCAGCATGAGATACCTGGATGAGGATGAACTTGGTATCAGTCAAATAGAACACCTCAAGGTAGATTCGCCAAAAAAAGGAGTACTGATCACTAATGTTAGCACGCTGCACCCTTCAACTGATTCCATTGAGTACCTGGGCGATAACACATCTATGGACATTGCCAAAATGAATGAAATCCAACCAACAGATAAAAAGATAGGCCCAATAAATCTTTTAAAGGCAAATTGACTAAGATCAATTTCTGGCAAGACAACGTGCAACCTTGCCTTGCTAACTTGGAATATTGCAGGTTGGCAAAAGAGGGTTTCTGACCAATCCTTTGTTAAATATATTCAGAGACATGATATTGTGTTTCTCCAGGAGACCTGGAGCACAAGTGAAGTGGAGTTAAATGGTTTCTCTGCGTTCCCCCTCCCAGGTCTTTTAAGTACTAGAGGGGGGCGAGTTAAAGGTGGGTTAGTTACTTTAATCTCAACAAGGCTAAGGGCCATATTTAAAAAACTAGACCCACTAGACCATCTGGCCACAGCTGTGCAAGTACAGTGGAGAACCCACAGCTTGCTGCTGATTAATGTATACCTACCCCCACAAAGAGAGAAAAGATTGATAAGAAATACGGGCTCAGTTAGAACAGTATCTTGATAAACTACTAAATCTTTTTCCTGATGCCTCCGTAGTGGTGGCAGGTGACCTAAATGCCAGAACTGGACAATCTGATGAGGCTTTGTGTGCCCATTTCCACGAAACAGTCCCCATTATAGAGGAAACCCACCCAATACCAGCTAGAACCTCAAAGGATAAAGGCTGCAATTATGCCGGCTTATGCCTATTACACTTGGTCAATAAGTTGGACTTGGTTATACTAAATGGCCGTACAGAGGGGGAGAAGGTCGGAGAATTCACATTTATATCTAACAATGGCGCCTCCACAATTGATTATATAATCGTGTCGTATGATCTTCAAAACAAAGTTCTGGAATGCAAAGTGGAGGAGCGCTTAGACAGTGACCATCTGCCATTAAGTGCACTCGTAGCTGCGGGAAAGGATTTATCCTGCGCTGAAAAAATCGAGCATTCGAGCCCTACAGCTTTGGAGCTCAGATATTCGCGCATCAGATGGACAGATAAATTGCATAAGGAAATTTCAAGTAAGCTATGCTCAAAGGAATTCCTCACTAAGAGAGAAAACCTTATAACTTCCTCAAGCCATGAATTAAAGATAAATTTATTTCAGGAGTTAATTTTACTCCTTCAAGACTCCCTGAAGGAAAAAAGGAACAGGCCAAGTAGGCAATCCCCAGTATATAAAAACTCCAAACCCTGGTTTGATCAAGAATGTCAGGATATGAAGTTAAATTTACTGAAAAAATACAAGAATTATAGATCTGCCAATTTACCCCAACTTCCCACGGGCTGGTTTGAAGATAAACGAAATTATAAAATTTTGATCAAAAAAAAAAAACTCCTGGCACAGAAAAGAGATTGGAAATGCCTAATAGATGCATCCAGAGAGAGAGATTCGGCCACCTTCTGGAGACTGGTAGCAAATGGAGTGCGATCTACTTCCTTAGAAGTGGAGTATACTATACCTGCAGGGACTTGGGAGGCATTTTTCCAATCTTCATACTCAGCTCTGCCTTTGACACAGCCACTAATACAGTGTGCGGCAGGTGATGAGTGGCCTCCGGTGTCGGTCGCGGAGATTAGGAGGCTTATTCAGGCACTCAAACACAGAAAAGCCCCGGGAGCAGATAACATCTCTCCTGAACTTCTCAAAGCCAATATTGACTGGTGGGCCCCAGTCCTTGCCACCCTTTTCACCAGCATAGATCAAACAGCAATAATACCAGAGGACTGGGGATTGGCAATCATCGTTCCCATATTCAAGAAAGGCTGTAAACTTGATCCAGCCAATTACAGACCAATCAGTCTCTTAAGCATCATCAGCAAACTTTATGCAACTCACTTACGTGAAAAGTTCGCGGACTGGCTGGAACAGGAGCACATCCTAAAGGAAGCCCAGGCTGGTTTCAGGGCACATAGATCAACTCTAGACCAAGGATTGGTATTGCAACATCTAGTGGAGAAATACACCTCAAAGAAAGGAGGCTCTCTCTATGTAGCCTTTATAGATTTCAAATCAGCCTTCGACTCGATACCCCGGCACAGACTTTGGGAAAAACTAAAGGTCACAAACATCGATAGACGTCTTTTGCTTCTTATCCGTAGACTACATGAAAATACTCGGCTCCGTGTTAGATGCGACCGTTATGGGAACCTATCAAAGGAAATCCAAAGTCTCCATGGTGTTAAGCAAGGCGGTGTTCTTGCCCCTATTCTTTTTAACTTCTATATAAACTCCCTCGTCGGAAAGATGGAGGAAGCAAGTACTCATTCCCCAAACCTAAATAATACACCAATCCCGGTCCTTCTGTACGCAGATGATGCGGCACTTATTTCCTTCTCTTGTGTGGGTCTAAGAAAACTTTTACGAGCTCTTACAGAGTATTGCGAAGCTGAACACCTAATAATAAATTACACTAAATCAAAAATTATGGTGTTCTCCAAGAGAAAACTCCGGCACAAATGGAAAATTAATAACCAATCTATTGAGCAAGTAACATCTTTTAGATATCTTGGAATAATTTTTGATGAGAAGGGATCTTGGTGCCATCAGATTAAGAATTCCATTGTAAATGCGCAAAGATCTTCTAGAGCTATCATAAGATTCTTTTACAGAAAAGGAGGTCAATATGTTCCTGCTGCCTCCCAGGTCTTTATTGCAAAAACACTTCCACAATTGATGTATGGCACCCAGATATTTAATTGTCAAAAACTCAACTCCCTGGAATCTGTACAAACTAAATTCTATCGTTCCCTATTAGGGTTACCTACCTGTGTCTCTAACACTGCCATTAGGCTGGAGGTGGGTCAACTCCCTATTAATGCCAGGATATGGATCCTGAAGATTCACTTCTGGCTAAAACTCATATTTTTCCCAGTGGGAGTGGCTCCATTGACTCTACTAGACCCGTTCCAGTCTAAATGGAGATTGTCGCTTTATGAAAAACTGAGGGGCCTGGGGCTTTCCCCACAAGAACTCATAGCCTCAGGTTTTGAAAAGGCTAAAATGATGGTGAGACAGCGAATAGGAGATGTAGAGCTTCAGGACCATATGAGCAAGATAGATAAATACCCAGCTATCCAAGATTATGGAAAAGGGTTTAATCTAACCCCATATTTGTTGGACCTACAAATCGCAAAATATAGGCGGGCGTTTACCCTTACCAGATTTGATGTATTGCCATCTGCCTTACTAAAGGGCAGATACGAGGGCACACCCTATGCTGAACGAGTTTGCCCATGTGGTCTGAAGGAGGTGGAAACGGCTTCACATGTGTTGTTACACTGCGACCTTTACGGGGATATCAGGTTACTGTTTATCTCCCCTATCGTTCAGAAATTTCCAGGTCGATCTGAATCTCAGCGGCTGAAAATCCTACTAGGAGATAAAAATCCAGAAGTAACACTGAAAGTGGCCAAGTTTTCTGCGGCCGCGATCAAGCGGAGGGCATTAGCTGTAAAAAAGTAAAAGATCTGACCCCTGCACAAGCCCCCCCTTTTTTTTTTTAGCCCATACATATACTGTAGTGCATATGAGTATATATATATATGTGTGTGTGTGTGTGTGTGTGTGTGTATATGTGTATTGTTTTATGTATAATTTTACAACTTTTAATTGACACCATCATTCCCTCGTAAATTATTGCTGCCTTTTATGTTTTTTTCTTTTCTTTCTGGTCTATGACCGTAATAAATTTATTCATTCATTCATTCATTCATTCATTCACCCTGTTGCGGGGATTAGAACCGCCGACCTTCTGATCGGCAAGTCCTAGGCTCTGTGGTTTAACCCACAGGGCCACCCGCGTCCCACCTTAATCAGAGTCAGTACCAAAAGCTTCTGTTGCCCATGCCAGTTGCAGCATCCAGACCAGGGTTTGCCAAACTTGGGTCTCCATCTGTTTTTTGACTACAACTCCCCCCCCCCACATCACCCCTGACCACTGGTCCTGCTAGCTAGGGGTGATGGGAGTTGTAGAAGAAGAAGAAGAGAAGGAGGAGGAGTTTGGATTTGATATCCCGCTTTATCACTACCCTAAACAGTTTCAAAGCGGCTAACAATCTCCTTTCCCTTCCTCCTCCACAACAAACACTCTGTGAGGTGAGTGAGGCTCAGAGAGAAGTGTGACTAGCTCAAGGTCACCCAGCAGCTGCATGTGAAGTCCAAAAACAGATGGAGAGCCAAGTTTGGGAAACCCTGATCTAGACTATCAGAGCGACAGAGAAGTAGAAATGTTGTGGACAGTGTTACTGCCAGTAGAACTTAACTGCCATGTATAATGAAAAGGTTAATTTGAAACCAATCTTTTTGTCAGAAAAATGCATTTGCAATTGCTAAACAGACATTCTATGCAGCCAAGTGGAAACTCACCAAAAAGGAGAAAAATGGCAGAGAAAGCTTTTCCAAGTAGGGATGTGTAAAGGAAGAAGGAAGAACTAGTAAGTGGCCCACTGTAGATCCTTAAAAGAAATGGTGGAGTTGACTTCCAATACACTATTAGGGGCTCCAACTGGGATCTGTAAAGCTGGCCAGGAAACCTAGTACAAACCCACTTCCTACAGATTTGCATGGAGGTAGAGGAACCATTAAGATAGAAGTGAAGTAAGAGCTGTGATAAAGCAAGTATTCTTGCTCTTCTCTTACAGCATAAGAACCAGCGCAGCATTAGAGTGCCAAACAAGGGCCTGAAAGAGCAGGGTTCAAATCCCCACTCAGACATGAAGTTCACAGTGTGACCCTGAGCCAGTCATTGTCTCTCAGTAACCTACCTCACAGGGATGTTATGGATCAAGGCGCACCACCTGGGAGGAAAGGGTGACATAAATGTAATGATATGAATGAATGAATGAATGAATGAATGAATGAATGAATGAATGGAGCCCTCATGGGAAGCACTGGGTGCTTCATAGAGGCAGAGACATTCTCAGGGTTGGCTCCACACTCTAAGCAGCGAATAGACATCAACATCACTTCCTATGGAAGACGTGTTTTAGATGACATACCTGTATCTTGGGAAGATGCATCAAGGAATGACCGACCCACAGCAATTGCTTCTGCCATGTAAGTATGAAGTAGAAAACAGATTGCAGAGAGGTGTAACTAGGGTCAACAGGCCAAGCTGCCCCAGAATCCTCTGCAGTGAACAGGGATTGTATAGCTGATCAGCAGACGTTTGCAGACCATTCAGAGGACAGCATGAAAGAAGGTTTCCTGGTAGTGAGAAGTAATGAAAGTGGTAAGGGCAAAAAAGTAGGAAGGAAATAAGAATTATGAAAGGGGTACTGGAGAGTGCAAAGAGTACACCTCAAAGTCTAACTATAGTATACTTATGTGCCAGTTGTATCAAAACCACAAATAAATTATATTGATTCTTATGACTACTGTATCAAGGCTGTAGGTTAGGAATAACTAAAAACCAAAAAAAGCAAGGAAATGTAAAGTTGACCAATTCCTGATTCAGTGTCCAGCACTGTATTTGCTTGCTGGGGAAAGGGTGTGTGAAGGAGGGAGAGAGAGTAAATATGTTAACAATTATGGGTGATAGAGCATCTGATATTATTATTACTGTTTTTATGCTTCTACAACATATTTTCATAGCCCGGTTTTCATAATAAAGCCTTATAGAATGACACATTTTCAAATTCAAAACAATAAAAACATTTAATATTTTAACAGCTTAAACTGTCTTTGCAATATTCAATAGACAAATTCCAGTTAATTTTGAAAGTATTCCTCAAAGCATTTAGCTATAGGTAATTATTGCTTTACTTTACCAGAAATTGTGCTGGGAGGCAAATATAAACCCACTTCTCTGCTTTGGGGGTTGGTTTGTTTTGTGTTTTTTAAGTATGAAAGTTGAATCGGAATTATGGGAGTCTGCAATTCTTAAAATAAAAGGAATATACAACATGAATAAAGTTGCTTACTAGCATAGAATGAGGTACTCCATCTATATTCACATCACTTGACAGGAAATCCCATCCATAGCCGTGAGACTAATTATTTTGGAACCTAAGGGAAATGTAGCCTAAATAAGAGAGTGATCTGCAGTTAAGGATCAGTGAGCCAGCTAATGGTCGGTTAGTCAGGAGAGAACAACTCTAGAATGTTAATAAAACATGTCTCGAACCCAGTACCTTAGGGACCAGACTGAAACACTGTGTGAGATGAATGAAAGGAAAGGTACCTGTTATAGGTGGCAGAATTATGATGCAGGCATATGAAGAAGCCTGATGATGAAAGCATACCAATAAAAGCTAAATTCTCCATAGGTGACTATACTTTTAACACCAAATTTGCAGGCACATTAGTCCAGTGTAGACTTTAATGCTGGTTCCAAGTCAAACTCAGAATCATTCGCTACCTCCCCTTCCCTCTTTCCCTCAATGAAAATTCTCTTGTAAGACCGCCCCCCCATCACAAGTGCATCAGTGCTAAGCATAGTTAATACTATTCAAATTCCCATCTTCCCAGGGTTTGTATACGCACTTCATACATTGGCTTGAAATTCTGGCTATAAGGGTTTCACTGATTAGTAGTGACCATGGTCGCTATTATAATCCCAAGCTTAACCATGTCTCTGTGTGTATCCCTCCTGGTGGTTAAATGTAAACAACTACCACGCAGATAGCTACATCTAGCCCTGCAAAACGAAGTTATTTGTTGAGCATCCACATCTCATAGGCCTCAAAGTTTTGCCTGGGGACAAGCAACTGAAAAGGTTAGCCTGTTCAATCCACTTTGAAAGTTGGGCACAACAATAATACCCAATGACAAAAGTAATAATAAAAATACTACATGGCAGGACAAAAACATTATACATACATATTCTTCCCCAGTCCCTTTCATTTCAACCCATGTGAAACACATTTTCCTATGATTCCTTCTGACATTTACCAACTCTAAATCATATGGGACTTTTAAGCCAATAGCAAATGTGTGTAGCTGAGGAGCATGTGCCCCCCCCCTAAATCAAGTAAATAAATAGAAATACTTAACTAACTGACCAGTTGTATCACAGATATATTGGTTCTGCCCCACCAACATAAAGCTTGCCCCCCTAAAATAAATCCTGACTACACCCATGAATAGCAATTAATGTCTGCAGCTTCCTCAAAGATGCTCCATCTGTATTCTATCAGGTGGAGCATTAAGGAAATGTTATATGGGCCACAAACCAATCCCCAATTTATCCAAGTAGGGTTGGGAAAGACTTCTATCAGAACCCTGGGCAGCCACTGCCAGTTAATGATAACAGCATTGGGCTGGATGGACCAATGGTCTGATTTGGTATAACTTTCTGATCTCATATAGCTACAGTGCCCTCTCTTCTCTGAGTCTTAAATGGCACTGTTCTTCTTATTGTCATAAGACTTGCATAAGCATAGGAACCATTTCCCCACTTCTCATTTCCTCACCTCTGTAAAACCTACAAGCACAAACCATCCTAGAATCACAATGCACAAAAGGAGTCTTCTTCGTTCAACTGTTGGCATAAAAGATGTCTGTCTGCCCTTCCTGTCATTGCTTGTAAGTGTTTGCCATTGTTTGTATTTTACCTAGTGCTTCAGTAATTTCAAACGTAAGGGTTACAGCTTTTGACTGGCAGATTAATCAACTTCAGTGGTACCTCGGTTTAAGAACTTGATTCATTCTGGAAGTCCGTTCTTAACCTGAAACTGTTCTTAACCTGAGGTACCACTTTAGCTAATGGGGCCTCCCGCTGCTGCCGTGCCACCGCCGCGCAATTTCTGTTCTCATCCTGAAGCAAAGTTCTTAACCCGTGGTACTATTTCTGGGTTAGCAGAGTCTGCAACCTGAAGCGTCTGTAACCCAAGGTAGCACTGTACAACTGTAACTGATTAATCAATTATAATTAATCAGTTACATTGTTAGATCCCCTTCCTCTTAGCTGTGGAGGCCCATGGCTCAATTTATAGCTTGATTAATTAGTAAAAATCACATTAATTGTGTAATATTATTTAATTAATTATAAGCTCTTGTTAATAATCACGCTCCAGCAAATGTATCTGAACTTGTGCTATCCACTGTCTAGTGCACCTCTGGGAACATACCCTTTCAAATCACAGTCAACTCCAAGCATCTTGCATTGCAGGATGTTGCCATTTCCAGTTCAAACCAAATAAATCTGCTTCCCTCTGTGGTGCCACTTGAGTTTTCTGTTCTTACAGGCGTATATAGCTACTTGTCTAAATTAGTATTCTCGCCATTTTAGAGAACTGGCACTCTAGCAAAAGGTTACGGCTCTGAAATATAGGGATGGAACTAGGGCGTCCTTCATTCATTTTCCTATTCCAACCATAGCTGACTCTTGTCTAAACAGTCTCAAGTTCACATTGGAGCACTCTTGTCTCTGTCCACTCAGCCACAGATGCTCTTTAAACTGGGTCATGACCTGACTCCTTCCTGACCTCCATTGTACTACAGGGGAAAACAGACCTCCAATGTAGTTCACTGGTCCTGAGTCAAAGATGTTAAGGCATACACTGGACTGCCTCCACCCCTTCCCTATCAAGGAAGAGTAGGTTCGAAAGTGACATTAAAGAGGAGCAGGTGAGGCACCAATCAACTGGCATTGATTGGCCTCCCTAGCCCCTAGCTATGCATCTCTTTTCATAGGTGCATTGCTAATTGCACATCTACTCTTAATAGCACCAAGGAGAATGTCTGCTATATACTCCTAGACCTGATTTTGGGGGGTTGGTTTGCACCATTGTCTGCAATGCAAACTTGCAATTCAACTCCCAAACGCCTGCCCCCTTCACAATGCTCCAGGAGTTCCACGAGTTACAATTAAATCAAAATTATATTCTTTACAACAGAAATATTACACTAACAGGGTATGATGTTCTGCTGTCTTGGTTCATGCATTTCAAATTTTAGTAGGATTTTTACAAAGCCACATGGCATCTCTGAAGTATTCCAATCTCTTACTCAGCTTTAAAAAATTAAAAACTAATCAAGCTAGTCAAATCCCTCTGCGGGATACTAAAGCAGCATTATGAATCTGCCAAAGGAAAAAATATATACTTACTCTAGCATACACGTTTTCAAATCTCACTCAGTTTATATAGTATGTGTATAAATAAAAAGACCAAACCAAAAATATCCTGTTTGTTCTTTCTCGAATTTCAGGTCAATTTTGTACCATGTTTTCTTCATTCACACACAACAACCCATTAATATGTTCCCCACTTCTGCAAGCACCAGAACAAAATGCTCTGTAAGTGAACTGAAACTTTAAAAAGACTGCTGTAGATTTGCAAACATCAGCGTGGCTGATCTATATTTGTGAAGAACTGAAAAATATTAAACGCTAATGAATAGAAATATTTTCTAGTGGGTGCAGGTGGTCAAAGTTCATCAGGTAAGCATGTTTTACATTGCGTTGCACACCAGATGGTAGCCTTATCGATTTTCACGTCTGCTGGTACACAATCTGGTGGAAAAAAACAAATGTATTGCAACAGGTATGAAATATGAGACAGCAGCCTCCTGCTATGGTCCTCACACTTCCCTTAAACCTCTTGTGTTACAGAGGATGAGAGATTACTATTATCATTTTTTTTTAGAAAAACAAGGGCTCTGGGGATTGATGACATCTTTCACCAACATCTGTGGAACTGTGGTGGTTCTGAAATAAAAGGCATACAATGAAGTGAGCTCGAGTCCACAAAACCTTATGTTGTAATAGAATTGGTTAGTCTACATTGGTACCACAAGATTCTTCTTTGTTTTTGGTGCATCAGATTAACACAGCTGCCTCTCTGAAAAATGCTGTGTTATGGTGATTATCTGTAGCATAAAGGTGTTTCCTAGAAAACTGGGTTTTGGTCCATTTAAAAGTCACACAATTAGAGAAAAGGGAGGTCCTTCTTCACAGAGCTTGTGCTCAGAAGTACCATTTCAGATGATGGTATGGTTGTGGAAGGGAAATTCTCAGCAAGGTTTTTTAAAAACCTGTTTGGAGGTATACGTGGGGCTCCTTGGAGCAAAAAGGCGATATAAAAATAAACAACAAAAATAATTCAATATTAAGTATAAAACAAAAAAGCAATGATGTTAAGAACAAAACAGTAGGGCAAGGAATGCAAATGAATCCTTTACACTCTGATATTCCTTGCCATTTTTCAAGGGTAATTTCAGCGGTGGGACTTCAAGCAGCCCCTGTTAGTGAAGTATCTGTAGCATTCTGCTTGCAATATAGGCAGCAGTCTAGACATTAATATTCAGCTTATACCACAAGCCTGCTTTATTCTCTCTGAAAGTTTGACCTTATGGCCATCAGGCTTTTTATCCTTTAGTGTGTAGCCAAGCAGGCTGTTCCAACCAGGTGAAAGAACTGCTAGAAACTTAATAGATCTCTATTCCCCAATCTGCTCCAGAAATGATGTTCCAAAGAAGTGAAAGAAATGACCCTGGAGAATGTAGAAACACAGCGATCTGGGATGCCTACAGGCAGAATCAAGAAGGGTCAGCCAAGACATATGTCCATACACTCTTGAATAACAATTAGGAAAGGGAATCAGAAACCAATGTGCTGTGCTCTGCCTTATAAGTTTAATCAGAACAAATACCTTATTAAATATTTGTGCCGTATAATGAAAATGGGGGGAGTGACGTTTGCTCCATAAAAACCCAGAGTGTGTTTTTCCCATCCATCCACCTCAAAACTGCAATCTTGCTCTCCAGGTAATGCCGGGATCGAGGGCAACCATAACTGAATTGATTTTAAAGGGTGTTAAAAGTTGTTGCAAGTGGAATGACTGCTCTGTACCTAATGCAGAGTAGAAATGAATGAGTTTCAAAAGTTTTACTGTAAAACTGTCTTAGGCTAGTTACAAAATAAAACATTGCAAAAATACAAAGTAATATATTGCAATTTAACAAACTAGCAATGTGGCCCAGTCTTCTTTTTAGTCATCATTACAGTCCAAAAACTCTCCTCTCTCTGGTCTCAGAGAGAGAGAGATCCTATCCAAGCATCTTGCTTGCTCAGGATCACTGAGATGAGCTTCTGCTGCTGCTGGCTGAAAGGACTAACTAAAACACTGAGTTCTCAAGTTTTACCTTCCTGCTGTGAGAGATCCCTTGGGTTTCCCCTGCAATCATTGATTAGCCTAAAGACTGAAACAGAAACACCAAGCTTGCCTAATGCAAACCTCTCTGCATAGCATTTTAACTTCAATGCGTACAAGCATAATATTTTAGGCATATTAAACATATGTCTTTAACAGAGGGGATGTTCTTTAGCACAGGATCTCCCAAGTCAAATGGCTGAAGCAGGGATGTACTATTTCATTAACAAAGCAAAGAGAAAAGCAGGGGCAGCCTTACCATTAAACATACAGCAGAAGCTCTAGGGCAGGAAAAGCCAACATGATGCCCTCCATATTTTGCTGGACTACAACCATTATCAATTATCATTGGACATGCTGGCTGGGACTGATGGGAGTTGGAGTCCAGTAATATCTGGAGGATATCACCATGGATAACTCTGCTGTACAGCAAGAGCTATATCTCCTACACCAGTCTGCTGCTCTCAGGTGTATGGAGGGGCACTATCCCATCACCAAATTCAACTGCCAGTCCAGTCAGTTTCTGTACATTGGGAGAGCTGTGGGAGGGGAGAACGCCATCTTGTACTTTGTCTCAGGAAGCAAAATGTAATGGGTTGGCCCTGGACAGAAGGCAAAGATTTCAGTATGTTGGGCAATGCAAAGGCTTCATACTGCCAGCCAAACATAGGGACTGATGTTATGCACCCCATTCTTTTCTGAAGAAGGATTTGAGCCATGAGCAAGCACAGCAGGTCATCTCAATAAGGTAGTAAGAAGATCCTGTTGGCCTATCTAGTCCAGCATCCTGTTCTCATGGCAGCCAACCAGATGCCTATGTGTAACCCAAATGCAATGTGTGAGGCTGTGCGAAAGGGTTGAGTACTGAAAGAGTGAAGTAGATCACTGCTAGCACTGCTATTGTAGCCTTATGAGGCTTTGCCCTCGGGTGGGAAAAATATTGCCCCCGGGAAAGGGAAGTGGGAGTCAACAGACACTCAAGGAATAGTTTCGGAGAAAAGGCTTTATTTCTACCATCCATGAACTGGTAGAAGGAGCAAGTGTGATAGTTCACAAAAACTATCACTTCCATAACCACTGATCCACAAGTGAGCATACGTTCTATAGAACTATACTTACATAGTTACTTAAATTAATATAAATGATTACATTATATTTTAAAAGTAAAAACAGAGCTATTGGAATTTTGCTGCTGCTTAACTAGATAATGGGTGTCCATTTTGTATTATGGGTGTCCATTTTGTTTGTCCTGCTCCAAAGCAGACAGATTTTTTTTTAGGGGTGGCTGGGAGTGTCACATCAGGATTGAACTTTATGCGTCACCAAGCACCCTCAATTATATATGAGCAGCATGAGAATTTTTGCTGTCTCAATTGTTACTATAGATGCAACTGGAAAGCATTACATTTCTCTGACAGCAGAGAAGATACAGATACTGAAGATACAGAATTCAATAAATGGTGACATCTTTGCTGTTTCAGAATGGACTGAATTTATTTCCAGATTTTAGATACAGTAATGTACTTCAGATGTTCCAGCCACTTCACAAACATTAACAAACTAATGCCCTGTAAGATAGGCTATATTATAGATAGAGGTAGAATCCGAGAGGTAATAGTTTGACTAAAAAGGTTGCAATCCCAGAATTACCCACATGGGACAAAGCCCCACTGAATTCAAGGATTTCCTTCTTCTGAATAAGTACCGTATTTTTCGCCCCATAAGACGCACTTTTTCCCCTCCAAAAATGAAGGGGAAATGTGCCTGCGTCTTATGGGGCGAATGCAGGCTTTCGCTGAAGCCTGGAGAGCGAGGGGGGTCGGTGCGCACCGACCCCTCTCGCTCTCCAGGCTTCAGGAAGCTCTGCGCAACCCTCGGGAGACCGGCTCCGAGGGTTGTGCAGAGCTGCCTGCAATCCCGGGTCTACGCCGCCATCCCGAGCGGTGCGCTAAGTCCTGCCCCGCTCGGGATGGCGGCACAGAGCTGCCTGCCGTCGCGGGACTGCAGGCGGGTCTACACCGCCATCCCGAGCGGTGCGCTAAGTCCCGCCCCGCTCGGGATGGCGGCACAGAGCTGCCTGCCGTCGCGGGACTGCAGGCGGGTCTACGCCGCCATCCCGAGCGGTGCGCTAAGTCCTGCCCCGCTCGGGATGGCGGCACAGAGCTGCCTGCCGTCGCGGGACTGCAGGCGGGTCTACGCCGCCATCCCGAGCGGTGCGCTAAGTCCTGCCCCGCTCGGGATGGCGGGGCAGAGCTGCCTGCCCTCCCGGGACTGCAGGCGGGTCTACGCCGCCATCCCGAGCGGTGCGCTAAGTCCTGCCCCGCTCAGGATGGCGGGGCAGAGCTGCCTGCCCTCCCGGGACTGCAGGCGGGTCTACGCCGCCATCCCGAGCGGTGCGCTAAGTCCTGCCCCGCTCGGGATGGCGGGGCAGAGCTGCCTGCCCTCCCGGGACTGCAGGCGGGTCTACGCCGCCATCCCGAGCGGTGCGCTAAGTCCTGCCCCGCTCGGGATGGCAGGGCAGAGCTGCCTGCCCTCCCGGGACTGGTGCACTTCTCCCCATCGCCAGCCCCACAAGCTCGGGGGACAGCGGGGAGGCAGAGCGTGCCTTCCCTCTGTTCCCCGACCTGGTTCTTCCAGCCCCGCACCTGGGGGGGGGGGGAAATAATTTTTTTTTTCTTTATTTCCCCCCAAAAAAACTAGGTGCGTCTTATGGGCCGGAGCGTCTTATGGGGCGCAAAATACGGTATATGCAGAAACCAGGGACTTCTTAAACGACTCTTAGCCTGCAAGCTATACCAGTTTCCTACGTATTATTTTCAGTCAACACATCAGACCAGTGCTTTTGTTAAAACCATTACATATTGTTATAGTTATACACTGGAGAGGGCAGTTACATCATCATCATCATCATCATCATCATCATTATTTCATTTATCCACATCTAGAATTATTTAACCATAATTTTAACATTTTCAACTTTGACTCCCTTCCCCCCTTTCTGCAGTTCCATACATTTCTTTTCCTCCTTTCCTGCATACTCCAAATTGTCTTAACTTACTCTTTTATTAAAATTTTCTTGGTCTATATACATTCACTACTTTAATAACTGCAGGGTAGACCCTGACAGAATATCTCATTATAATATACAGTCACCATACTCTAATCAAATGGATGCTTCTTCACCTTTTTCAGGGCAAAGTAAAGTATAAACCAAATAACCTAACTAGATACTGTACCGAGGAGGATTTCACCCTGTGGGTGATAGACATGGCAGCAGGTCAAGGCCTTCACCCCCTCTGGCCAATATTCACTCCACCTCAGACAAAGGGGGTTCTTTACCTATAATTATCTGCAACCCTACACTACTTCTCATTCTCTGTGGGCACTAGAAAAGTAGCACGCAACTCTCATAGCCTTTTCCCTGCTCTGTGTTTAATTGCCTCTTCACAGAAACAGCAAAGGCCTCACCCACCTCATAACTTCCGTAAGGCAGCAAGGCCTGTAGTATCCCCATCGCCTTTCCTCCCTGCATCCCTGCCCAGCTGCTTCTGGCTGAGATGCTCTTACCATTGCCAGGACAACTTTGGGATTTGTTGGGCCGAAGAGGATCAGCAGTTGGCTGGTCTTGTGGCTTTTCCCTGACCTTTGGCTTCTTTGTCAGGACGGCGATCCTTTATCACCCACAGTTATTGCAGATTTGGAGACCCATTGACTCTTCAGCTCAGTTGCCTTGCCAAGGATATATTTCAGGGCCTCACAGTGTGTAGGAAATCCACAGTGAACATGACTGATAAGATAACGCTTCAGCAGTTCTGGTACCTAAAGCCTTCCCCCTCCCTTTATCTGAGAGACACAGATTGCACTGTCATCATCAGGACCCACAGGAAAGGAGGCCTGTGGAAAACCCCATTAAAACGTTTTTAACAACTTCCCCACCAACAGCAACAATCAGAGGCGAGACCAGTTCCCAAAACAGATTCACTTGCCATCTCCATGACACAGCTGGGCAACAGACTTCACACTGCTTCACTCCAGAAACTGGATTTATCAAATAGTCTATGGGCCTTTTAGGGGCCCCACAACAACAGATCAAAATAATATTGATTTGATTTCGAAAGAAAATTACAAAAACTTATTAGGAGATAACTTGCAAGCCTCTCCCCGCCCCGCCCCAACATTTCAACTGCCATGGGGCTTCCACAAGGTTGAATTCAGCACTGCTGACTGTCACATATATCTACACCCATGGTTCCCAAAATGGGGCACATGCCCCACAGGGGACATTTTTATTTGGGGGGGGGGCAATTTGGAAGCTTGTTTAGACCAAGTCAAAGACCTTTTATGCTTCCTCCATGTGAATAAGAGTTCACTTTTTGAATAATATGAAGGCCCCATTAGCTAAAGTGGTGCTTCAGGTTAAGAACAGTTTCAGGTTAAGAACAGACCTCTGGAACGAATTAAGTACTTAACCCGAGGTACCACTGTATTAGGAGCAGGAGAATACATTGCAAAACAAACAAAGGGCATCTTGACTGAGCCCCTCCTCCTCACGATCACCACATACTCAGTAGCCTGTGCCTCTAGGAAAATTCCAGAAGTCAGTCTGGAAGAGGAGGAAGAGGGCCTTCTTCACAGGAGTTTGGAGGAGGCCTGGATGTTTGTTTTAAGTCTGCTTTCAATAACTGAAGATTTTTCCAAGGTTCCTGATCTACTGCACGATATTGTTACAAAATTTTAATAACCAAGAGGAAGGAGAACAGGAGGAGAGACAGAAATGGCAATGAAAATGCCTTGGACAGTAGGCCCATCCTCACAGTCAGTTTCTTTTTATAAAATGGCTCTCACAAAGCTACAAAGGCTTATCTAGGAGAGGGGCGAACTCAAGGGCTAGGCCCTAAAATGAAACCATTATTTTCCTAGATCTCCATAGGCAACACTGTTACAGGACTCGGCAGCACAGTCTTCTGCATGTCTGCTCAGAAAGGAGTCTCTTGGAGTTCCACAGAGCTTATTTCCAGGTTAAAGACTGTGGCCTTGATAACATTGGGGACTCATTAACTTCCTCATCATGAAATATTCTGTTTGCCATTGAGGGCCAGTAATGACCTTCTGCCACCTGCAAGCAAGAAACCAGTCAGTCTCCAAGCAAAATAGTAAATGGACAGAAATCTAACAATAGTGACCATATTCAGAAGCCAGTGGGAGAACATTTCAGTCTCCCAGGATATTCCGCTGATGATCTCAGAGACATTGTCCTTCAATAAAAAAAGGCTTCAGATAGGAGCTCCAGAGTGAAACGGCTGAAGCAGAATTCATTTTTGAATTATTTGCAGTTTCCAGTGGGGTACACATTGACTAGGCCCCAAGCAAGCAGGGGCCCCAGACTCTGAGCTTTCATTTAAAACAATAAATAAAATGAAGGTAAATCGAGCATTTCTAAAGAAAATTAGAAAACAAAACATGGAAGCACAGTTCCAAGATGGCAGATACGGAGAAGCTGCTGTTGCTAAGGATGCTTAATCAGTGTTGCTAAGCAATCAGAGGAAGGAATGCTGACCACCCCTCAGAAGGGAGGCCTCTTAGAGAAGCAGGAAGAAACCAGAGAAATCTTGCTGCTGCTAGCATGATGCTGGATGGAGGAGAGTCTGCCTTGCGGTATGTTTGCCTAAGCACTTTCCACCTTGTCCACATTATTTCACTCACTCCCCAAATGTGCTGCTTGGTATGCTTTACTTGGAAGTAACTCCCTTGAAATGAATGGTGCTTCCTTCCTACTGAGAAAAAATGGTGACATTTCAATGACCTGTTCCGCGCCGCCGCCGCCCCGCTCCAATTTTCATGTCCCATCCCTATCACTACTTATTTGCTTGTCATCACCAGGCTGTTATTTATTAATATACAGTAAAGCAAAAATATAAAATGCAAAATGAATAAGCAAATACAGCCAAAAAAAATTAAAAGCACCTTACAACTGCAGCAAGTTACCATAAGTGCCCTATAGGCCAACTTTAAAGCAGTGGTGCTTTTTTATTCAACAAAGAGAGCAAAATGTTGTGCGTTTGTGTTTTGCTAAGAGTTGTGAAACTGCACACTCTTAGAGTATTTATCACCTGTTGTTGTATAATTACGGTATATTTTGCTTCTCCCACTCCACAAATTCTCAAAGCTGTGTATGTTGCCTTCCCCTTCCCGCTTTTTATCTTCACAACAGCCCAGTGATGTAGACTAGGCTGATAGTTGGTATTTCTGATGCCAAAGTTGCAAATGTGCACATACTTAGAGTTTGTTTTGTTTGTTTGTTTGCTTGCTTGCTTGCTTGCTTGCTTGTTCATCAGAGTTGGTAGACTGGGGGGGGCGTATTTTGTAGTAAATTTGACTATGAAACATTGCAGTAAAAGCAAGGTGGAGCTGCTTTTCTGGCTTTGTCAGTGGCGTAGCGTGGGGGGTGCAGGGGGGCCAGCCGCACCGGGCGCAACATCTGGGGGTTAGGGTTAGGGGGCGCAAATCCACGGGTTAGGGGGCGCAAATTACTTGCCTTGCCCCGGGTGCTGACAACCCACGCTACGCCACTGGGCTTTGTGCATGTCTATTTTTCTTCACGTGATTTGTGATATAGTAGATTTGTATCCTGCCTTTCCACCCAGGAGCTCAAAACTGTGCATCTTAAATGCACCTCTCCCTTTTATATTTGCAACAGCCCTGTGAGGTAGGCTAGGTTAACTTTATTTAACCACCAGAAACAAGTATGAAAATTGCACCAGGTTCCTAGGTTCAGCCTTTCCTGAGGTAAAGCTAGATCTTGCCAATAGATTGTGGGTGGGTATATGTAGGGGGCTCAATCCATTATCAGTATACTGGGCCCAGGAAATCCTGTTGGCATTGCTGGTTGATTAATTCAGATTTAATCAGAGTTTTGGATTCTTTCCAAGCAGAATTGAGCAGTTGGTCCATAGGTAGAACTGTCTCTGTACCAGGTGTATGTAGCTCTGTTCAGGTGTCCAATATCTATGGACACCAAACACATGAAGGGGTTAATGAAAACCTGTGTTCAGCGTCAGTCTAAAGGTGGCCATGTGTTCACACGCATAGGGCTTCTTCCGTGAGAATGGGAATCCTGGTCAATCAGGGTTTCCATCCCCATGGAGGGAAGCTTATACATGTGCATGCATCTCTCTACAAACTGATACTGAACATACAGTGATTGGGGAACATGCTTGATATATGCATTGGCAGCTGAGAAAGGGGTTGGCCCATGTATTCTTCCCAGCCTCTTCACATATTTCTTATTGTCAGGGAATCATATGCCTGTGTGTTTATGTGAATAAGTACATATACATATATATCAAGAGTCGAGAACCATTCTCCACATCCTACCCCACCCCAACCGCCACCTCAGATGTTGCTGATCTACAACTTGGCCTGGGGTGATAGGCTTCATAGGTATCTGCCAAGTGAGAATAATGTTTCATGGATCTGATGAAGTCACACAGATGTTCTTGCTATAATAAATCAGTCTGTTAGTCTCTTCGCCACAAGAAGTGTTGTTTTTGCAGCAGCAGACTCACATAGCTACCCCTTTGGTGATATTATACTTCATTCTACACAGGTATTTAGCCAGCAAGCTTAATCCTTCCACAGGTATTGGTTCAAATACAATATTTTAGTACATGCATAGCTGGGTGTACTGGACGCCAATTCTCTGAAAAAGAATGTTTTTATTACTGTTGTTAGTATCATTGGCTTCGCAGAGAGACTATACAACAGCGTCTTTGTGGAACACTCAGCAGAGATATTTACTCTTCTAAGGGCTGTTTCCTGTGTGGGAGTTTTCCCAGTGCCTTAGAAAACATAATCCGGGTAAACAAAAATTAAAGAAAATTGAAGTATGAGGACTCCTTAATATTACTAAGCCCTGGAGGTTGAACATAAACATTGGAACAAGGATACTACTATTATTTGCTTGTTTACCTTTTCTTGTTTTCCCCCCTTTTCTTTTTTTGTCAAATCAAGGCCAACTTTCCCAGTCATTGAAACAAAATCAACTTGCAAGTGGAAAATGGGACGTTCCCATGGGAACTAACAACCAGCCTGATCTACAAACCAGTCATACTATGTAATAGAGTACAAACCAGTATAATATTGCTTAAGTCAATGGGACTAATTATCTGATTCCAGGATCTGCTGTGCAGGCCCGGTAGTCTATAGAATAAGACATATGGGGTGGAAGCTGAAGCCATAAATCAGGCATGGGGAAACTTTGGTCCTCCAGATGTTGCTGAACTACAATTCCCATCAGCCCCGGCAAGCATGGCCAGTGGCCAGGGATAATGGGAGCTGTAGTTCAGCAACATCTGGAGGGCCAAGGGTAAGGGTTAGAATTCCCCCCTCCCAGACTAGGTGGTAGGATAGACCTCTGTCTGAAGCCTTAGAGATCCTTTGCCAGAGCAAACAGTAGCCTAGTTGGCATACACACTATACCTTTAAAGCACATTGGAAACACATTATTTCTCTGCTTCTTAAAAGTTACCATTCCCAGCAACCCTTTACAAATTACAGTACTGAGGAGGGAAATGAGCATAGAATGTGCTTTAAAGTATAGTCTGTATGCAACCTTAGATGGACAAATACTAGTTTAAGGCAGCTTCCTTTGTTGTGCCTTAGGCACAATGCAGCAAAAACAAGTGGCTGTCCCTATCCCTGATAGCCATACTGTATAAGAATCTTTATTTTATTTGTTTGTTTGTTTATCAGATTTCTGTACCACCCTTCATCATAAGACCTCAGGGCGGTTCACAGAATAAAATACAGGATAAAAACAAGTGAATAAGTAAAACATAACAGCAAAACAAGAAGTATGCATATTAGAGCCTCGGTGACCTTTTCTGCACAACTATTCAAGGTGCAGAAGCCCTGTATTATTTTTTTATCTGACCACCAATCAAGCAGGTCTGGCCCTACCATTAGGCAGAATGAGGCAGCTGCTGGAGAAGCAGCCATTTCCCACAGCTACTTTCCGTGAGCCATTTTCATCTTCTTGATGGTGCCATTCCAATCAGATTCTTTATGTGTAATGGAGTGGAGGCCACCAACTTATCCATTACTCACACAGGAAAATGTCTTGAGCCGGTCCTGACATTAAGTCATTGTTCTGCATTGGTTTGAGTACACCAGGAGGTGTTGAGACTTCATCTCCATCCTCCCCCATTATTTAGCATCCAGGAGGTCCAAACCCAATAACAGCCTTGCTAGATCACTCTTAAGGCCCATCTGGTCCAGCATTTGGTATCCAGCAGCAGCCACCCAGGTGTCACTGGCAGCTTAGAAGCCGGGTGTGAAAGTGGTGTCCCTCCCCTGTGCTTGGCCATTACCTCAGCATTTGGCGATCTTCTTATTCCTACAGTACCGCAGCATAGTTTAGTGTGACAGCTTTCCTGAAAAGGAAGCACGGGAATCATTGTGATGCTCAAAGAGAAAAAGCATGTGAAGAATTCAAGTGACAGTTCCTAGTGAACTCATTCTCTGAGTGGGGATCCTTCTGTAGCCAAAATGGAAGCATCACACCCAAAAGCAGGGGGACACACAGATTTGTGTGATATTTGCATGTGCTAATTTATACATATGATGCAAATTGAAGACTAGTCTATAAATTTAATTAGAAATACAGTACTTTACACCATACTGGGAAAGACTTGAGATCAAAGTAATTTGTGTGCCTGCTTATTCTACTGTCCAGGTACTTACTGTTTAGATGGGCAACTTCAAGGCCCCCAAGACAGAAGTACTGTTTTTGGGGGACAGGAGGCGGGCAGGTGTGGAGGATTCCCTGGTCCTGAATGGGGTAACTGTGCCCCTGAAGGACCAGGTGCGCAGCCTGGGAGTCATTTTGGACTCACAGCTGTCCATGGAGGCACAGGTCAAATCTGTGTCCAGGGCAGCTGTTTACCAGCTCCATCTGGTACGTAGGCTGAGACCCTATCTGCCTGCGGACTGTCTCGCCAGAGTGGTGCATGCTCTGGTTATCTCCCGCTTGGACTACTGCAATGCACTCTACGTGGGGCTACCTTTGAAGGTGACTCGGAAACTACAACTAATCCAGAATGCGGCAGCTAGACTGGTGACTGGGAGCGGCCGCCGAGACCATATAACACCGGTCTTGAAAGACCTGCATTGGCTCCCAGTACGTTTCCGAGCACAATTCAAAGTGTTGGTGCTGACCTTTAAAGCCCTAAACGGCCTCGGTCCAGTATACCTGAAGGAGCGTCTCCACCCCCATCATTCTGCCCGGACGCTGAGGTCCAGCGCCGAGGGCCTTCTGGCGGTTCCCTCATTGCGAGAAGTAAAGCTACAGGGAACCAGGCAGAGGGCCTTCTCGGTAGTGGCGCCCGCCCTGTGGAACGCCCTTCCAGCATATGTCAAAGCGATAAACAACTACCTGACATTCAGGAGACATCTTAAGGCAGCCCTGTTCAGGGAAGTTTTTAACGTGTGATATTTTATTGTATTTTTGGTTTTGATGGAAGCCGCCCAGAGTGGCTGGGGAGGCCCAGCCAGATGGGCGGGGTATAAATAATAAATTATTATTATATTATTATCATTCTTGCTTCTGGTGGTTGCTCTTTATGTATAAACCAGACATGAAATAGCCCTTCAAATAAAGGAATGAGGAATGTCCTCTGTAAATCAGGACATGTGGCCACCTTACAGAAAAGGTACTCATCAGCAGGATTGGGGACAAGGTTTGCAGAAGTACAACAGATAATTGGAGGGGGGAAGCCTAAAGGGAAGGGAACCCAAAATACCCCCATGAGGAGGACTCAGCATGCTGTGTAGCCACATAATGATGAGTGCCTATTGAGGAAGGGGAATGAAACTGAATAGCTTGGAATTGGCAGAGCAGTCTGGAATAGGGAGAGCTGACTGGAAGCCTGAACAAAATCACTAGACTCGTAATCTGGGGAACCGGGTCCGCGTCTCCGCTCCTCCACATGCAGCTGCTGGGTGACCTTGGGCTAGTCACACTTCTTTGAAGTCTCTCAGCCCCACTCACCTCACAGAGTGTTTGCTGTGGAGGAGGAAGGGAAAGGAGAATGTTAGCCGCTTTGAGACTCCTTCGGGTAGTGATAAAGCGGGATATCAAATACAAACTCTTCACTCTATGCTGCAATATTCTCTCACAAGTCCCTCTTGGAGGTTAAGAATCTCCACGGTGCATCTGGGCACTCCCAAGTTTAAACTTTGGATCCATTGGTTTCACAAGTGATATTTTCCCTTTTTTCTAAAAACCTTGTCGGTCCTAGCTGCAAAGAACATCAAAGCTCGTATGACCAGTTAGTTATGTGGACTTGAGCATAGCTATTGGGTTTAGGTCTGGTGGTGCAGAATGTAGCTGCAAAGCCACATGCTCCAAAACAATGCCAGTGACTTCACTGGAACCATTCTGAATTACGTAGCTTGAGTTCTGCATCAACTGTGATTTCTAAATAGCATTCATCTTTCTGGGGTTGATTTCTCAGGCTGCTCTGATCTTAAGGTAGTGGGACCAATAGAGAGTTAACACAAAATGCAGGAGGTACTTGGGGAGGGTTGTGGCCCTGTTTAAGAGTTTCCCACAGGCATTAATCTGAAAACAGAATTATCTGCTCATATTTGGTCTGATATAGCAGCCTGTTATTAAGTTCCTATCTATCTATCTATCTATCTATCTATCTATCTATCTATCTATCATCTATCTATCTATCTATCTATCTATCTATCTATCTATCTATCGTCTATCTATATCTATCTCTACGGTATTTATAACACACCTTTAACCAAATGATTATGGTCTGACTTAGGCTGCACACACACCATACCTTTAAAGCACATTCACTCCTGGGAGCTATCGTATACTCTTAAAGGTAAAGGTAAAGGGACCCCTGACCATTAGGTCCAGTTGCGGACGACCCTGGGGTTGTAGCGCTCATCTCGCTTTATTGGCCTAGGGAGCCGGCGTACAGCTTCCGGGTCATGTGGCCAGCATGACTAAACCGCTTCTGGCAAACAAGAGCAGCGCACGGAAACGCCGTTTAACTTCCCGCCAGAGCGGTACCTATTTATCTACTTGCACTTTAACGTGCTAGGTTGGCAGGAGCAGGGACCGAGCAATGGGAGCTCACCCCGTCGCAGGGATTCAAACTGCCGACCTTCTGATCGGCAAGCCTAGGCTCTGTGGTTTAACCCACAGCACCACCCGTGTCCCCTATTGTTTACTCTTACAGAGCTACAATCCCCAATACCCTTAACAAACTACAGTTCCCAGGATTCTTTTGGGGAACCCAATTTATAGTGTGTACACAGGCATAAGGTGATTCCTACTTCTTGAAGGGGATGTCAGATGAGTGAACTCTCCCCTCCTCACGGACATGCCCTATTAATATTAGTAGTAATAGTTCAATGTGTTTTTAAGGAACATGGATGTGAAGTTACAAGAATATATGAGAAGTTGGATATATATCCCTGCTATTTATTGGTTAATTAATAATGTTTACCTACATCTTAAACAATATAATCCAAAGAAAAGGAAATGGACAGGAAAACAAAATAACTAGGGTTGTCAATGGATGTTTTGTTGATTGTTTCCTTCGTGTGCTGCAATTTTATGCAACTGTCTACTCAGAATTACGTGCACATTGTGTACTCCTAGGAAAGTAGATACGGGACGGCATCATTAGGGAACAACCCTCCAGCAAAATCTGCTGGGATGAGTTAGTTAGGATCTAGTGGATCTCCAGCTGATCCAGTAGGTTAACTTCCTCCTCCTCAGCTCAACCAGAGCTACACTAGCATATCTCCACCAAGCCCAGTTGGTGTAAATTGGTGTAAACCCTGAAAAAGGGATGATCAAGGGGACATTCCTGTTTGTGGTTGGGGCAGGATCAGAGAGGGGAGACAGACTGGATCCTAACCTGGTATAAATTAAGCCAGCAAAAAAGGATGGTGTAAGTCAAACACTATTTCAGTGGCTTGTTTTCCCTCTGCCAGGCTTAGCCTGGCTCAGAAGTCCCACTCCTGAACAGAGTTTGGATCTGGTGTGACTTTACACCAGCTTAACAACACTGGCTTGCTTCTTGCGCATAAAATTGTTCCTGTTATAGATTATCAGTTCATGAATATATAAATGCTGATTTGCACAATACCAAAACCTCAACACATATATGCCTTTCTGAGACAGTTGTGTAAGGCAACTCACAATGTAATTCAACAAAAGCTGCCAATCACTGCTTTTGTGGAAATGTGCCTCTATTACAATAACACCCCATAATTAGGAAAAATAAACCTGCACCCTTAATCCCCAGTCCCACTAATTGAACCTTCTCCGTCGGTGAAGTCAATTGTCTCTCTCCACTAAATGAGCAAATTATTTGAAAATATAATCTGAAATGGCTTTTTTAAACGGAGCACATGATGAGAGTGTGCATTTCTGAAGACACTGTGCCTCGCACAGTCAAGGCGCATGCATGCTGGTTGGTGGCAGGAACGATGCAGCCTGGGAGGAGCTAGGGATATCCTTTCCTAAGGGCACAAAAGGGCACTATGTGTGCCAAACTCCCATGGGGTGGGGGCAAGGTAAAAAATAAGTATTTTGGCTGTACTTCCATGCCACCCTACGCATCCCATGACCATGGGGGGGGGGACGGACCTAGGACTCTAGCACCTGTAGAGCCCAGAAAGTGCTCACAGGGTGAGTGACTGCTCGTTCTATATCCTTTCCGATGCTTGTGAATAAAGTCTTTCCTGGCTTATTGGCGTCTTTCCAAGGTAAGGCGCAAAGAACACGCTTTCCCCTAAGAAGGCCAACGGCAAATCCCAAACCTGGGAGGCAGCGAGCTTTCTGCAAACTGCCCTTAACTCCGCGCCCGCGCCTACTCGCGCGCTGCTCCAGCTATGCTTCTAAACTGGTTGTGCTGAATAATAATAATAATAATAATAATAATAATAATAATAATAATAATAATAATAATAATAATAATAATAATAATAATTTGCTGCTTACAAGAGAATAAACGAACAAAAATGTGTTCTGGACGCAGCGCGCTTATTTCACGTCCCCGCGTCCATAGAAGGTTTGAATTTCAGCGGGGCAGTTTTAAATACGGCGGGGAGGGGCATTTAGACCCCTTTAAGTTCGAAGGTGGAAATATTCCTGATCCGAAGTGGGTCTGGATTGCCCCCAAACTGCTTAGGATCGGAGTGCCGGTCTTTAAAAATGTATTAGTACAGAACTACCCCAAGCTTTTCAACTGCTCGGTCCACAAGCCAGTTAAACCTGAATTTTTAGATTAGAGGCCACTGTCACCCCGTCTCCTAAACACGTTCAGGCTTGAGGCAAGACTTGCGAATTTAAATTGCCCGTGTCCACGTGTCCGTTAATATGATATTTATTTTTGGCAAGCTAACATGTATTCCTTCGAAATAAGATTCTTTTTAAATTAATGTGGCGAACCTTCCGCGTAAAGGTGCTTGGAATCGGGTTGTAAACCGACAATCCCTCCAAACCGAGGTATTAAACCAGTTCAAGATGTGGCGGGAGCGTTCTCACGACACAACATTCACTTTTCCCCGTTAGCTCCTAGGACTGGAAGAATGGGTTTATTTGTAAGTGTAACCACTTCCCATTCCAATCGTCGTTCAAGATTCTTTCGAACAAAATGGTTTTTAAATCGACGTGCAGCTTGGAAACGACTCCGGAGTCACCTTCTTTGGAAAATCAGCGGCGCGCTTTCACACGTGCAGCTGAATGCGGTTTCTTGCTTCAGGGGGTCCTAATGAGGGCGCGAATAAAATGCCCATTGTCCCGGATGCGCATTCCATTCTCAAATATTTCTCTCCCCCACCCCGGCCTCGTGGACGGGATTCACACGCGTGTACAAAAAAAGAACGCGAGACAGTGGGTCAAAGACGCTTCGGGGCGTCACGTGTGAAAAGGCCCTTTAGTATTCCGGGCATGCGCCCCCACTAACTTGCCTTGACAAGGCAACAAAGCCTTTTAAAAAGCAGCCATGCAAGTTCCCTTTGCAACTTGCCGCAAGAGGCTTCTGCAGGCGAAGAAAACCCCAGCGGCTAAAACGGAGAGAGGGAGGGGGTGCATTTCCTAATCAAAACAGCTTTTCCTTTAGCTAATTAAGCCCCCTCCTCCCTCCAGATAGGGTGGGGGGCTACACGGAGTCGCCTCTCTCTCCTCCCCTCGCCAAAGTCTTCCTTCAACGGGACACCACTTGAACTTGAGACTCCATTGTTTCGGGGGATCCTGAATGTTTTTAATTAAACACAGCTCTCCCCCTTTTCTGCTCAGAAAATATCCCCATAATAGGTTTGGTTCTCTCTCCCTCTCTCTTCTTCTTGTTCTTTTTTTTTAGTTGTCCTGGCAGCTGGCGCTTGTTGGCTGTTGTGTTTGAGCAACGGACTGTTCAAGAGCGGCCCGAGAAATAGCTCCACGCAGCCTTAATAGACCTGTCGGGACAATGAAGGCACCTTGGAAAGGAAACAAGCCGAGCGCAGGGCGGCCGAGGGAGCCGTGGCCAAAGGCGCTGCAGGGGAAAGAGGAAAGGCGGGCTGGGAGGGAAGAGGGGACGTCCTTCGCCATCCTCCGAGATGGAGCGACCCGCGCGCAGCCTCCCAAGCCCAGAAACTTGGGGAGGAAGTTTCTTTGTTTTCCAGGGGGAACTGACTTCCAAGGAAGGCGGCAGCTCTCCAGCGCGCTTCCTCCGCAAAGGAGTCCCCTGGAAAAAGCCCTGCCAAGTAAAGTGAAGCTTTGGATCCTGGCCCCACGCCTTGGACGCACCTCGATCCCAAGCAGAAAGTGCCAAAACTCAATGAGCCTTTCCAACTCTCCGTGGCGTGCTGCATTTATTACGAAATAAGCCTTCCACTTCCGCAGATCCGATAAACTTAATGGGACTGACTTCTGAATAGACATATAGACACGGAGATCTGTTTGGGTGCAACCTGGGGGCGTTTTATTGGGAGTAAGCCTTACTGAACGCTATAGGACTTGCGTCCTAGTAAAAATGTATAGGGCTGCGGGGTGAAAAGGGGGACAGCTCTGAAAATAAGTTCCAAGTCGTGTAACTTCCTAGGTAATAAATTTAAACGCCGGGTCTTAATTTCAGGGAGGATGTTTCCCAAATGAGGTACAAAAAGCGTAAATGGCACTATCGTCCTAATAATTCATGTTATTGATAATGTTAATCGCGAAAAACACCATACAATATCATAAACTTTATTTCTAACTAGAAAAGAAAATCGTACAAGATCCGGGGAAAAGTGACCTTTCCTGGCCTTGTAGGATCGAGGCGCGGGTCCCATTTGATAAACCAATATAGGGGCGGTTTTCACAAGTGACTATGAGATGCGCGCCTTCACTTGTGAATGTTGTTAATGGGGACAAACGAAAGCGAGAGGTGGCCGTGGTTCCTGGTTTTTTAACCTGAAACTTAACTTATGGAGAATATAAGTTTTAGAAAGAAATTGAAGGCAGGAGAGGAAAGCGGGCCGGGAGTGCGGCACCAGAAGTGCAAATATTTGCGTGCGCTGCTTGCTTCCCCAGTTAAATCGAAAAGCCTCCGACGCAGCGCTGGAATCCGGTTTCTGAAGGCGCCCCTCATTTTACGCAGTTAAATCTTTCCCGGGTTTGGTCTTGCTTGAGTTCCGTTCTCTGTACTTTCCCTTGGAAAAGAGGATGTCCAAAATCCACGCCTCGAATATCGCTTTGCCTTTTCCACCCAGTCCACCCCTACACACACACACACACACACACACACACACACACACCCCTAGGTACGTATCCAATACTAACATACGGATTCGAACTCGCCACAAAGGTCCCATTCCGTTTCCAAAGAGTAGCTGTGTAGCACCGCTATCTCTGCCGGGTGTTTTTTTTGACGGGGAGCGTATTATACCTAGTTTTCCACGGGATTCTCTCCCGAGCAACACGCGATCCTAACCGCGTTTAGCTAGAAGCCGCCGCGCCCTTGGAGTCAGTAAGATGACAATGGTTTAGGATCGGAATGGAAAGCGCGGCCAAGAGGCCGCTGCTTGAATGAATTAGATCAACAGTCCAGGGACCCTTGGAGAGACCTCAGAACTACCGAGAGAAGGCTAATTTATTGCCGGCGTTGCCTCACTCCCGGTGGCCACATCCCCTTTTGGCTGGAGTCAGGTCAGTTGCACAAAATTTTAAAAGGAAAATAAACGTCTCTCTGTAGGTGGGGCGGAACGCTAGAAGAATATTTCTGCCAGGAAACCTCCGCCAATAATTTTTTTAAAAAAATGATTGAAGGATACTGGCCAACCTAACCAGACTCTGAGAGGTCCAAACCGCAGCCAGTGGAAACCGTTTCTGCCTCTCATCGAAGCGTTATTAGTATCAGCCCCGGCTTTTCGCGTTTGCCCTCAACACAATCCACATGGCAAGATGTCTCACTGATGCCAAGCGACTTTCTTCCTTTTATTTTTTGAGTCGAGAGGTATGTTTAGCAGACATAGCCAATGCTAGTCCTGCTCAGAGTAGACCCATTGCAGTTAATAAACACGATCAATTCAGTGGGTCAACTCTGAGTGGAACTTAGTGGATGATGATGATGATGATGATGATGATGATGATGATAGTGTGCCGCCCATCTGACTGGGCTGCCCCAGCCACTTCCAACATATATAAAAACGTAACAAAACATTAAATACTTCTGCCTTCAGATGTCTTCTAAAGGTTGTATAGTTACTTATCTCCTTGACATCTGATGGGAAGGCGCTTCTATAATCCATAAGAAGGCTCTTTCCGTGTGGAATGGTACTTAAGTAAATTTCTTCACCGTCGCTCCGGATCTAGACTTTACAGCGTATGATCCCTGAATTCAACTAAAAGAGTCTTGGCGCGATCCCATTACAGGTACTGGGAAGCAAGGCCCTCTGTCTACAAGAAGGCTTGCTCGTGGGAAAGTTTGCACAGGGTTGTTTCACCTAAAAGTGCTTTACTTGACCAAGCCCTGCTCCAGGTGAGCATTTCTCTGCTGGTGTGAGACTGCGACCCCCTAGATGTTTACTTCGAAGTGCATCACCGGGTTTTTACACAACCCGGATAGCATTGCAGCTTGTGGATGATGCCAAGTCCTCTTGTGAATGCTTGTTGGGCCTGCTGAGGGCAGTGGGTCTCTCTCTGTCTAAGATCTTTCTTCTTGCTCGGAAGTGGTCTGTTTACTTTGAGTGGTCTCGACTTCCAAGCAGGCGTGCTTTAAAGTCTCGCCTCTCCCCTCCAGTCCTAAACGGGATCTTTTGCAGCTTGATCTCAGATGAGCTTCAGTTCACCTCCGCGTTGATGATCCGGGTAGCATGATCTGGCCTGAGATGGCGGGTTTAAAAAAAAACATATAACAATCGGCAGGAGTTGATGTTTCGCAGGGCAAAAGCCGACGATCTGCGGCGTTCGTACTATTTCGAAGTGGCACGCTTACCTGGAAGTAAACGCCACTGAAAGAAATGGGGACATACCTCCAGATAAAAATCACTAGAATATGGGGTTTATCGATACTCCCATGTGAAGTATGGAGGGCCATACCATAGGCAGAAAATAAGCACATTGCCACAGGGGTCTGAAATCTATGTACTTGCAAGCCAGCGCTATTGGTTTCAGCGAAGATCGCTTCCAAACGAGGCGTTTAGGCGTGAGTGAACCAGCTCCCTTGACTTGGAAGTGCATTTACTTTCGCGTTGAGTTCAGGGTATCGCTTTTCCTCCCGAAGTATGATGAATGCACTTTGTCTAAAGTTTCTTGACGCCTCTTTAACGTGTGCCAGACGTCGAGGTCGTAATTTTTACCACGTGCCCACTTTTTGATCCTGAGTCAATTCGACTACCCATTTCCAAGGATAAGCGTCTGGAGCAAGTGGAGTGTAACGTCGATTTCAGCCGCACAGAGCCTCGATCCTGAGTCAAAGCGGGGAGGGAGGAAAGAGACACAGCAGGGCGAACTATAATAAGCCCTAACCCTGCACTGACCTGCTTTTAAAACGTGGGAAAGCGGCGCTCGGGTCAAATAAACGGTGATTCTATGTTGCCTAGAAAGGGACACCTCTCGACTTGTCTCTACGGTTGCAGCCCTAAGCACACTTACAGCGCAATCCTATACAAGTCTACCCAGAAGTAAGTCCCATTGAATGAAATGGGCCTTGTCCTCCCAGATAAGTGGGAATAGGACTGCAACCTTACTTGGTGTGTAGGTCACGTTCAGTGTAGTGACACTCAGCGAAGGAAACACTGAATATTTCTCTACATCTAAGGAAAACTGCCTAGGCGCATTCCACCAGGAATCTGAGGCGTCACTTTGGTTAAACCCCAGTTTTCTATTCCAAATCTTCTTTAGCAAGTAGGAAATGGAGGGCTTTGGAAATGATTTGTGGGCGGGGAAGGAGACAGAGAGAGTTTCAATGTGTATCAAGTGTATATTATTTGGAGGGAATGACCAGAAAGCACCCTTTGAGATGTCAGCAAAGATGGGAATGGGCAAAGGGCAGGTCAGCAGCGGCCAGCAAGGTTTATTGCAAAACTTTTCATTTCACTTCAGAATTAAAATGAAGGAAATGAAAAGGTCAGTGAAATGAATTGAGAGATGGACAGACAGCTATAGGCATACCTGCGGCGTAAGCACTGAGAACACGCGTGTACTGCATCTATTTGCATGTAATTGTACGAATCTGTCTAATTGTTCCGATACTCGTAAACAGCTCCTCGGTCTTTCGCTGTGATCGTTTTTTATGCCTCATAATAACCATAACATGGATTTAAAAACAAACACACAAGCTAAATTATCATCCTTTATCAAGCAAATGTGTCTTCAAGGCATACATTCATTTCAAGTTTTTATAATAATATGTAGTTCGGTCAGTTAGTTGGAGAGACTTAGGTGTTTCTCAGGAATAATCACGTGTTGTCTGGAATCAGCAAGGCCGATCTCCCGCTTCCCTGAGTTCAGAGCTGTGCTTTATTTCTCTTTTCTTTAAGATTTCCTCCCCACACTTTTTTTAGTTCTCTATCCCTTTTTCTTGCGGGGATGAAAGGGAAGTTTGTAGACAGTATTGTACCTCGTTGGTCAGAGGTACATTTCTAGCCTTCCGGTATTTTAGACAATGAGTGAAAAGGAATAACTGATAAGGACTTTGCAATTTTATATAGTTTCACTGTGTGTTGTTAATTCTTGGCACAATTAAGTAAGCATCTTCGACTTCCTGTATTTCCGTTCTGGCAATTTCGCTCTGGTTCATGTCTTCAGGCCTCCTTGCCAACACAAAATGCTAGAAGCCAGACGAGGCCCTGGTTGATTGAGATACAGTCCCTTTAAAAAGAGTGACTTACTAGCAGGTAAGCAAATTTAGTTGCTTGGATATGGATTGCCTGTAAATCGAACTGTTTGTATTTAAGGACGTCAAACCTGCCAGAATAACCACGAATTCTTAAGGCGGACCCACCTGTAATAAATAGAAATCCACGCCTCGCTATGGTTTTTTGGGGGAAGTTTAGGGAGAATTCGAAACCGTTCCTAAAGGCGGACTGGTCTGGGAGTCTTCATATCCCCCAAATATACGCACTTGATAGCAGAATTCTCAACAACGAATAAGACAGGGAAAGAGTCCTTAGAAGCTGGTCTTTGGAATGAAAAAAATTGTTCAATTTTTCCAAATACGGATCGCAGGAGTATACAGTCAGCCATTTATAGCAACTCCGGGTATCCAGTTTACAAGACCATAAACCCTCCCCAGCATTTATCTAGAGAAATAAAAACCCTGGAATGGTGTTTTAAAATTAAGTTGTGTTCAGCTCGCTCCAGATCCCAGTTCGGTGACTGTTCTGCTCCCCAGAACTCAAATATTTGAAGCCACTTTCTAAGGGAATTTATCTCCTTCTCCCCACCCCCACACCTTCTCGCCTTCCTCTTCAACTTGAAGGGGCAGAAAAGGTTAATAAGTTAAAGAACTGTTCTGTTCCGGATTACTTAAGTATCATGCTTCTATGAAGCTGTGATCGAATAAGAATGGGTGGAAAGAGGAATGAAGCACTTCAGGGCATATGAAATCAGGGTGGGGTTGCGACGGAGGGACCCGCGTGGATTCATACTTTTATTGAAACCAGAACTCCTGGTTTCTCCTGAAACTGTGGGGCAGTTACTTTGCCTCCCTGGTAAAAGTGATGTGTTGGTGTTTTGATACCGCAAAACTTTGCAGGATTGAGAGCTGTAAGTGTGGCCAACACCTTGGATATTCCTCAACAGCCCTTGATATTCCAAAAGGTTTGATCCACTGAGGACCTGAAGGGGTTTCACCTATGGAATAGGCTCCGGCACCAGCAAGGAACAAAACATCTCACCTGCTGAGACCTCTCTATTGAAAAGAGTCCTGTAGGGGCCTTCTGGAGATGCATTCTTGTTCCTTATTTCTGTAATGAGCCCGACTTAAATAACATACTTTCTTCCTTTCATTCTTTATTTTTTTGCGGCCTGCCTCCCAGTTTCCCTGTTTTTTTATTACATTGGGCACCGTCCGGGCACAGCTTCCCGCTGAAACCTGCTGTTGAGCGAGTGAGCAACCCTTTTGCCCTCTCTCGCAAGGACATAAACTCTACAAACGTGCTTCACTTGCCCTGGATCGAACCTGTTGTGCCAGTTGTTTTATGGTACAGTATATATCCTAAGCTGTTTCATTCCATCAAACACTTTGTGCATTTTCTAGCCTAATGTATATACTCTCTCTCTGCGTGTGTGTCTCCTTTCACAGTTCACACGCTGTATTCTATTTAATTGTACAGGATTTTTTCTCTCTCTGTCTCTCTCACACACTTCCCTGAACATTTCTTTTCTCCCCCCCCCCTTTCTTTTAAAAGATCTCCCCCATGCCTGACTTCAGTTTCCAGGGAGTCGGCTTGGGAGAAGAGATGCCAGACTAAACAGTCTCTGATTTTGCCGCCGCCATCATAGTCGGTCATTTTGCCGCCATCATAGCTGGTTATTTCAATTTTGTTTACTGGAGACGCCCCAAAAGTGCCGGGTTAATTTTTGTTTAATGGCTGGAGATGAGGGGGGCACGAAGTGCCAGCTTCGTTGGGTTAGGTTCCGTGTTTGTTTGGGGTGTTGTGCTCCCTCCCTCCCTCCCTCCCCCCCCACTACCCCCACCCCTCAAGGTCTAGTATGAGTGGACACGTCCCCGCCTTCTCAAATCCGTCGCGCTTCCTCGCTGCGCCTTTGATCCCGGAGGAGAAGGAAGCGCGCGCGGTGGAGGAATGTGCGGCGGCGGCGGCTCGGCCTGAACTTGGCGCTAGCCGCGCCTAGCAGCTGCAGGCTTGGGAAACGGGTTGCGCGGTGGAGAGAGAGAGAGAGAGAGAGAGAGAGAGAGAGAGAGAGAGAGAGAGAGAGAAGGAAGAGCGGCGGTGTCAGGCGGAGGTGTTCCGTCTAATAACTCCAGCCGTAAACTCTCCCCGTTTAAATTACTTCCATCATAAATCAGTGCGCAAATGGCGAGCGAGCGCAAAGACTTGGGGCTGGAGACCTGCTGAGAACCACGTGGGTGTGGAGTTTCTGTGTGTGTGTGTGTGTGTTTTCTACTCCCAGACGGCTCCCCCCTCCCTCTCCCAGCCATCGCCCTCCTCGAGGATTCCGGATTAACAAAGAAGTTGTTGGAAATGGGTTTGGAGCAAGAATGGTGCGTCGCTGCACGAGGCTAGGCGAGAGCAGCTGGGAGAATGGGGAAGTCCTGGCTCGCCTCCCCGCTCGCTTCCATCTATGCCAGGCAGAAATGGGCAGAGGGAGAAAAAGGCAGGCGAGGACTTACTTTCGTTTTCTTCTACCCCCCCCCACTCCCAGTGGTGCACTATGGTAATTTTAGACCCGGGACAATGGTTTTATTACTCCCCACCCACCCACCCCCCGCCGTTTAGAATGATGGCCGTGTGAAGTGCCACACTTAGTCTAATACGTGGTAAGCGCGCCCTGCTGTATCGAGGAGCCCTAAGTGGGGCCCCTGAACATCCGTCCATCAAATTCTGCCCCATGGTACCACCCTTCCTCTCCACCCTCCCCAGAGCAACCCTGCAACCTAAACGCGTAAAGAGCTCTGTTGACCAGAGGCAAGGAAACGGAACAGCTGGCGGCTGGGAAAGTGGCAACGCGTACTTGGAAGTAAGGTGTCTTGGGACAGTTTAGCTGCTGCAACCCCAGAAGTTAATCACGTGCCAGTGGGGGCTTCTCCCTTGAGTAAAGTGGTTTTCTCCGTCGCTGCGATGGGCGCTGTGAATACTTTGAGGATCCAGAGCGAGCCTAAACACGTGTATCTGGAAGTGAGTGTAGCGGCTAAATCAATTAAGCTGGCAGTCTACTAAATGTTTATTTAGGAGTAAATCTGGATTAGTTGAATGGGATTGAAGAAGGTAGCTTTACAAGAGCATGTTTACTGAGGAGGAAGTGCCACTCTAGTCGATGGGGCTTTTTCCCCAGGGGACAATGCACAGGATTACAGCCTTAATACCGCGTCTGGAGGATTGGGTTCTCCAGAGGCTGCGAGTCCAGTCGCACTTACCTGAAAGAAAGTTCTGTTCACGGGCCTTAATTTCGAGTAGACCCATTTAAGATCAGAAGTAGACAAACTTCTAGGGAAAGTTGCGATCCGGTGCTTCCTTTATCTGGGGAATAAGCAGCCTTGAGCAAGTGAGATCTCCTGCCGTAAATAACAGATGCGGAAGTCCACACTTAGAAGTAAAGCCTATTGCTTGCAGTGCAGTTTATGAGTAAGCGGGCGTCGCTTTTCTTAAGGAACCTTTGGATCGGGGCAGGCAAGCTGCGTATCACCACTGCGGGCTTGTGTATCTGAACCCGAAGCGGGCTTACTCCGAAGTAAACAACGGAAGTAAGCCCTGAAGCCTCCCATTGGTACTCCTTTCCTCTCTGACTGTAATTTGGGCCTAAAAGTCGAAATGTGGAAGGCATCTATTGTCCAAGGAAAGGTTTGTTGTTTCGTAGAATCATAGAACGGTAGAGTTGGAAGGGATCCCGAGGGTCATCCAGTCCAACTCTTTTGCCCAATGTGGGACTCGAACCCGCGATCCTATTTGTTTGTTTTCAGAAGAGGGCGGGGCCTGGAAGGACGCCTGTTTCCTCGGTGCTCGTCCGCTCCTGGCCCGGAGTAGTAGCAAGTCAGGCCGATCCTCTTTGGCAGGAGGCGTCGCCACGCGGCCAGCAGGCAGTCTCGCCTGGGCAAGACGCGCGTAAAATATTGCCGAGAGGAGGAGAAGGAGAACGAAGTGGGGGAAAGTCAAGGCTAATTAAATTCTGCAAACGGCTCTCATTAGTATGCATGACACACCGGCTTTCACGTTGATCTTTCTGGGCGGATCAATACCCCGCAGCATAAATGGGGGGGGGTGTCGCCTGGGGGTGACCTTTCCCTCTCGCCCTCCTGTCGCCCAGCTGGCCCCAATGCCACCCCCTCTGGGGTCTTCATCTCCCCACCACCGATACAACCCCGCTTCAGCCCCACGACTTCTCGGTGGAGAAGGGAAGGGGCAACAAAATCAAGCGATAGAGGAAGGAGGTGCAAGAGGAAGAACAATTCTGAGCAGGTGTCATCCTTGCCAGAGCGCCCCGCAAACCACCCCGCACGCAGCAGCCATCTGGCACGCCCAGATCCCGAGCACGTGCGCTCCGAAGGGGCGAATTCCCTTGGGATCTGAAAGGGAACCGCCTAGGCCCACAAGGCAAGCCACCTCCCCAAGGCCCTTGCTTCTCTTGCCAGGGTACCCTGCCTGGGTGCTGCTGGAAATCCTCATTTTCCACGGAGCAAGTGGAGGGGACCCTGGAGTTTTGCACCCCAGGACAAGATGTCTGGGTTGGAGGGAGGCGGCCTTCCCCCAAGAGCCGGCAGGAGAAAGCGGAGGAGATTCCTTGTGGGAAGAGGGGCCATGGAGAGAGAGAGAATTATGTTGCTGAATTATAGTTGTAGCGCTCTGAAAAATGCAGCGTGCCATCCTCGCTGAGTTGGCGGCTGTTCTTTGGATGACCTCATAAGCCAGTCGTTCCTCACAGGGTTGTTGTTGTGGGGGGGGGGCACTCCTACTGTACGCTGTCCTGACCTACTTGGAGGGGGGTAGGATCTTGTATACGTACCTAAACAATCAGCTTACTCTGAACACGACTTTGAGCTGCCTCGACTCCTGTTCCCTCACATCTATCTGCGTTTTGCTGCCTTGGAACACCCAACACCATTTAATTATGGAGTTTATAATTATAGACCATTTTGCAAGACGTCGTCGAAGCGGGGACAGCGCCAACCTCAATGTCCTGGTCGCGTGTTTAGGATCGGGTTGGTAATGGACCCCGGTGTCTTACCATGGGTGGGGGATTGAAATTCGACTCCCTGATCAAACACTGCACATTTTAAATATGCCCACCGCACCCTAGTAAACGAAAGACACCTCCCCTAATCTTCAACCCAGGAAACAATCTATATATTTTATCGATATATTTATAGGGAGATATTTCTTATCTCACTGTAGACGGATGAACAGATCACCCTATATAGTATATAAAATTATTATTTACTTATCTCCTGTGAGCTCATGTGTGTGCACGAGACCGATTCCTTGTCGCTTCTGAGAGCCATAAATTGTCGTTGCTACCAATGCTACCAATGCACTCAGTCGGTGATGGAAAAGGTCTCGTCAGTCACAGGTTTTCTGCTTGGAGTAGGGGTGGCAGAGAGAATCGGAGTCGGCCCGGTTCCCAGGCAGGAGCACCTCCAAAGGAAATAACCGGGGCCAAGGCGTTTTGTTTTGGCTTTTCCTCTCTATACTTGTGAGGCCTTTGAAGTGACTCTCTCTCTCTCTCTCTCTCTCTCTCTCTCACACACACACACACACACACACACACACACACACACACACACAACCAGTCTTCCTTCTCCAGCCCTTTTCCTGCTGTGGGCGGGGAAAACCGACCCCGTCTTTTGGGATATAGCCTTCGGCTTGCATATGAAGCGTTAAAAGCGTATTTACTGCATATTTACTCAGAAGCAAATGCTATTATTTTAAAGAAGACCGACTCCCAAGTGCGGACAGAACTGCCGCCCTGGAATCGAAACGGAGCAAGTTGCTCCACTGTCTTCCCTCTCCCACATCCCACTGGCCCAGCCTTGCAAAGCCAAACGCCCCTCTCCCCTGCCCACCAGGTATGTTGCATTTTCCGTTTGTGCAGCACCTTGGCTAAGCTCCCTCCCTCCCTCCCTACCTGGGGGTTGTGTTCCTTTGCAACCCACTTGCTAAAAAGCCCCTCTGGTTTCCAGGGGAGTTTTCTTTCCAGTTAAGTCTCAGGTTGCAGGCTGAAGTATACTTTTAATGAAGTGGAGTTTTTGGAAATCCCTTGGCAAGTATCTTCCAGTTCAGCCTCCTCTCCGAACGTCTTGTGCGCAAGCCCTTGCGAGTCTTTCCAGAGGGGCTTGCGGAGGAGAACGTCCTGGAGGGTTCGCTCTTTGGAGCACTGCCTGTGCAGCACGATTCGAGGCGCGTCTCCTCGGAAGCAAGTCGCGCTGGGAAAAGTGTAGTGGCTGGAGCGGGTTTTCGTGCCTTGACGTTGTAGCAGGAAGGAAAGCACTTTCCTCCAAAGAACCACTGAGTAACAGCCGGATCCTATGCACCCTATCTCCTTCAGTGTTTAATATCAGTGGGATTTGCTCGCAGGTAGGCGTGCCGAGGATTGCAGTCTTTAACCGAGCGAAGGAAGCCTTAAGAGAGAAGCTGCGTTAAAGCTGTTCGCCGACGTCCACTTACTTGGGAATCAACCCCTTTCATTGCTGAGGATAGGGTTGCTGTCTACTCCGGCTGACCTTGACCTCCATTTATCCTTCGCCTCTCCGTGGCTGGGCAGGGGGCAACCTCCGTCCCGAGCATCAGCGGGGAACCGACCATTAAGTAAGGTGTCCCCGGCGCGGCCCCGTCCATACAAAGCGAAGCACTTTCAAGTCCCATTGGTAACAGTGAGGCGCGTGTTGCAAAGTATCTCGATTTTCGGCTGGATCGTGCCCAACTTCCGGAGGGAAAGCTTCTGTGTCGGCAGCGCAGCTGAGCAGGACAGCCCAGGAACGACCAAGCGAGCAGTCCCAAACAGCATGTCCCCACCAAAAAGCAAGAGGAGGTTTTCTTCGACTGGCTTGAAAGGAGAGAGGTCGAGGGTGCTTCTTTGGTGGAACTCGGTCCCGCCGAAATCCACCTTCCCAAGTCAGTGTACTCAATAGCAGAAACGGATTTCCCGCAACTGATAAATTCTCCTTCCGCCTTATTGAAAAGGAGGCTGGATTGGACCCCCTTCGACGAGTTTGTCTTTAAGGTTTTCGAAGCCTGCCACCCTCTACACACTTGCTGGTGAGGGAACGGTCCCCGATGGACACAAAGGCACTCCCTCCCGAGGAAACACGCGCGGGATTGCGCTGGAAGAGAAAATGTTAAACTAAATTGTTTCAAATCAGGCCATTTAAAACTGGGATTCCGCAAATCGGTTTAAGTTATCACTGTGCCTGCTCGCCAGTTCAGGTCTGGCAAGGCGGGTAAAGTCCTCTATCCTTCGTACCTTCCTGAGAAGTTCACATACACAAACACTCACACAAACCACACACCCCTCACTGTTTTTAATCGAGCTGCCTTTCCACACACAGTTCTTTGGGGCTGCTGTGGTTTAGCAACCGGTTTCCACTGCATCGGTTACGCGCGCGCCGGTTCTTCAGGTTCCCTTTTAAAGATGAGAGCGCAAAATGCCTCTACTAGTCCTCATTCAACTACTTAAGTTGGTATTGCATACTTACAACTTACATAGTTTGACACTGCCGCATATTTACTCCTAGCACGCAAGAGCACATCGTACTAGTTGTAGCACTGCTGGGTAATCGAACACGGCGGCTGCTAGTCTAGTTAAATGTTGTTGCAATCATCACAAATCATAATTAGGAAACATAAACGAAACCAAAGGGGGGGGAAATCTTGGCAGAACCAAAGCTGAAAGACAGACTCAAACCTGGGCGATTGGGGAGAGCTGGAATAGAAGGGGAAAAGGGGGAAATGTAATAATAATAATAATAATAATAATAATAATAATAATAATAATAATAATAATAATACATAATAGTAGTGTATTCTAGTTTTGTAGTCATTTCTGGATATGCATATCCGTTTGACGACTCCGGGTCTGCAATTTTTGTAAGGACTTAGCCCTGATCTCTACCGATGTATACTCGAAAGTAAGTCTCGTTGAATCCAAGGAGACCATTTCGCAGGAGTCTGAAGGGATGGGCAACTTTCGGGGTTTCCAGCCGGACACAGTGGAGGGGGGGCTGCCTCTCTCCCTCCACCAGCTTTTTTACGCAGCTGACTTGTATTATTTATAGTGCGTTCTATTACATACATCTTAGACGTATGTTCTCTCATGCATTATACAGGAGAGATAAGTATTGTAGCTCCCTTTTGCGTGATTCATACGGGCGTCCGCCATGTATCTGTATCTGTAAACCTCCATCTCCTGGGCAGGTCTCTATTTCGCCTCGCCATCCGTTTCTAAAGCTGCCTGGGTTCCCTCCCCGTCCAAGATGCCGAGTCTTTGTGGGTGCTGGCTGGCAAGACTAGGGCGATGGTGGCAGCCAAGGCCAGCTCAAGTTCAAGTTCAAGGCTAGCCTAGGGGGAAGGGGTGGGGAGAGAACAGTCCCTCTCCCTGCCCTGCCCAGGGGCCTGAAAGGAAGAGAAGGCTGCTGATGTCAGGCAGGGACCCGGACCACTTCGTGGAGAGCGCAGTGCCCGGGCGCGCCCGAGGTTTCTCTGTTTTCTCAACCCAGCATTGCCTGCAGGTGTGGGTGGGTGCCGCGGTGGGACCCGAGGGACATCGGGGAGGCTGGGGAACGGGCGAGGACCACAAAACTGCGGCGTGTCATTTGTTGATGTGGGTTGGCCGTGATGGAAGGCGACTCGGACGGACGGCGCTTGCTTCCTCTGGGGAAAGGAGAGCCGAGGAACCCACAAGCCTAAGGCCAGCAGCACCGCCGTCTCTGGCCCGAGCCTCTTCCGGAGGGATCGAAGGGATCTTTCTCGCTGACCCTTCAGCCGGGGATCCAGGAGTCCCCTTTCTCCAGGTTCTGGGAGACACAAAAAACCAGGAACAAAGCCGTGGTCAGAAACAGAAAAGGAGGGAGCAGAGACGTTCCCAGTCTTTCCCCTGCGTTCAACTTTAAATCAGACTTAATCTGGTGGAGGCCATTGAATGGCGGGAGGGAGCGGGCGCTGAACAACGGATTCCTCTCTCTCTCTCTCTCTGTCTCTCTCTCTGTCTCTCTCTCTGTCTCTCTCTCTCTCTCTCTCTCTCTCTCTCTCTCTCTCTCTCACACACACACACACACACACACACACACGCAGCCAATTTCAATCCAGTGCTCTTTGGGGCCTCTCTTGCCATTCTTCCGACCGTGCCCTGTTGTAGTTTCCCAGCCAGCGAGATCTCTCTCTCCCAGGGATCAGCGCCATATGCTAATTCCTTTAATAAAATTGGGCTGGGTTTCTCTCTCTCTCTCTCTCTCTGGCCTAATATTATTAAGGGAGGAAAATGAGATTTTAACAGCCATTTGATTACTTCGGGGCTTTTACATTATGCAGCGGAGAATGACTGAATGAATGAATGACTACGAAGGAAGAGACCGCTCCAAGTTGGGGAGAAAAGGAAGCGTGCCAGGTTGTGTTTTTTGGACCGCAGCAAAAAAAATTTTTTTTTTTTTTAAAAAATTGCTCCCTCAAGGGCATCCTCTTCCAGGACCAAGCGCGAATCTATCGTCCCTGTTCCCCCCGCACCAAACATCAGGCGAAAAGCTTGCCCCCAAAATGAAATTTTACTCGGAAATAGGTCCTACTGTGATTAGCGGGACTTGCTCCCGAGGAGTTGGGCCTAGGACTACAGTCCAAGGCTCTTCTCTTCCCTGCCAAAGAGGGATAGTGTTGCTAACATAAATTCCAAACAGGGTGGGGGGTTTGGATGGAATGCAATGAAAACAAGCGACTGGGCTGGAGAGGCAAATGTATCGTTTGAGCGGTTTTTGGCTGGCGCTGCGGAGTTTTGTGAGAGGAGTGCCAGGAGCACACTTGCACGGGGCTTGGAAAAAGGGGGGAAGGATGCGTGCCTCTTTTGGGTGCCCAGGTGGCTGGCACTGGATTTTGGGCAAATGCCAGGCTTTCGAAGGTTTTTTTGTAGGCTTCACAGTTCAATTCCACATCCTGGTTACTAGAAAGTGGCTCATAAAATCAAAGCATGTCCAAAGCACTGATTCTGGGTTGAAGTCAAGAGGATGGAGGAGAATCTACAATCTTGCAGACAAGCAAAAGTTAATTTAGGTCATCATTCTTAATTATATACCTATTTACTCATGTAGAATATTATTTTAAATTATACACACATACACCAACCAACAAACACACACGCACACTGGTAAATTTGGGGTGGGGAGAATAATTTTGTTAAAGCCATATCCAGCAAATTACACAGGCCCTAAATTTTTTGTTTTCTTAAACATTGCATCTTTAACACATACTGTCACACACCAAAGTCATGGTTGTACAGTTCCCCAGCACTACAAAGAAAAGAAAAGAAAGGGGGGGAATACTACTTTTTTAAAGCCTATCTGATTCATCTCTTTTTTCCTCATCTTTGGTGGAGGGGGAAAAATATATATTAGTACAGATAAATGTGCAAAATAAAAAGCATAAGAACTATTCTAAACAAGGGAAGAAGTGTTTCCAACTTTTAAGGAATCCAGATTTTATGGAGAAGGATTTGGGAACTACTCCTAGATTTAAAAATAAATAAATTGTAAAGCATGTGAACAGTGCTTAAAAAAGAAACTTAACATAAGTACCAAAAAAATCCAGATTAAAAATGGGACCTTTCATAAAAGTAAAAAAGAAGGATAAGGGCAAACTACAAGCAATAAAGGTTTTGACAGTCTATAAGGGTAGAAAATTGACTTGAAATATAGGAGACTGGCAGAATTTGGAAGACTTTTGTTTTTTATAGGGAAAAAGGTGAAACATATGCTTAATTCTTCCACTGAAATGGCCCTTAAAACTACTAATCTTTGACAAGATCCAGCCCTAGAGTTGCAAAGCCCTGTGTAGTTAAATTCCACACATATTTACCCACTAATGTCTTCAATTACGGTAAATTTACTCCAAGGTAAAAATGCACAGGAGTGCAGCCTAGGAGTATCATTTTTGGTATGATATTGGCTTTGCAAACCCAGTATATTAAGATAGGATGTAGATTTGTTTTAAATACTTAAACTAATAAAACTTAAGTTTTTGTATAAGTTGTGCCCTCATGTGATTTTAATCACATATCTAAAACATTTTGCAGCGTATAGCGAATCTGGCCTTTCTTAAGGCACACTCTAATCAACATAAGAAAACCCTTGACATACCAAGAAAGAAAGGAAAGGAAAGAAAGAGGGAGGGGAATGTCAGTCACTGCAGTTTCAACACATTTTATTATATTTCTGTATGCATTACTCTCAAAAAAAAACAAACATATCACAAGAAATGATGAAACCACATGAACCTTCAAATAAAAAAATTCTGAAACAGTTTATGCTCACAATTGTACATATTTATAGTTAAGAAACATTCTTTATAAATACTGTTTCCTCTGTAGCAAGTTAATACCATAATTTAATTACAAATGGATAAATATGGCAACAGCTATTTACACAAGGAAGGGTGTTATTACGGAAAAAAAAATCCCTAACGGCACTACGTTTATTTCCCCCTCCCCACAAACTTCCAAACAGGAACTAACAAATAGAACTTGCAAAATGCACTAAAACATCACATGTAAATCCAGCTAACAGAAAATACATTCACAAGCATTGGAAGAGGAGGAGGAATCAATCTGGGTTTGTTTCGAAGAACGGCATGGAGACTTTGGCACGTGTGTTTTTTGTTTGTTTTAAAATCTTTCCAGTCTATAGCTGAATGAAGTTTACAATCAAAGTTGCCTCTTTTTTTTTTAAAAAAAGAACACAATATTCAATACCACAATTACAAAAGAAACCATTTTGCTTCCACTTTACTTTTCCCCCTTTCCCTTTAAAAATGGGTGAATTTAAAAAAGAGAGAAGGAAAGAGAAAGAGAAGGTGGGGGAGCTAACAAGAGAGAGAGGACAGGAGGCAGAGAGAGAGCGAGAGAGCATCACTTCTGGGGGAGAGAGAGAGAGAAAGCGCGGGGCGGGAGGGAAGAACCAAATCCATAGTTCACAAAGTGGACCAATTTCTATACACCGAGAAAACTTTATGATTACCACCTCCTTGGCGGAAGGAGCGAAGACTCCTCTATGTACACAGAGAGTCCGAGGGGGATGGAGGCGGTGGTTGGGGGCCGGCTGGTCCCAGGACCGACGGGTCCTCCCTCCTTGTGTCTGATCTTTTGTTCCCAAGGCGCTGGAGGCAGGAGGGGCGGCAGGGGTCCCCCCCCTCGCCGGCAGAACTGAATGTCCGCAAGGCTCAGGAGGCAGCGGGTGTCCCGTGGCGGGTAGAACCGCTTGGGCTGCTTTTAATCCTTCCTTTTCTTTCTTTCTTTCTTTCTCTTTCTTTCTTTCAATAGATTTTATTTTCTCTCTCTCTTTCTCTCCCTTCTGCTGCTTCAAGATGTCCCAGTCCAAACAAAAGGGGGCGGCGGGGTGGAGAAAGAGAGAGAGGGAAGGCGGAGAGCGACTTCGACGGCGGCTTCCTTCCTTCCTTCCTGCTTTCCTTCCTTCATTTTCGAGGCATCTGGCTGGAGCGGCGGCGGCGGCGGCGGGGCCAGGAGGCCTCTTCAGACGTACCACTCGTTGAAGTTGGACGTGAGGCCGCCGTGGCTGGCGCTGGCTCCGCCGCTGCCCGCTCCTCCGCCGCCGCCGCTGCCCCCTCCGCCGCCGCCCGAGCTGCCCCCGCCGCCGCCTCCTCCTCCCGCCCCGCCGTTGCTGCTCCGGTGCACCGCCGAGACTGCGGCCGCAGCAGCGGCGGCGGCGGCAGCAGCCGCGGCGGCCGCTGCAGAGGACAGGTTGCTGGCGGCTGTGCTTTGGGTCTCTGCGCTGGGGGACACCAAGCCCGGCGGAGTGGACGACTCGTAGCCGGAGCTGGCCGCGGGCGACGACTCGGAGCCTTGCGGGGAGGATTCGTGGACCTGCCGGGCCAACAGCGAGAAAGCAAACTAAGCAACTTGCGTTGAAAGGACACAGAAAAGGCTCCCAGATCTCTCCCACCCGTTTCCTTTCCTTCAAGACGCTCAGTAAGGCTCAGCACCGCCGCCGACCCTTCCCCCAGTGCTGAAATCCTACATTTAGTAAGGTTGCATAAATCCCCCTGAGTTACTAGCAGATCAGGAGCTGGGTTGGAGCCCAAAAGGTCCCTCTCTTCCGGCTATACACAACATTTTCTTTGGAATTTGGTTTGAAGCATGTTTATTGGGAAACCACTCCGGTTTGAGCGGGACTTGCTTCCCAATAACTCTGCAGCCTGGGGCTACAGGAACAGTAGCCCCGTCCTGTGTGTGTCGCCCCCAGCCTCCCCCGTCCTGTGTGTGGCCCCGTCCTCTGCACCCCCTTCCCAGGCCCTGTCGCGCTTCTCCGGCTTACCTTCATGTGTTTCCGCAGGGAGCTGGGGTGGGTGTAGGATTTGTCGCACATCTTGCAGAGATAGGGCTTGTCCGAAGTGTGGACGTGCATGTGCTTCTTTCGGTCGCTGCTGTTGGCGAAGCGTCGGTCGCAGCCCTCGAATTCGCACTGGAAGGGCTTCTCGCCTGCAAAGGAGGAGAAGGGGGAAAGGCCAATTCGGCGTAAGCGCGTGCGAACGAGTCGCCCGGCTGGCTTCTGTTCCAACCCACTTAGCAGCTAAAAAGCGACCTTTTACCAAGAACTATACAGTAAAACAAACAGTGCGTGGCTGTGAGATCTTGGAAGAAACTTGAACATCCTCGGAGGTTTTTTTTGGTCAGCTAAAGGAAAGCGATCTCCTTTTCGTATGTGCCTCTTTTCATTGGCATCTGATCTTTAAATGTTCGTCTGAGAATTCCGCAGGAGCTCAGTCGAATTTAGGATGTGAGGGAAATGAGTTGGGTGAGTTGTGCATGGGATTACGCAGCTTCGGAAAGAAATACCGGGCCAGGGTCCCAGCTAATACAAGGAAAACAGGGGAATTCAAGAAAGTCCTCAGGTCTGTGGTCATTGTTTTTAAAAGCGCGATTCCCCAAGGAACCCAATAAAGAGATTTGTGTGTCTCTTTCGGGATCTCTTTCTTTTGTTTTCATTCCCACTGGTGTTTCATTTAAAAGCCAGGCCAAGGAGCCTTTTCCAGTTCGTGCATTTAAAAACAGCCACCGGACCAGAACCAAACCCCCTCCCCCAGTTTAAACAGCGTCAAGCCGCAAACGACTCCAGATCTGAGCAGGCTGCTGTAGTATTTTTCTCCCCTTTCATGCTAGGACATTGGAAGTCAGTTCTCTAAATATCCGCTGGGGATGATGGGGGGGGGGGGCGAAGAGGGCGAGAGAAACCGAAGCAAAAAACACATCCACAACCCTCCCTTGGAATTTTCCTAGAGCTTCTTCGCCCCTTCGCCAGATTTCCGAGCAATTTGCAGGTGTGAGAACTCAAACACAGCCACCGCCGGATCCTTCCCCCGCCCTTGAAATCGGAGGTGGGAGAGACGCGCAATTTAACGCGAAATTCCATTAGCACCTAAATTGTTCCTTAAAGACATCCGCTCAGAGCCCCCCCTCCCCGCAAAACGCGGCCATCTCCATGCAAATCAACGTCTCGGATTTGCTAAACCTTGTTAAAGCCCGTCTCGCACCTAAACCCGTTCTTAGCACTTCAGCAACACAGCCAGAAAGGCTCACAGAGCTTTGCTCCTTTCTCTCAGTCAACACTGATGCCCGGAAATTGCTCAAATATTTGCTGGTCTTCTTTTTTTCCCGGGGCAGGGTAGGGTGCGGAACCCCCAAAATAAAAATAAAAATGCTCCAGTAGAAATCTGGCCGGCTGAAGTAGAATTATCTAGGAGCCTGGGAAACGCAGTTGTTTGATTCCACTACCTGGACTCACACGATTTCTATCACCCAGAAACGCGGCCTCCTTTCTCCCCCATTAGTCCTCATTTTGGGGTGGCAGCGTTAGGAGCGGGGGGAAATCCTACCCCCGGAAGTTTATCAACCTTAAATCCTCTGTTGTTTATTACATGTTGCTTTAACAAAAATAATAAACTAGTGGAAAACCGTCTTCCGACGCCCCAAGTCAGACTTTCAAAACACTTTTGCAAATGAGAAAATTTTATGGTCCCGCCTCACTCCATTTCCATTTAATGGAAAGCAGTCCCTGAAAAGCGCGGTGAAATGACCAGGGGGGCGGAGAAAGGAAAAGAGCTCCCCCTTCCCTCTGAAGGGTAGTTTTTCTAGAATGTCTAAACCAAACCAAACCAAATGTCTAAAATACAAAATGTAAAATTCAGCTCTGTTTTAGATTCCTACCATCACATTTATAAAACGGCACAACTATGCCTTTTTAAACTACCCACTTATTTACCCATTTTCTGGAAACGCGGCGTTCATTGCAGGAGCTCCTCAGACCTGAGTATATTTGGAAATGAAGCCGGTGGATTTCAAAGGAAGAGATTTCCTAGTCAGCTGCTCAGCTTTACAGATTTCCTTAAAAGTAGACCATGCCGACAGGAACAACACTCGCTTCTCTTCAGGATTAACCTGTAAGGTCCCTTCGTATATTTCCAGTTATCTGCTCGGGCGGTTTTTGCTTCTTTGAAGGGAGCCGTCCCACTCTGAAGGAGTGACTCCCTTGGCAACTCTGACTGATGCCAATGTATTTTACTTTCCTCTAAGTATCTGATCCCATTGCATTTCCCCTAAGTATCCCGAGGAGCCCGGCCCAGTTCAGGCAGCCTTAAGAGAAGGCAGACATTTGGAAGCAATTTTATTTTACTTTTTACGTGTTTATTTTTTACGACCAAATAAAGCATCACTTCCTTTAAAGGGTTTGGACAAAATTAAACACCTTTCCGAGTAAGCAGATTCGTGTGCGGGAGCATGCAGGGGGAGGTTTCTGGGGAAAGGATTCTCCTGCTTTGCATTTGTGTCGCAATGCCCCCTTCCCTTCCCCACAGTCTCACACCCACCAACCACCCTTTCCGACCCGGCAAAGAGCGTGAAATCCCTCGTGGACTGACCTGTGTGCGTCCTTTTGTGGATCTTGAGGTTCTCGGAGCGCGCGAAGACCTTCCCGCAGCCGGGGAAGGGGCACGGGAAGGGCTTCTCGCCCGTGTGCACGCGGATGTGGTTGACCAGCTTGTACTTGGCCTTGAAGGGCTTCCCTTCGCGGGGACACTCCTCCCAGAAGCAGATGTGATTGCTCTGCTCGGGCCCGCCGACGTGCTCCACGGAGACGTGAGTGACCAGCTCGTGCATGGTGCTGAAAGTTTTGTTGCAGCTCTTCTTGGGGCTGCTCAGCTGCTCCGGGTCGATCCACTTGCAGATGAGCTCCTGCTTGATGCACTGCTGGCGCATGTAGCGGAAGAAGGCCCCCGGGTGGTGGTGGTGATGGTGGTGGTGCGGGTGGGCATGGTGCGGGTGGGCATGGTGCGGGTGGTGCGCGTGGTGCGCCGCCATGTTCATGCCCATGTTCATGTTCATGGGCCCGTACTGGCCGTGCAGCTGCGCCGCCGAGTAAGGGTCCGCGCGCGGGCTGGACACCTGGCGGTACTGGTCCGAGCGGCCGAAGACTTCTCCGGGCAAGCCCAGGCGCATCTGCCCGTTGAGCACGTTGGGCGAGCCCGGCGCGCCGTGCTGCTCGCCGATGCCCGGGAACAGCAGGTGGCTCTGCGCCTCGGCGTGCGGGTGGTGCAGGCTGCCCGTGGCCGCCGCCGCCGCCGCCGCGGCCCCGAAGAGCCCGTGCTGGCCGCCGCCGGCCGCCGCCGCCGCGTCGCCGAAGCCCCGGCTCCGAAACAAGAAGTCCCTGGGGGAGTTGAAGGGCGGCGCGGAGTAGGAGCCCACATGCGCCGCGTGCGGGTAAGCGGGCGCCTGCGAGCTGAAGGCCGAGCCCTGGCCCGGAGACAGCTCGTGCGCCGCCGCCGCAGCCGCCGCCGCGTTGAGCTTGAAGGCGCCCAGGTGCGCCGCCGCCGCCGCTGCCGCCGAGTCCACGAAGCTGTTCTGCAGGCTCAGCTCGCGCTCCTGCATCTCGGCCGCCGACGGAGGAGGAGGGTGCCGGGCGAACGAGCCCACGCCCAGCGCCGGGAACTGCGGCCCCGCATCCAGAAGCATGCCGCCCAGGAGCCCCCGGGGGCGAGGGTCCGAGCGAGGGGCTCTCTGTCTTCTTGCTCTTCTTCTTCTGCCTCTTCTTCTGCTGTTGCCGCTGCGCGAGCGGGAGAAAGAGCCGCGCGCCGACGACGAGAGTTCAGGCGCAGGCGGCCAGCCGAAGGGTATTAAAGCAGCTGAGGCGAGGGCGGGCGGGCAGCTCTGAGGGAAGAAGGCACAGAGAGGGGAGCGGGCGGAGGGGAGGGAGAGAGAGAGGGAGCCGAGGAGGGAGGGAAGAGGAGAGGGGCGGTGGGGGGGGGAGAGGGAGGGACGCAGAGGGGACTCGCCTTTCCCTGAGAAGGGGGGGGGGAGAAATGGGGGGGAAAGAGCTACCCACAACAACAACAACAGTACCACACACACAAGCCCGCTGGCGAAGAGATGTCACACCGCCACAGCCACACCGACAGCCTCTCTCTCTCTCACAAACAGGCGAGGAGATATATAGGCACACTCCCTCGTGCGCGCGCGCTCACGCACACGCCGGGGCGCGCGCGAGTGGCCGGCTCTCCGCTCGCGCGCTACGCACACTCTCCGCTCAGAAAACAAACACACGGTTCTCCGCTGCGCTACTACCCCGCCCCGGTGCCCCCCTCCCCGCCTTCTCCAGCCCCTCCTCTCAAATATTCGGGTTTCCCCCTCTTCTAACTACCCCTTGTTGCTGTTTTTTAATATATATATATAAAACACATATGTGTGTGTATATAGATATATTATTCCCGTTCTTCTTCTTCTTCTCCTCCGCTGCTGCCGCTGCCGCCACCTCCTCCGCCTCCCGCTCTGCCCGCCATTCGGTTCCGCCTCACGGGCTCCAAAGTTGCCGCCGCCGCCGCCGCTGTTCTCCTCACGAGAGGGAGGAATCGGGCGCCTCTTCCCTCGCCACAACCTCGCTCGCTTTAAGTTGGGGAGGAGGAGGAGGGGACGAGATTGAGGGGGGGAAAGAGGAGGGGAGGGGGAGAGATGCGGATTTGTAAAAGAAAAAAAAGAGAGCGAGAGAGAGGCAGCCCAGAACAATAACACAGGCGGAGGGGCGGAGGGGGGAGTGGAGCGCCCAAGGTCCGTCCCTCAGCCCGGGCGCGGGTCCCACTCAGGCACCGCCGCCAGCGCCCGCCATGGAGATGCTCCAGCCGTGAGATGCGGTCCTTCCTCCTCCTCTTTTTGGGCGGGGGGGGGGGCGGGTCGGTCCTCCTCCCTGGGCGCTGGCCGGCTTCTCCCTCTGCTCGCCTCTCGCCTCCGTCTGCTGGTTGCGGTGGGCGCCGCTGCTGTGGCTGCTTTTTATCCCCCCCTCCTCGCCACCCCCTTCTCTTCCTCCTCCTCCTCCTCCCAGCCTCTCCCGCTAGTTCCTAGGCTGGACTGGCAGCTCCTCTCCCACCGCCCCCTTTAACAGCAGCCAGGCCGATCTCCTGGCGCCGTCTCATTGGTCGGCCCGGCCCCATCAATCCAAGCCTTCCCCCCAAGGCGGGCTAATAGCCACTCGCGCGTCCCCTGGTCCGACCCGCCTCCCCTCCCCTCCGCTCCCCCTCCCCTCCGCTCCCGCCCCGGGCAGAGGCGAGAGAGGGGCAGCGCTCGGATCATAGGGCAGCCAGAGGGTGGGTTGGGGGAGGGGGGCGCGGTGGGGAGGGGGCGGGATCGGTTCCCAACGAGATCCAGTTTACCTCTCGGGTGCGTTTCTCGCGGGGAAACCGGACCAAAAGGACCCTTTGGGGTGGCGAGAGAGCGAGAAAGAGAGAGCAAGGCATGTTTTTTTGTTTGTTTTTTTTTAAGAGAGAGATTGGGCGAGGGGGTGTCAAAGGAGAGGGAAAACACAGCAGATGAGAATATCTGGGATGGAGAATATCTGCGTGTGCGTTTTGTGAAAGATGCCGAGCGAAGGTGCCATTCAGATCCGCTAAAAACCGACGGGAGTTTCCCTCCCATCGATTCCAACAGGATATGGACTTCGCTGGGAGGCGGCTGACACGGGTGTAAATAGAGATGTCTCGGAGTAGTGTAAAAGAAAAGAGCGGGTTAGTGGGCGGTTGTCAGGAGGGGGCATGGGAGCGAGCTGCATAGCGGGGAAGGGGTGTTGAAAAAAGCAACAACCCGTGATTGCAACCTTTTGCCGCTGCGTTTGTGTGTGTTTGTAACAAATCACATCGCAAAGCCTCACGAACGGAAATTTGCAAACTAGATTCCAAGATTGCTAACTGAAAATACACATTACACACTCCTGCCAGGACAGATCTGTTTCCTGAATGAGCTTGTTTAGATTAAAAAAAATAAAAAACCACCCAAACCTGCAATCCGAAGCAAATTTGCTGAGGAAATAAAAAGGGCAGTATCCAGAAATATTTCCCCGTCTTTTTAGGAAAAATAACGGCGGCCTTTCTTTTTCCCATTTAGGAATACAAATGATCTCTGTGGTCTTATGAGAATGGAAACTAGAAAAGGAAATGGGGTTGCTCCTGGGTTGGGGGTGTGTTCTATTCCCCCCCTTAGGCCATATTAGCATAAGACAAAACCTTTTTACGCTTTCTGCTGTATTCTTTTGCACCTGCACAGGCCCATTTTCAAACCGATTTTGCGTCCTTGTAGGGGAAGGAAGGAATGAGATACAGGTACAGAGAGCTATTTAGATGTACCACGCACATACATAATGCGCACATATAAATAGTACATCACCCATTATTTCCTTCCTTGATTAAATTACATTTTTATTTTGGCACGAAGATGCATTTTAGTCCATTGAAAATGCTGCATGAACGGACTCTATTCTTTCTAGCTTCCTGGTATAGCTTTAGGAGTGGATCTAGGTGCTGAAAGAGCCGTTTTTTGCTGTTCTCAGAACGAGCGTGAGCCTTGCACACCTCACGGCTGCGTGGCTCTTCCTTCCTCCAAATCGCAAACTGTCTCCATCCCTTCCTTGTCCGCAGCCCTCAGCCAGCTCCCTCAGTGCCCCTTGCCAGCTTGCAGGATGGAGGTGGTGGGGCGCTTCTCTCTCTACCCCCCCGCCCTTCTCTTGACCCAACCAGCCTGCGTTTCTCTCGGCCTGACTTTCCAACACACCCACCCACCTACCTATTTCTCTCCAGGGTTTGAACGATGGCAAAGAGAAGCGGAGCTAAAAAGGTCCCCCGCACCTTCCGACACCCAGAGACCTTGGAGGAGCAAGATAAACACCACGGAGCCTTGTGCGCAGTTCCTTTAGGCCCTGGTAAATCCTATCGGCTTTATAGTGGAACACTTTCAAGGAACTGTGACAAGGCTCCTAGAATATTTTTCTACAGAAGGGGGAAATCTCTCTCTCTCTCTCTCTCTCTCTCTCTCTCTCTCACTCACTCACACACACACACACACACACGCGCGCACACAAAATCCATGGCTAAAACAGTTTTTGAATGTAGCCTCAAGTCTCATTCACACATCCACCCACCCACACGTTTCTTTCTCTCGCCTTTCCTTTCTCTCAGATCCCTCCCCCGCTGTCTAACGGTCTCGGCGGCTTGTTCAGGACACTTTTGGGAGGTAAATTCGTAAATTCCGGCCGGAGTCCCCCGCAGGCTGGACGCCGCTTTTCTTTCAAACTTTCCCATTTCTCCCCTCCCGGTAGGAAACAGAGGAGCTGATCCAAGTTCAAAGCTAGATCGCCGTCCTTCCACCCCCTCCCCAGAAGTGCTTTATTTCTCTCCAAACAGCCAAAAAAAAAGCCTCCTTTTCTCCCCCCCCCCCAATGTCACGGGGGTGAGAAGGAAAGGAAGGGAGTGGGGGGAGAAGAGGAGCCAAGAAAGAAACCTGCCGTCCCTTTCATGGGCCATTGGCCGGAGTACAGCCTTTAAAGCTCATTCTTTGCGAGGGAAGAAAGCGGCCAGCAGTCAAAATCCCTTCGGGAAGTGGGTTAGCAGGGCGAAGGGAAGGAGAGAAGGGATCGGATTCCTCCTCAGCCAGAGTAGCTTTCTTGGGGGGCCCGGCCTACAGCCTGCTAGATACGTGACCGGTCTGTCACCATCGCCACCAGCTCTTGGGGAAACATGGCCCCCTGGTCTGTAAGTTTCCTTCCACGCTTATGCCGTTTTCTTTTTGCTTTCTCCAAGCCTAGAACGAAGGAAAGGCAGCTTCACTCAGTGTCGCTCGCTGTCTTCGTTATTTTGCAATGATCTGCGCTTCTGAGCTACCGTCCCCCTGCAAATGGCATCTGGGGGGGTGTGGGGTGGGGAACTCCACGGTATCCGTTTATCTCTAGTGCTGCGCCTTTGCTGGGTCTCCTTGATGGAGCTTATTTAGCTGTGGCTTGGCTTTCCTTTGACCCGAGGACAGGGCTGTCTCTGTGTAAGGTGACTGTATAAGAATTATATTTGCAAAGGAAAGCTTGCTTCCACACAAATCCCATTGACTTCAGCTCCCCCAGCCAAAATGCGTCTAGAATCCAGCCTCCCCGTGTAGCCCGATCCTATGCACGTTTACTTCGGAGGTCCCACTGTGCTCAGTCAAATTTACTGGCAAAATTATGCACTTCTAATTCAGCTTGAGTCGAAAATACTTTCGTGCGAAGTCAATGGGATTTACTCCCAAGCAAACAGGCAGAAGCCAACCAAGCGCAATGAGTTCTGAAACTGCATGCTTAGGAGTTAATATGCAAGTGATTTAGCATCTTACTCCCGAGTAAGTATGCGTAGGGTCAGGTTGTTCCGTCCCTTGATTTCAAGCTATGAATGGTTTTTCACCCCTACTGAAATCAAACTTTGGCTGGATCTGATCCAATACGGTTGTTAGGCTTCTATGCTTCCTTTACTTCTTACTGAAATCAGTTAGATTTGTTTCCTAGCAAATATGGTGCTGGCTTCTGGTGGTGTTGTTGCTGTTGTTGTTAAATTGTACAAGACAGAAATGTGTGCAGAAGAGGGGGCTGATTTCTCCTGTAAAATCCAAATCTTAACAGAGAAATCCTGTCAGGCCCAGCCTCCTCTGCTTCACCCGAAAAGACTGGGAGGTGGACAAGCTCTCTTCGGTGGCTCCTCACTTGCCCACGATTGTTGTCTGTATCACAGACACTCGTAAATTCAACAGGCTCATCAACAGGATATTAAGTTGCAGGTCACCTTTGATATCCCCTCGCTCAGCCACTTCTAGGCCATTCGACCTCTGACCTCTGAAGACGGCATGTGCTGCTAGAGCGGGAAGAGCAGGGGGCAGAGAGCCTCCTTCTGTAAAGGACATGTTGGAATAAGTTTTCTTTTTTCTTTTCTTTTTTGTAAACGCTTTGTCAGGTTTTAGTCTACAAGAAGCCAAATATACAAGCAAAGTGGGAAGTCAATGAAAGTCTCAGCCAAAGTTGTAACTTTTAAATGCCTGGGTTTTTTTGGTTTTGGATTTTTTTTTAAAAAAAACAACAACCCAGGCTCACTACAACGCCTAGGGTGTCCACAGAGAAATACAGCGAAATGCCCTCCCACTATTAAAATTTATTATTCCCCGCCTTGGCCGGCGGTTTCAGTGTTATGCAGCAGCGGTGGGTTTTGGGGAGAGAGGAGTCTCAAGGAAGATAAGGCCTGCTTTGTGTTGGTTTTGCTAAGACCCGCATAATCCGCAAGACAAACCTCTCTGCCTGGTGCGGGTGTTTTAACCGCGGGCCACGATCCCGGCAAAAGTAACCATTCATTTCAATGGGAGAGAGTTGAATCAGTGCTGAACTCCGCCTTTGAAACAGAAGACATGTGGAATGAATGGAATGAATGCTCCATTTTAGCAAAATCGAGCTTAGGTGGTTCTTTGTTTTTTTGTTTGCTTGTCTTTTGGTCGCTAGTTTTGGATTTATTATTTTCATTTTATTTTTTTTAGAGGACGCTTCACTGATGACTTTGCTCCATTTACCTTGCCCTATCCTTTTTCGGCTCCTCTCGGTTTCAATGGGAGGCTGCCGCTGCGGGTTAGGGGAAGCAGGGCAAGTTGTCCGTAAGTAAAGCGCTCTCCTTTCCCGCTCTCGAGCGAATATGTAATACACTTTCTGCTGTCATTCATAAATAACGGGGCCATATGGGAACCATATTGCTTATACAAGGCCAGCCGTCAAAGTGTCACCGTTTGATTTATCGGAACAGCTTCTTCCAATCGTTGACCGTGGGGGGAAAAATAGAGGGAAACCGGAAGGATGCGCCTATATAGGCTTATAGATACACATGTGTATCCGCACACACGTATTGAATTTCTCCCTCGTTTTCCCTCCTAAAAGTAGATGTGCACACTACGCATTATTTTAAAAGGGGGGAGGGAGGAACTATGGGATAGCGAGACTATCAGAAATAGCATTATCAACTCATCAATGGCCCTCCTGTACCCCCTTGAGCGTGACAGCTTTGTTTCGGTTCTCTAAGGCTGCAGTCCTTTAGACACTTGCCGATGATGAGCAAGACCCACTGAATAGAGGGGGAATTATTTCTCAGTAAACGTGAAGTAGTAGATCAAGCAGTTGTTGCTCTATGATCGCATCAGCTTTATAATGCACTTTTTAAAAAAAAGTGATTAAAAGCTGATCAATATGGCGCAGTTCCTTCCAGTAGCTGAGAATGATGGCACTGCAGTTTGGCTGCCAATTTTGGAAGATGCAGTTTAAGGAATCTCAGCTTTTAGTCTCCCACTTTATCTCCCTTTACCTGAGAGTAAGCCCCGTTGAACTCCATTCCGCCCGTCGTGAGTAGAGGCTGTGTAGGACTGTTAACTGGGTAAGTCCACCATGCCAGTGCAACTTACTTCCAGGCAAACGTGCATAGGAGTTGTGCTGCCCGAGGATCTTCTAAAATAGTTTCCAAACCGAGCAAGCTTCCAAGCACATTTACACAGAATTAAATTCCATCGGGTTCAGTGGAAGTTATGATATGTTTACAAACGTTTGCAGTCTCAGTGTTGTAATTTCCCCAGCCAAAGGAAAAATCGTTATTAATCAAATAACATAGAACAGAAAACCACTAAAGTACTCGGGACCTGCAGGAAGGGCCAAAAGTCCATAGTCCAGCCTCCAACATCTCGCCATGACAGGGCTCCGAAAGACTCCCTATCTGAAACCCTGGAGAGCACCTGCTGGTTCGTGTTTTAGGCAATATCGAGTTACATGAACCGATTATCTGACCCTGTGTAAGGCAACTTCTTCTGTTTAAGTTGGTGTGCTTGTGATTTCTCTAAAAACCTTCGCATTTCTATACTCCATAAAATGTCCTCAGATCTCTGGTTCCACGTCAGCATTCGGAGGCAATGTTGGGGGACAAAAGGAAAGGAGCGGGATGACGTTCCCCACGGGTAAATCATCCAGATGGTTGATATCTGTCATAGGACATTTTATATATACATACACCAACCATCAGAAATACTTATTATATGCCCTCCTTTATGTCATCCCACTTCCCAAGTATGTAAGGAAGATCACAAGCCTATGCATGTTTACTTGGAAGTCTCGCGGGTTTAAATGGGGCTTACTTCTAAGTAAGTGCATGCAGGATTGCAGCCTTGATCTTGAAACTTGGCTGCGTATGCCCGCCAGACTAAAGCAGGACATTCCCCACAACATACAGGGGTCATTTTAGTATGCAATCCTACACCCACTTACCTGGGAGTAAGCCCCATTGAACGGAATAGCACGTCCTTCTGAGCAGAGTTGTGGACATGTATAGGCTTGCACTCTTGTTGGTGATGTTGCTTTGTTTTTATTTAACAAAATTCACACCGCTTGGTTGTAACAGGACCTCTAAGCGGTTTCCAAAAAATAAAAAGGAACATTAAAATTGTCGATAAAAGACATGAGTTAGAGTCATTTGTTTGGTGTGGATGTATGCACTGGCGAAGGAAGAGGAGTGCCACTGGATCTGTGGAGCCCCTCTTTAGCAAGGCAGAACAAGTCACCTCTGGCACTGAAACAACCAGCTATGTTTTGCCAGGCTAGGCACAAATATGCAATGGTAAGAGGCACAGACAGCAATTGTGTATGTGTGGAGGGGGTGAAGGGGTGTGTGGGTGTTGTAAGCAAACCCCTTAATATGTCACAGGGAGAGAGAGGGTTCATTGAAAGGAAACCACTCTCCCCCACCCTTTAAAAATGATTTGTTTCCAAGGTAGTTTAATCGATCTAGGAATTAAACAACATTTTTGGGCAGATTTGCTTCTGTGTGCCAGTAAATTTTCATATGGAAAAACGCATTCCCTTGGCAAGTTGCTTATCACCCACTTTTCCGTGGAAATCACTTCTGAGAAAAACTCACTCGCGTCTCAGGCTGCGCCCCCGAGACCCCACTTTTGATCAAGGCAGAAGGGCCCGCGGGCCCTGTAGGAAGCCTTGAACTAGTCCCTTGACGAGGCAAGAGCCCTACTGAAGAAGGAACACTTTTAACCCGTTCCTGTCTCCTCTCCAATGGTGCGCTTTCCTCCCCCTCTTTCTGCTGCCCTTCTCCAGAGCGCTTTGTGCAAGTGCTTGGGCCTGTCGCCGAAAGCCAGCTTGGCAGCCACCAGGCACACCTGACAGGTCGGGTCATGTTAAGTGGCAGAGGTGGAGAGAGGGAGAGAGAGAGGGAACCGAACAAACAGAGTGGTTAGACAAGCCACGAATAGTCCGTGACTCAGCTCCCTGAGTGTATTACTGGTTTCATTTAGGGATGTTGGGTAGCTGGTTGGGGCGAGGGGTGTCCAGCTTTTCCTTTACGCGCAGCGCCATCAAGGACGGGGCGAGGGTGGTGGTGGCGGATAAGAGGGGAGAGGATCCAAGCGCAGCCAGCAGACTCCGAGGGTGCTGGCGGGGGAGGAAAATGGGTGGCGCCCTCCCCTCCAGCTACCCTCGACGAGACCTGCCTTTCCTAAACAAAGCTGTGCTGGCTTCCATGAACGCTACGTCTAAGTAAGTACAACGCAGAGCTGACCTCTGCGTCGTCTCGTGGGTAGGAATCCAAGGCGCGCGTCCCGAGGAGAATCCGCGCCTTCGCCAGAACAGCTTAGCAGGTTTGCGCGGAAGTTAAGTCCAAAGCTATACAACAGGAATTACTCCTGTGCAAGTGTGCGCGCAGGATTTTTCAAGAGTGTGTGTGTCTGTGTTTGTTTTGTCTGCCTGAAGAATCCCGTGCCTCTACTGCCTGCACGGCTGTTTTTCTTTTCTTTTCTTTTTAAAAAAAGATCTTCTTGAGAAGAGCTGTTAATTGCTCTCTCGTTTTAATTGTTCCCCAGAAGGCATTTTCCCTCTTCTGGAATATCGCCCCCCCTCCCGCTAAATATCAATAACATGTGTGCACTAAAGACAACTACTTGCAAATGGGCTTCGTGATCATTAGCATATATTTGCATAATGCCGCCGTCAAACAAATGCCGTAAGCAGCAAGCAAACAAAAACACGAACTCTGGAGAGCTGATTTGCTAAACGTGCCGTGGACTGAAATTAATAAAGAAAGAAAAGAAAAGAAAAGGGGGGAAGTAAGGAAGCGGGAGAGGAAGGGGGGACAGCAAAAAAAGTGAGAAGAGATTCCAGATTTAATAGATTGACGGTTTAGAATCAAATAGCGTGTTTGTACGCTTAATTGGAATAACATACATTTCGGAATTACGGTGCACATCTCTGCCTTGACCAGGAAGAGACTTACAGCAATCTTAAAATCTCTGGCATCCCCAGGAAGGGCCAGGAGAGACCCCTGTCTGAAATCCTGGAGAGCCTGCCAGTCAGTGTAGGCAATACTGAGATAGATAGACCTGGCTCGGTATAAGGCTGCGTCCCTTATTCAGAGGCCAGAATGGTCCACAGTGCCCTTTCTATCTGCATGGAACATTTGCGGCACCACCCAGCCAGCGCGAATTGCTCATAAGGCCCATTGGCTTCAATGGGAAGATTGCTGAACAAAGTGCTTAAGTTTTCCTGGACCGTGCCTCTTGTTTGTAACGTGCACGGTTTCTCCCGTGCGTGCCCTCGCAGTGCAGCTGACAGTATGCAAATTTCATGCAAGAAACAGCATGCTTCTTCAGAAGTTGCCTTATTGCAAAGATAACCTTTTCACTGATAGCAGCTGGGGAAAATCATAGGTTTGAATTAATCTGCCTGCAAGTCCACTACAACTTTCACTATATAACCCACGATTAAAAAGCCTTATTCGCTACCTGCCATCCATGTTTGTCTGTCCACCCAGCCATCTCTCCGCTGTTTATAGTCCCCACAAACAAGGGAATTGATCAGCGACATATATTTGAATTAAGACGCACTAAATCGATGACAGATCCATATCACGCTGCGTTTAACAAGAGTTGTACACGGAGGCCAGGACATAACTCCCAAACTATTATTCAGGTTTGGAACTCCCCCTCCCCGCGCCCCATTTAAGTCATTACATTTCGGAAATTCAGTTATAACTCAATATATTTTTCATACTTAAAAAAACCCAAATCCTGTTTCGAAAGAAATTTGCATTTCATTCGAAAACTATCTATCAGGCAACCCTTTTTTTAAAAAAAGACCCCCATACTGTAGCCTTCCCCAAAAAAATATAAATTGATGAGCAATCAAGCTTCAAAATGAATTTGGAAACACGTTGATGCCCTGCGGAGCCGGCTTTGGGGGCAAAATAATAATAATAGTGAGTTGCATCACACTGGTATGTTTATGTTTGTGTTTGAACTTTGTACGGTGTCTGTAAAGCTGCAATCCTAAACACACTAGGGAGTAAGACCCATTGAAGGCAGTGGGTCTTACTCCAGAGAAAACAGGCGCGAGGTTGCACGAGGCGAAAAGAGGACGTGAAGCTCGCATGTTAATAGTTGGGTTGCAAGATCTCTTTATGGAAACCCCTGAAATAATGTATCAAACGCCTGACCGCCTGCGCGATGCGCTAACTCGGCGACCTAAAGGCTAGTTGGAGAGCTGTTGGCGATTTCCACGTGGTCCCTAACAGAAAGATTTCCCCCCTCTCTCATATTCTCCATCTCTCTCTCTCTCTCTCTCTTTTAACTTAAAAATGGGGAATGCGTCTGACTGCATGTACTCCGAGGGCTGAAATTGGCTCACCTCGTCTCCGCCTGTTTCAAATTAGGCGCAGAACTACTGGAAAGACGCGTTGCCAAAAAGTCAGCCTTTACCATGCAGTGCGGCGTGTTGAACCAAGTGCTAGCGCCGCCCCAAGAGCTTTTCGGTGCTATTTCAGGCGCTGCTACTTTGCATTATGGAAATACTACTGCCTATTTCTGTTCCAGGACTTGCTCCCGCTGCGGCGACTAAGTTTTGTTCAGCTTTGCCGGTCGCGAAAAGAAGGAAGGCGACGTCCCTCCTCCTTTATTTTCAGAGCTGAAAGCTCAGTCCCACCCACACCCCGCTTTTCTGGCGCATTTGATTCTTTTTTTTTTAAAAAAAAGGAAATGTGCAGCTGTTTGCCGCTCCATTCGTAAATTCAGTTAATTTGTAATAGGTCCCCAAGTTTTCAAGAGAATCCACACATCTATTTAAATTAATGGACTTGTACCAAATGAGGAGGGGTGGGGAAAACGCACGGATTCGGATCGGGGCGCCAACCTCTACCCCTGCTCCGGTTCGATCCGCAAGTGTACATTTCTCAGCATCCTACAGACCCAGCCGGCATCCTCGCAGGAAACGTCCACGCGAAATTTCCCCCGAGGACTGTACACCTGTTCCTCAAATAAGTCCCAGCAGCTCAAAGGCAGGCTTTCCTCCCAGAGCGCTGGCGTGCAGGAGCGTACACCGGGATTTAGGGTTTTCCTGTGTAAACAAGACGGAAAGTTCAGGAAAACGGTGGAGGCGGGAGTGTTGGAAGGAGAGAGAAGAATCCTACAAAAGTAAGGATGGCGCATCCTGAGGATTCATTCTATCAGCCACGTTTTTAAAAAGAGAACGAACTGACTGATCTATTTTTAGGCTTCATTGAGATGGAGAAGCGGATCTGACGTCTCCTGCGAGACTCAGCCGTTTGAAATGAGCCCCCCCCCCAACTAATTCTTTTTACACCAGCTTATGGGAGCAGTTATTTCTATTACTTAGGGAAATGAATCGTTGTAGTTCTTTCTACACAGTCGCGAAGAAACTCTCATGAAGCATTTCTTGCGTATCTTGACTACCGCAGTCGTGTCTCGGCGTTTAAGGAAACAGCTTATTTTCACATCTATTCTGAAGCCAGTAATAATTGTAACTGCACCAAAATATCTCCTTCCAATCGACGCTTCGGTCCTAAGCACATGTGCTGGAGAGGAAGAGTCAATGAAAGCAACGGGACTTTCATATGCGCTTGTATATGAATTACACAGCTCCCCCTCCACTTGTTGAGTTTGTATTTATTTGTGCGATTTACTTCCATACAATTCATTTAGGGTACATTTATTTTAGGGCGTTTAGGACGCTCGCCTTGCATACTGAGTCTACCTATAAATAGTTACAAACAAGCTTACAGTCTGGTGGGTGCCATCGCAGCCCTAGGCTCCAAGTCCTAAACATAGACACATAGAATCATAGCGTTGGAAGGGACCCCAGGGTCATCTAGTCCAACCCTCGGCTATACAGGAATGTCAACTCGATTCTACACGGCAGACGGCCATCCAACCTTTGCTTAAAAGCCTCCCAAGTGCCTTATGTCCTTCTCACGGAGGTGTAAAGTATGTCATTACCAATTATCATGGGTTGTTGTACCAAGGATTCTTTTTCACACGAGCAAATGCCCTCCCGGTGTGTTTTTAAGTTCGGGCGCAAACACTCTTTAAAACTTGCAGCTGATGTGCCCGCAAGAACAAAGTTATGCCGACTCGCAGTAGGCAGTGGAAGCCTCGTTTGCAAAGCGGTTTCAGGCTGGGCAAAAAGTTGCGGCAGCTCCTCACTGAACAGCTCACTCTTAATCTCAGGGTCGTGAGTTCGAGTCCCACGCTGGGCGAAAGATTCCTGCGTTTCAGGGGGGGGGGGTTGGACTAGATGACCCTGGGGTCCCTTCCAACTCTACAATTCTATCCCAGGTGACTGGGAAGCAGCAACTCTCCTCTGCGCGCCCGAGCGAGATCCGGGCTGCCTTCCCTGACAGTTTCCAAGCAAGCGTGCCGCCGCGTGTTTCCCCCTGGCACGCCGCTCGCTTGGCACTCCCTCTGCGGCTGGGCGCTAACTTTTTTCCCTTCTTCCTTCCTTTCAGCAAGTGCAACTTTTTTGGGGGGGGAGGGAGAAACGCGCGCGAGAGCGAGAAAAGGGGCGTCGGGGGGTGGGGAGAGCGAGCGAGAGCGCGAAAGCAGACAAGAGCGCGAGGGCGGTTCCCCGCTGAGCGCCCGGCCTGAATGGGAGCCAATCGCGCTGGCCTGGCCTCTGCCAATCACCGGCCTCCCTCCAATCCCACCCGCGCACATTTCCAAACTCTGGTTCCCAACCGCGCCGCTCAAATGTGCCGAGCGCTCTGCCAATCGCTGGAGGCCAGAGCGGGGAGAGGATGGCAGCAGCAGCCGAGTTGGGAAACGGAGCAGACAAAAGAAGTTAAAGAGCCGCTTAATCGCTCCATGTTTGGCAAGGCGGCGGCGCTGGCCACGGCGGCAGCAACAGCCTCGGCGGCGGCGGCAAGCAGGGGGAGGAAGGCCACCGCCCCCTCGGGGCCGGCCCAGGCGACCCCCTCGCGCCTGGATGGGCCCCGGGGCTGCGGCGCCATGGAGCCCGCGCTGAGTTGCAAGAGGAGCCCCAGCCTGCGCTTGGCCGACCTGGCCGCATTGCATGGCGTCGGCGTCGGAGGAGGCAGCAGCGCCACCAGCGGTGGCGGCTTCCAGCCCTTGCACCCGGGGGACCTGGGCTCCTCGGACCCGGCTGCCGCGGCCCCCTTCGGGCCGGAGCACGTGGCGTCGGGGGCGCTCAAGTTGAGCCCGGCCGGCGCCGAGGCCGCCTTCGCCTCGTCGTCGCAGGCGGGCGCCAACGGCGCGGCCGGCAGCCCCTCGTACGCGGCGCCGCGGCGGGCCGAGCGGCCTCTGCAGCAGCACCCGGCCAGCTCGCCCATGTTCATCTCGTCGGCGGGCACCTACGGCGCCGGCGGCGAGCAGCCTCACGCCGCCGCCTTCCCGGGGCTGCACGACCACCCGGCGGGCCCGTCCGGAGGCCACCACCCGCTCAACGGGCAGATGCGGCTGGGGCTGGCCGTGGCTGCGGCTGCCGCGGCGGCTGCCGAGTTCTACGGGCGCGTGGAGCCCTTCCGCCCTTCGTCCGTGGCGGCCGCCGCCGCGGCCTCCGAAGCATCCTACGGCGCCGCGCCGCAAGGCTACCCGGTCAACTTGGCGGCGGCCGTCCTGCAACAGGCGCCAGCGCCTCCCGCACATGCGCACCACGCGCCTCCCCACCATCACCACCCTGCGGGCGCCTCCTCCGCCGCTGCCGCCGCAGCCTTCCTGCGCTACATGCGGCAGCCCATCAAGCAAGAGCTGATCTGCAAGTGGATCGAGGCCGAGGCGGCCGCGCCGCCCTGCTCGCAGACCTACAGCACCATGCACGAGCTGGTCAATCACGTCACGGTGGAGCACGTCGGCGGGCCCGAGCAGAGCAGCCACGTGTGCTTCTGGGAGGAGTGTCCCCGCGAAGGGAAGCCCTTCAAGGCCAAGTACAAGCTCATCAACCACATCCGCGTGCACACGGGCGAGAAGCCCTTCCCGTGCCCCTTCCCCGGCTGCGGGAAGGTCTTCGCGCGCTCCGAGAACCTCAAGATCCACAAAAGGACGCACACAGGTGGGTGGCACGACAGGAGCGCGCGCCTTTCTCCGGCGCGCGGTTCTGGCATCTTTTCTCTACCCCCTCCTTCCTCTATCTCCTACGTACCCTCAGACGTGTGACGTTTGTCATGAATAAGTAATTCCACCAGCTCTTTGGGGCTGCAGCGGGAGAGAGAGGTCTTCCTTGATATGTCTGAGTTGTCTGTGTATGCGTGGTTTGGGAATGGCTGGCGGGTCTTCTGCGTTGTGCCCGCCGCGGTTTTGTTGAGAGTGAGGAAGGCTTCCTAGCGCCACAGAATTCCTCAGCAGGCAAACTCAGAGCTCTGTGGATAGCTAGGAGCTCCCACGAAAGCGGGAAGAACGGAGGAGTCCCACGAAGGCCTGCGGTGTGCCCAGCAGGAGTGCCAGTTTGGCCCCGCGACCGTGGTCCTGGCGACGAAATCTATGGGTGCCAGGCCAGGCCCCTTCATGGTGAATTTTGTGGGTGCTCGGGCACCAGGGGCCCAGGGAGCCGGCACCTAAGGTGGCCAGTACTCCTCCTCTTAGGAAGTGGAAAGAAAGGGCAACCCCCAAACTTTATTCTGGTCAATTCACTTTTCAAAAAGTTTCTCCTATGGTTTTATTTGTTCTGGTTTTTATATATATATATATATATGAAGGAGAGGGTCAGGGGATTTGATCATGTTGTTTCTCAAGAGGGGGTACTTTTCAAATGAGACCACCAATATTTTACTTTCCCTGGGGGGAGTTTTTCTCCCTTAGTTGTTTTGGGGGAAGTGATAGGCAAGGGATTTTAAAAGATATGTTGTTGGTTTAAAGGTGTGTTTCGATGGAGGGAGCGCTGCTATAGCGATTCGGAATAGTGCTTTTGAGAACAAATGGGAAGGGAAGGCGACGCGGGTGTGCCTTTGTGCGTGTCTCCGCCAGACTAGCCATTTCAATGAAGTTCCGTTTATGGCGCTGTATCTTTTACAGCTTGGTTTTGATTTGCCCCTGGCCTTTTGGCTTCACTTAAAAGGCGGTTGGGATTTATAGTTGCGTGTAGACAGATATTATCCACCGGAGGCTGCTTATAGGGAAGGGGGGGCAAAGGCCGGAGGGGGCTCCACCTAATTGTTTTCATGATTTATTGTGTGTTGTTGCAAAAAAAAAAAAAAAAGGAAAAGGAAAGGGGGGTGGCGAGGCGGACAAGGTGCAACGCGCTGTTCAAACTCCCATGCAAATAGCCCCTGGCGGCAAAAGCTATCGATTTTTAGATGGTGAATCCGCAGGGTTGAGCCCATCTGTGCGAGCCCTGAACACCCCCCTCCCACGCAGCCCCGGGGAGTGGGGGGGTGGATCTGTCCTGTCCTGCAAGCGAAGAGGAGCGCGGTGCTTTTAGGCCTTGGAGGCCGCGTCTGCTGTGGAAGGGCCTTACTGGGAATTTTGCAGCCTCTCCTAAAGATGCTTGCAACTTGCAAGGGCTGGTTCGCCTGCAGTGGTCGTAGGGCAGCTGCTCCCGCACGGGGGAAATCCTGCTGGTGCTCTGGGAGGAGGGGCAAGAAGAAAGCCTCGCGAGGGCTTTCCAGCTCGTCCTTCCATTCACACAGCTCCTTTTCCAGCTGAAGAACTCCGATGTTCGGCTCATCTCGCCCTCGCCCGCTTGAGGCTGCCCACATAGTGCCCTTGCTACTGCCGCTGGGAAGAAGATCCGAATTTGGTTCCTTTTGGCCGAGGCTCCTGCAGGTGGGGGAATAGCTGGACCCCCAACGCCCCTCCTGACTGGTGCCCGTCGGTCGGATGGGGATCCGAAGCCAGCCCGATCCCCACCGCCTGTTGCAGACAAAAGACCCACGACTGAAGATCCGGAGGGGCCGAGGAGCACCGCAGAAAGCTGCTCGGTGTTTTTTCTGCAGTATTGCAGGGGCACATGGTTGCAAAACGCTTCTGCACGGTTTGCAAGATCCGGGCCCGGTAGGGAACTCTTTCCACGGCCACGTGCTGGCACGGAAGCCCTGGCCAGGGAACTCGAGTTGACTGTACCATAAGCATCTCCATTGCCCGTTAACAGCCCCATTTTCCCCTCTTGCGGGCGAGGGCAAAACGACTCCCCGGAAGCCGTGGAGAGCGGTTTCAGGAGCCCTTTCCCCTTCTCTCCAGGAGGTTCCTCCTGCCCAACCGAGGGGTCCCTGATTCCCAGGCCCGGGAGGAAAAATGTTCCGCCTCCCGCTTCATTTGGCGCAGCCGAACAAGACGCTCCGGAGCAACCTCGGCATTTCTGTGCGTAATTTTGCAATCTCGCGCCCTTGGTTTCTTCTCGCTCTCCTACAGGCTTCTCCTCTAAGACCGGAATAGGTTCGTTAACGTAGGAAATCTGAAGTGTGAACCGGAGTTTCAAGATCAAGGATCGTATGTTTGGGTTTAAGAAGCAAATGAGTTTTCCTCTTCCCCCCCTTTTTTTGTTCTGTTTGGTTGAGAACGAGTTGAGCTCCCAATTGGGGGGGGGGATCTCCCTGCGCTTGGCTTTCGTGTGGTTGGTTTTGTTTTTAAAGATAGCCGGCGGCTTGTCTCTTGATCGATCCCGCAAGTTGTTGCCTCCATGAGCCCTGATCCGCTTGCGCGGTTTGTGGAAACGGGCCGCCGACCTCGCTTCGAATTAGTAGGTGGTGAAGTTTCCTTTCTCGGCGCGCGAAAGGGAGCGAGCAACCTTTTCCTCAGCAAGAACCGTTGCTTTTCGACTGCGCATCTCTGGGCTTAAAACCGAGATAATCTGCAAATGGTTAAACTCTGACGTGAACCTTTCGTCAGAGACAAGACCAAAATAAACATCAGGATGGCATGGGCATCTCGCTTCGGGATGTATGAGCATAGCAACCATGGCAACCCTTGAAAATCGGTCCTCTTCCCAAAACCTAGTGCTGCTGGCCTTAATTAAATATATATATTAAAAAATAGAGTCGACCCAAGTTAAAAGCAGACAAATCTGGTTAGCGATTGCTGAAACAGGTTCTAGACAGACAAACGCACATGCAAACCCAATTATGCCATATTTTGAAGAGCAAGAAATAAGACACATTTTCTGGCTTCTACTTTTAACTATGGACACCTATGACCACTATCATTTTTAAAAAGAGAATGTGTCCTGGAAAAAGAGGACATATAGTAACCCTAAAATGCTTTCCTTAAATAAATAGCAAAACCCCAACCTTCTGTCTCAGGATATTTCAGCTGAAAGGACAACACTGGGCTATGTTGACCAGAATGATCCAAAACACAGTTACTTGGAAGTAACTGAGCTCAGTGGCCTTACTTGCTGTGGAGTGAATAGGCTTGGCACTGAGGTTTTGATCTTTTACCTTTTTCATGTACACAGAATCTTTATCCCATTTTATAACAACAACATTTAGTTGGAAATGCTTTTGAGACTTCTGAAAGGCTGTATAATTTCTGTTCAGTTGCCACATATCACCAGGAGACATTTTCTGGTTGAAATAATGCATTTGTGATTGAAGTTGGGATCTGTCTGTATTTACACAGGAAAAGGAATGCCATAAATTAAACCTTCTGCCTTTCCCAAAAAGGAGAAGATAGATGCTGTTTTCACCAGTAAAACAACAAAGGTCAATATCCTACATGTGCTTACCTAGAAGCCAAGTGGAACTGTGTAGTATTTCTGAGTAAACACGCTCAAGATTTAGTTGGATGAAAATACTGAATTACCTTGTTGACTAGGAAACACGTATTAATATTGGGGTGCACTCCTGATGTCTTATTTGAGAGTCTATAAATAAAATCCATATTTTTGCATATTTTTGGCTCCATGTATGGATGGGATTATTATTTTTTTAAATCCCTTTTTGAAATAAAGTAACGCTAAACCCATGTCCACTTGTGGCAGCAGAAATTATTCCTGCCTTTTTGCTTCCAGAACCTTGGAAAATAATTGTAAACCTAGAATTGCATTACACCTTGGAGCCAGTGAGATATGCCAGAAGGAAAGGCCCTGAGGATGGCTTTCGCAACCACCCTTAAGGTGCACATTAAACCTATTTAAACAGATTCACCATCTTATTTCGAAGCATAAACTAGTCCTAGGTAAAGAGATCTTGGCCAGCTCACTGCTCATGGAGTGGGTAGCTTTCTCAATAATGAGCAAGCTGTAAAAAGCTAAGAATGTCGGAGAAGGGAGGGGAAGAGAGGGTGGCCCTCTTTGAGAGCCTGATCTGTTGACAATGGTTTAAAAAAAAGGAAAAGAGAGCAATGCATTTAAACAGGTGCTACTTTTATTTTAGAAAAAGGGGGATCTCCTCTTGCAAACCACAAGGGAAGGGATTAGGACAATATGGGTTTGTCTGGAGATAAAGCCATATCCGTGTATGGACGTGTAAGCCCCTACTTTAATCCATCATTTAAATTTTTCATTTGCAAGAGAAATATGGGCATGGAATAAGGAGAGACATTCCCATTGTCCTGGATATGTTTATCTGAATGTCATGATCACAGTTTAGAAAATATTCTTTAACATTGTGGACTACATTTTTGAGCAAATGTAAACCTGCTCACTCTCTTTGTGTAGTAATAATAATAATAATAATGATTGAAAAGTTAAGCTATTGGAGGGATGGTAAAGACTGGAGTCAAATTTATCTGCTGAGTCTTTGTTTTGCAATCCTCTCTAGTCCCTGTCTCCCCTGTTCCTGTGTTTGGTTTGACATGTAAATTCAAAGTTTGGGGATTTCTTCCTTTCCTTTCACAAAGAGGTCCATTATGGATGTTTTTCTCTTTCAGGAGAGAAGCCTTTTAAATGTGAATTTGATGGCTGCGACAGGAAGTTTGCCAATAGCAGTGACAGAAAGAAACACTCTCATGTCCACACCAGTGACAAGCCATATTTCTGCAAAGTCAGAGGCTGTGACAAGTCTTACACACATCCGAGCTCCTTGCGCAAGCACATGAAGATCCATTGCAAATCCCCGCCGCCTTCTCCTACCCCAGGATCTCATGGCTACCAACCCACGGGGACACCACTGGGTGCCCCTCTGTCCCCTCTCCAGGACTCTGGCAGGGGCCGCCCTGTCAACCTTTCTCCTCAGGTCACCAATCTCAATGAATGGTATGTGTGCCAGGCCACTGGGGCCCCAAACCACCTCCATACGCCATCCAGTAATGCCACATCTTCTGAGGAGGAAGAGAACGAGGAAGAAATTTATAGGAACTCTGAGACAAGAACTATTCATTAGAACTGGGAGGGAGGCAGAACTTTGAAGATGGCACGATCATGCCATCTTGGTTAATTTGGGCTATTTATTCAGTATTATGAAACCCTATGGTGTTTGTAACATGTAACTAATTTAATTAAGACATTGGACTTGTGTGTGTCTCTCTTTTTTAATTAAAAAGAATAATCTTTTTTAAAAAAGCAAACCACCAAGCCGGACTGTAACAGTAATCCATTGTGCATCCCTACCCTACCCTATGTTTATGGAAGACGTCAGAGGAGTTCGTCTTTGTGTTGCTTGATCTTCAGTGTATGCACTGCCAGGTTGACAGTTCTGTGTGATAGTTTTCCCAAAATAAAAGCAGGAGGAATGTGGCTTATGAATGTAACTGGGAAGCTAATGGGCTTTCTCTGTGCCAGGAGTGGATTCCTTAAGCTTGTCCACCAATTTTTGAAAAGGCACGTTCTTCAATCTAGGCCTCTATCCCACAGCCATCACCTCTGAAACTGCCAACTGGTTTCTTGCATCCAAGTACTGTATATGTACGTGTACGATAATGTATAGGTACAGTTCACTGCCTCTGAAATCTTAAGTCCTCAAAATCTCAAAACGGAATGCTGAAACGTAGACCTTGGGTTGCAGTTTGCATCGCGCTAAAACCAATGTTGAAATTCACCATCACAAGATTCAAGGTGGCACCTTTACAGAGCAGTGCTAAATTTGCTTATATGGAAGATCAGTCCATTGTTTTAAATGGAACTCGCTTCCAAGTAAATACGCTGGGTGGGTGAGAGAGGAGTCACAATCCTAGTTGTGTAGGATTTCACAAATGCTATTGAGCAAGGGGGGTTGGGTTTTGTTAGGTTTTATTTCTTTAGCCATCTTATCCTAAACATGCTTACTCGGAAGAAAGTTGCACTGAAGGGGCTTACTTCCAATAAGAATACTTAAGAACAGTACTGTTAGGCAGTATCTTATACACACTGGTGTGACTGTAAGTCCCATTGAATTCAATAGGACTTCTGAGTAGACCTCCACATGATTGCACTGTTAATGTCTCAATTATTTTAATTTTCCTTTCCTTTCCTTTTTTTTAATGTCTTTCTAAGCTCTAACCCTGAAAGGGGAGGGAATTAAATCAGTTGCTATGATTATTGTTGTTTAACACATTCAACGAATTGTGCTCTAAAGACATTTGTCCCACTGGTTTCAGTGTTACTTATTAGTATGTGTCTTAGCAGGACTGTTTAATGGTTTTTCCTTGTCATAGGAGTGTCGCTAAATGAGATCTATCTTTATATGCGATATAGCAGAGGCCATGAGTCTAAACACGCTTCCTTGCAAGCCAGTCACATTGAATCAGAGTAAATTGGATTTATGAGTAAGCATATTTGGGAATGAAGCCCAGCCTATAGTGTTAGGTCAAAAGTGCTGTGAACTTCACAGCTGTTACTATGTCAAAGTCTCCCTGTTGAAAGAGTTATGATGCTAAGAGTGACACATGACTTTCTGGAAGATACTATATTTTACTGATCCAGCTTAACACCCTTGCATGCGCAAAAGGTTTCATAAATTACTTCTCTCTATATTTTTTTCAGCATCTGCAATCCTGTTTCTTATGCGGTGTGCCATTGACCAAAGTGCACTGGGGAAAGCAAATTGTCATAAATGTAAAAATGGAGGGAGGGGGATGCTGAGTAGATTACCTTTGGCCTAGCTGCCAAGCTATTATAGAGTGAGGTCATGGAATGCTGACAATTTCTGATGCAGTTGGTACGACATATTTCACGTGTAAAATGCTGGTTCATCATAAACACCCTACAGATAATCTAAAGAGCACTAATTTATCCTCTGAGACCACTGAATAAGTAACCAGTCACCAACCCATTACCAGGGCTTGTAGAAATGTGTGGGGATTTTTTGTGTCTTGTGTGCTGTGATACATAGTCTTGTCATTGTTATAACTTGTATGTGGAAGTCATCTATTTTGTACAGCGGAATTAATTTATTTTTTTATTTTTAGATATCAACTTCTTTCTTATTTCTTTTTAAAGAGTACAGAGCACACCAAAGAAGAATATTATTAATTTTGGTGATAGGTTGTCTATGATTCTGTGGTTGTTTTTCTGGGGGGTGGGGGAAAGTCCTTATATTTTCAAGTTACTTGAATGAACAATGTAATGTGAAAACAGGTCCTTCCTGCATGTCTCCTGTGCAGTGTGTTGGTGATTCAATATAGTTTATAGAGATATTTGTTTCTTAGTACAGTGCATGGTGCTGTCCATCTGGAAGCCTTTAAATGTCCTGATCATATTGTTACATGAACAGAAAAAGGACATTCATTTTAATATCTATATCTATAAATATATAAATGAGAACTTGAATACAAACCACTTCTTAAAATTGTTTATTTGAATTGCATTCCTTTTCTCCTTCAAAACCCATTTGAATAATAAGGAAAAACTATCATGAAGTAAGACATGGACTTTTAAAGGATAATTTATGTTTTGGTGAGCTTTTTTATAAAAAAAATTCCTGAATTAAAAAAATGTTTAATTTATACACTTTGTTCCCCTCCTACCAAATAGATTGCACTATCCATTACTACAGCTTCATGTTTTGTTTAATGTGGAATTAATGCCTTCACGGAAATGCATTTGCTGGGAAGTAAGTATTTGGTTTCAATAGACTTACTTCCATGTAAATGGGATTTTCATTTTGGAGTACCAGGAGCAACATACTGTTTGTCTGCTGTGCCACTGCTTTTCCTCATATTTTTAAAACATGCAATACCTCCTTCATATCTGTAAACCTGGTCATAAGAAAGCAAGAATGGTTAAAGTAAAATTTTAAAAAAATATCTTATTTTTTACTTGTGCTTTATTGTTGGGGGACAAATTATGATAACAGAGTGGCTTACAGAGTGCTCAGTTAGGAATTCAGTGATTGCCCCATCTTTGAAAGAAAAATAATTGTAACGGAAATCATTAAGTACAAAACAACCTTCTCACTTATTTTATAGGTGTGCTTATATATTGCATGAGAAATTTGGTACAAATGGTTTTGCTCATCCAAATCATGTTTAGTGGAAGTTGGTCTTGCTTGTAAGCAGTCTAAAGAAATCTACCAGAATCTGAAGACTAGTCTCCTTATTGATAAATTATAGGACATGGTTAAACCACATACATGAGGGTGTGGCAAAGTTCATTCATGTGAATTGATTCATTTGTATATGGATTTAAACAGTTTTATTTTTCTAGAAAAAAGGGGCTGGGACTTGCCATAAATGCCTCCCTTGTTCTCTTAGAATGAAAATGGTGCCCATCTGAGAGGTGCAGGAAGTTGGGGGGAAAGCTTTGGATTTTAATGGGGATCATAACAGTTTGGGTGGATGGAGAACAGGCTTCTGTCTTATATATTGACACACAATAGAAGAGGGAAGTTAGTATTACTGAGGTGTCTCTTAAAGCACTTGGACACTTCGTCAATGTGGCCTACATACCTTAAATCTAAACATTCAAACAGTGGACAGTGTGCCACTCTCAACAAAAGTGCTATTAAAACCAACTGGAAATAGTGCTGATGAAATCAAAGTAATGTAGATGGGACAAGATAGCATGTGGGAGCTGCAAAATGCTAGCCATAGAGTGAACAGGAAGTTCTGCTGAACCTTAATACAACACCTATCCTTTAGATTTGTATCTTAACCATGTCCACATTACTGTTCACGTGTTGAGTTCCTCAATAGGATTTCCCACACCCAATGTTGGGGTTGATTTTGGCCTCAGGTGGCGAAGGTGCAACCGGTTGCAAAGAGTTGCTTAGACTCCATGAGGAATGAGGACCTTTCAGACTGGGGAAAGGGTGGACTCAACGGAGTTTCTGGTGAAAAGGAGGGCAACACACAAAGCCCACCCCGCACCCTACTCCAAGGCATGAATCATTCATGGGAAATATATCAGAGATAAAAGATAGCTGACAATGAGGAGCCTAAAACAAGTTTTCCCCTTCTTGTTTTCTGCCTTCCAACGCCCCATCTCTCCCTCTCCCCTCGGTCTATAGAGCTGAAATTGACCACTGCACGTCTTGCGCCACTTCAAAGTAATTTGCGCCAGAACGGAAGGCTCGGCGCTTGGGCAATCTTCATGGTGCGTTAAGATTTCTATGGCAATTGGCAAGCAAGACTTTTCCCATCTGAATATGGCTCAAAGAAAAGGCATTTATTGACACGAAGTTGGCCATCTTCAAAGACTTCATCTCTTCTAAGCAGGGGGAAAATGTGCTCTCACACAAACAAGGCTTTAAATCAGCCGTGATCCACTTTTGTCTTAGTTACCGGTGGGGGTGGAGAAGGGAGGGAAGCATCGCGCTCGAAGGTTATGATCTCCGGAGTCTGAATTCATTTTGAGTTGATTTGTTTTGGGCTTTTTTTTTTTTAACCCCCAGCTCATTCTTCATCTTCTTGGCAAATTTTATTTTTAAAGTAGCAACGACCGACAAACCACGCCCATAGGAGGAAAAAAGTTATTGGAGCTGGAGTAAATTGGCGGTTTTGCATTTCACCCACGCTGACTTGAGCGCGTTTATTTACTTAAGCTCCATTGATCTCGCTTACTTCCAAGTAACGCCCCAACTCGGCTAAGCTCTTTTACTTGAAATGAATCCCATTGACTTCTATGGGATTTGTGCTTCTCAATATAGACAGGCGAATAAAGATGCACACGTGTCGACTTGTGCCATTCAGACGAAGGGTTTCTTGACACGAGCTGGTTGCTTGCTTGATTACTTGCACGTGTGAAGGGGGCCATGAAAAGATACAGCGTGACAGAAAGAGCCGTCGCGTCTTACAGCACTTCCAAGGCAGAGTTTGTCAGTGAAGTCGACTGACATTTAGCTACCCAGCTTCACACGTTCATTTTTACCGCAGGGTAACTGCAGCAACGACAGCCTTGCACGTGTGAACACTCTGTTCATGTGGTTTTACCACCACATGAATTTCCTACCTACCGGCATGCAATGTTTTTAAACCGAGTGTGTTCTTTCGGATGCAGAAAAACTCACCCTTCAGGAACCAGCCCTGAATTTAGGTAACCTTTTCCACGTCCACATCAGAGACACTTTACGCACCTAGGTATTGGGGAGGACAGGTTCACAACGCTATTTCTCAGTACTTGTTGACTTACCGCTGAACGTCTGAAGGAACTCCACGGCAAATAATTGTGATGTAGGTAATATGAAACCTCTACCTGTGGGTTTGTTTCCTTTTAAGAATTATTTACTCTGAATGCCTGCCTCAGGGGTCGGTAGGAGGAGGTACACCAGCCTCGGCTGGTCGATCTCTCGGTGATTTGCAGTATTTGGGCGAAGGCTTTTAACTCCCGATTGCTCAACAACAGCAACAACAAAACGACTTTTCCTACCTGAAAGTAGGCTGCGGAAATGAAGGAACCAGGAGGGGGCTTTTGTGTGAAAGAACCGTGAGCTGAGATCTTGGTACCGAAAACAAATCCCTGGGCTCAGAATATGCTCACTTTCCTTATAGTCTATGACTCTGCATTGGTAGATCTTGGGCTCCTAGAAGAAGCGGGGTAGGGGTGGGGGGAGCAAAGTAGATCTGACAAACCTGAACTCTGCCCATCCCTGGGCTTACATCACAGTGTCTCGCTGTTGTTCAGGCGATGAACTCAAAAGAACAGAGGTGACACACACGCTACAGAAGAAGGGAAGAACAATAGACTTGGAGTGTACAGACAGCTAGAGGTGTACATTTGGCTGAAAAGTAGGACGAGGGTTGATATTTTGAACGGTATACGTGCGAGGGAATCCCAAACAGCAAGTGAGGAGCTATATAGTTTTACGGGCACAATGCACTAGCTCATGCACGAAATAACAGGGAGTCCCTGGGTGTTCACACGTGTCTACCCAGGCATGGCATTTGAGCGATCGAATATAGGGTGAGTTTTCTCTGCGCTTCTGGGTGTCTCCTGGCCAGGCACTGGCCTGCATTTACCACGATGTCCTGGTCATTAAATATAAAATATGTGCAGCGTGCACACAACCTTACAAGGAGCAAAGGCTATTGCAAACAAGCAGGAACAACGTGTGTGTGTGTGTGTGTGTTAAAGAGGAGGCAGGGAAAACACTTTCTCTCTCTGCGCTCCTACCTCCACCCAGTGGTTCAGTTAGATCAGGGTTTCACAAACTTGGGTCTCTGGCTGTTTTGGGACTACAACTCCCATCATCCCTGACCACCGGTCCTGCTAGCTAGGGAAGATGCGAAATGTAGTCCAAAAACAGCTGGAGACCCAAGTTTGGGAAACCCTGAATTAGATCATTGTAGACTCTGATTTAATAGTGGTGGTGGAGGTGGATCTTGAGATGGCGGTGCCTGTTACTTTAGTAAGCCAGCACTGTTGCGTTGGGGGACCATCCTATCCATTCTCTTGAGTGGGGCCCCGAACATCTGCCCCCAAATCCGGCTCTTGACGGTACCAAACTGAATCTACTCCACTGCAATTCGAAACAAATCTGCCAGTAGGTTATGTTCAGAATTGCAGGCACACTTAAGGGACTTGGATGGAGAAAAGGATTCAGAGATGGGGCAATATAGACCTGTTGAGGTGTGCGTGATGGCTCCTGCACTTTAACGGTGCCGTCGTGTCTGCGCGCTCGCTTGCTCCCGTTTCGGTGTGTCTATGCTGCAAGCACAGAGCGGCGGATCTCCAGCTTGCTGGACTGACGCTTCTGTGCAAATCTGCGCGTGTCGTCCATCCATCCATCTGTTCTAGGCGCACGGAGGTGACACGGATTGGCGCAGAGTCTTTCTGGAGACCTGTGTACAGTGATACCTCAGGTTAAGTACTTAATTCGTTCCGGAGGTCCGTACTTAACCTGAAACTGTTCTTAACCTGAAGCACCACTTTAGCTAATGGGGCCTCCCGCTGCCACCGCGCCGCCAGAGCACGATTTATGTTCTCATCCTGAAGCAAAGTTCTTAACCTGAAGCACTATTTCTGGGTTAGCAGAGTCTGTAACCTGAAGCGTCTGTAACCCGAGGTACCACTGTATATCCTTCTGCAACATCCAAGGCGCTTTAAAAATGTGTTGGGGAGTGGGGTGGGTAGGTTATTCGGTTGTTCTTTTTTATTTTTGTTATATATTTTGTGTTTTTATATTGTGATTTTATGTGGTAACAACCTCCCTGACACCTGCGGGTATAGGGCGCTATACTTACTTACTAACTTAATCATCCATCCTGCTCAGGGGCCCTGATTCTTCTCCCCCACTTACACTTACTTACTTATTTACTTACACCCACACCCACACCGCAATAGGACTCCAGCAGCCTCTGCGTCTCCCTCGGCCAGAGCAGCGATTCCCCTGCTGATGCTTCCCAGCTGTGGACCCCCAGGCGACTCTCGACTGTGCGCACCGCGATCCTTCCCGCGCGCGAAGTACCCTCCTCCTTCTTCCTCTGTCCGCGTCGCCTCCGCCTCCGCCTCGGGTGCCGGAGCCTCTGGCGGCCGGGGGAAGTTCAAAGGCAGGCTCGTCCGGCGTGGAAAGCGCTCGCCGCGCTCTGACGAAGCGCCGATTCGCGACACCCCATTAAGATACAGTTGCGCTGACCTCGCGTTTCATGGCCTGTTAGCTACGTCAATTGGCGCTTCGTCACAAGCTCGCCGAGGGGGCGCGCCCAGAGGGGACGGGGGGGGCTCCTTCCCTAACTTATATATCTGGGATATATATATGGGGAGGGGGATAATCATCAAGAAAAATAAGGGGACTCGTCGATCTCCAGTGCGCCTTCTCCTACCCTTTTGAATACCCCCTAAAACACCCCTTCTTCCCCCGAATAAAAAAGAATAACGAAAATAAGAGAGGATCCACTGCCACTTTCCAAAACACCCCTCTTCTGCGATCTGTCTCCGCGCCCACCCCCCGCCCCACCGTTTTCTACCCCCCACCCCACTCCACCAACCTTGGCACTTTTATTGGCGAGCGATTGTCCTTTGTTTATTTAAAGCCAAGGCGGCGTGAATGGTGCAAAATAAACATGATGAAAAATAACCAAACAGATGATTCCGCTTGGCGAGGAGGGGAAGGGGGGAAGGAAAGGGGGGAAAGCCGGACTTTATAAAACACACACAACACACACACACACACACGGAGCAGGAGGAGGCCGGGCGCAGCGCTCAAGGAGAAAAAGCCTTTGAAGTGGGCCTTATTATGGCCGGCATACTTGGGGGTTGCCCTAACGACGCGGCTGAAAGGAAAGCGCTCGCCTTTGTCCGCGATTTGTTCTCCTTTGCTGGGTTGCCCGCTGAAATGACGGGCGCGGGGGCTGCCTCCGAGGTGCAGCCCGCAAAGCACCAACTTCCAACTCAGACTTGCAGGCGCCGCTCTCCTGAGGACAGAAAGGGAGGCGGGAAGGGGGGAGGGAATCGGAGGAGGAGAGCAGGAGAGCACCCCTCCCCTCAAGCTGCTTCTCTCTTTTGGGGTGGAGCAGGCCACGGAAACCCAGAAGATCGCAGGCCAGTCCCCCCCACCCCGCGGCCACAAATTCATAACACCAATGTCGCTTTGCTGGATGAGAGAGGGAGGGTCGTTCTGCGCGCAAAGGGTTGGCTCTGTCACTGAATGTGTGTGTTTCCCACTTCCAGGAAGCTCACCAGCCAGGCGTGAATGCACCGGCATCTGATCCCCACCATCTGACCCTCAGAGGTATATTGTCACTAATTACGAATCGCTATTAATAATGGTCATGTTCATCTGTGTCCTCATCTTAGGGCCACAGGGCTATGGGGCCCTGCTTGGCACTTCCCATACTCATTTGGTTGACCATTATGAGAACAAGAGGCTGGGCTAGGTGGACCTTTGGCTCAACCCAGCAAAGTTGTTCTCTCTTCCACTTACAGTCCCTACTAGCTGAGTACACCCTTCTCCATCTCTTATGCATATGGACACTTTCCGCTTACAGTACTTATGTTTTATCATGCAAGCTGAAACACTCTCCATTTCCTCAGATAAATTCCACAGATCAGTCACACTCTCTTGGATCACATCCTCCAAACCCTCCCTCCCTCCCTTCCTTCCTTCCTTCCTTCCTTCCATGATGAAGTCAACACCTTCTGCCTTGGCAAGTCTTTCCACTTCACTGTTCAATATATATCCAGATGCCAGCTTTGCCAGACTAAGCCAAAACATACCAGTGCAAGTAGATAAATAGGTACCACTGTGGCGGGAAGGTAAATGACATTTCCGTGCACTCTGGCACTCATCACAGTGTCACGTTCCGGCAGAAGCGGTTTAGTCAAGCTGGCCACATGACCCAGAAAGCTGTCTATGGGCAAATGCCGGCTCCTTCGGCCTGAAAAGCAAGATGAGCACCGCACCCCATAGTTACCTTTGACTGGATTTAACCAGTCCACGGGTCCTTTACCTTTACCCTTTTACCTGTTCCATAAATAATAAAGTACTGGTACTGAAAAGTGTTCTAGAATATAGAAGTGTTCTAGAATATATAACCTAATCTGCACGCACACACACATAATCAACACTTCTGGGCATATTATTCATTTGCTAACAATGGGGACAGTGATCTGAGTTTGTGGCACCAGATTGATTGATTTACTTATTTACTTCTGAAGTAAATAACTTGTGGATTAGTCACCTTAGAGGCAAACCTATTCAGAGACACCTATTCCTTGTTCCCTTTGTTTGTGTAGTCAGGCATCTAGTCACTTCTTTTATACACATATAGAAACATTCATATTCTCTGTCATCACACATCCAGCTCATTCTCTGTTACCACACACTCTCACTGGTGCAGTTAGGTGATTTTGGTTGCTGGAGGGCAGTGCATTACTTCACTGTCTTCAACCTGTGACAACCCAATGCTGCTGCCTTTGGGGTCCTTCTGCTCATTCAGCTGAGCACACTTCTGCCCCAAAGTCCCATCCAGATGGATCCTGCCATCCTTCACCAGACATTTTACATCAGCCTTAGCCAGCATGGCACATGCGAGCTGCAGTCCAAAACATCTGGGAGGAGGATCCTGGTTGATGAAGGCTGAGTTGTGCATCTTCACAACCGCTGGATGTAGAGTAGACCACCAAGCAGCAGAAAAGGACTTGTGGAGCCTTCTCACACAAACACCCACTTGCTCCGAACCCATGTGATCTCATGTGCAGGGTTCACCCCTTGTTGGCTGCAGCTTGATGTCTGCTTGTCTACTGGAAAGACCCACCCACTCACCCACAAATGCAGCGGGTTCACATCAGGGCAAATAAAATTCAGTGAAACTGCAGTTTTTGATGCTCAGTAGCCAAGAGAGTAGTACGATTGCGAGACCTGAAAGACCTACATTGGCTCCCAGCATGTTTCCAAGCACAATTCAAAGTGTTGGTTCTGACCTTTAAAGCCCTAAATGGCCTTGGCCCTGTATACCTGAAGGAGCATCTCCAGCCCCATCCTTCAGTCTGGACACTTAGATCCAGCTCCAAGGGCCTTCCGGGGGTTCTCTCACTGCAAGAAATTACAGGGATTCAGGTGGAGAGCTTTCTCAGCAGTGGTGCTGACCCTGTGAAACACCCTCCCATCAGATGTCCAGGAGTTGAGTAACTAAACTATATAACCTTTAGAAGACATCTGAAGGCAACCCTATATAGGGAAGACTTTTAATGTTTGATGTCTTATTATGGTTTTTATATATGCTGGAAGCCACTCAGAGTCAGTTGGGCAGGGTACAAATACAACAACAACAACAACAACAACAACAACAACAACAACAACAACATCTCCTGCCACACAAGCAGAGTTGTCTGGCTTCTGCACTTGTCCTGGTCACAGAAAAGAAGATTGCAGCCTTGTAGATTGTTGATCAAGGATATTCTCCTTGTCAGTCGAGTTTTGCTAGCCAGAGGCTACATTTGTGAAGATTATGTGACACTGAAATAATAGTTAGAGACATGGGCGTAGCCAGGATTTATGTTTGGGGGGCAGGCTTTATGTTAGGGGAGGCAGAACCTCGGTTACTTAAGTATTTTTTTATTGATTTACTTGATTTAGGGGGGCAGCTGCCGCCCCTATCCCATTCGACTACGTCCATGGCTTGAGATGGCGGTTCTGGAAGGGGGCAAGGAAAGATGCAGGAGGGCAAAATGCCTTTAGGGGCGCTTCAGGGCCCCCCTTGCCCCCCACCCTCCAGGGTCTCCAGCATGAACCACCCATTTTGAGAAATCCCTAGGAACACCCTAAGCTGCCTTCCTTGTTTGCTCTGCCGGCTGCGCCTGCTGCCCGCGTCTTGACATGCGCCCCTGTTCCACAAGAGTTATAAGCCTCTCTCCCCGCAGCAGGCTCTGCCTCCTGCTCCCCCGCCAGACAAGGCACCTCGGGGGCTGCCGTCGCCTCAAAAGGCCGCTCTCTCTGGTCGTGGGCACCGTGGAAGAAGAATGGGCTCTCGGAGAAAGGAGCACCAGTTGGGCCTTCGCGCAGCGCCAGAGCCTTATAAAGACTGACTGACACCCGGCAGGAAAGTTCGTCTCCGTCTCTCCAACTTTTTTTTTCTTGCAAGAGGCGCTTAATGAAGGCTGCTCTCGCCGTCCTTTGTCTTGGCTCCCTGGTTCTCTCGGCAAAGCAGGCGCTCTCCCCACAGTCGTGAAAGGGGGACAGGCGAGGGGAGAAAGAAAGCGGGCGCAGCAGAAGTGTCACTTAGCATCTTCAAGCGGGACCTTCCAGGCGAAGTAAATATAGCGATCAAACGCCATTTAAGCGACGGATACGGGTGGGAGGGAAGGGGGGAGTTTGTGGGAAGGGGCCCTCAAGGACGCAGTCACGAGCCCAATACACACACGCACACACACATGGCTGAGTGTTTGCACTTTCTGGAGAGCCTTGTGTTGTGCAAACAACAGGCACGCGGGCTTCGTTTGGAGTCCAGGAAATTAAGAAGGCGCACTCCTTACGCAGCCAGCCACCAATGGATGCGCACTTCCTCGCCTCGGATGGAAAGCCTCTCTGCCCAGATGTGCTGTGTGTTTGTGTCTGGGCGCGCTAGCTAAACACACACACACACACGTAGAAGTTCTGTCCAGGTGTAGGCTAGGCAGGTGGTCTCCATAAACTTGTTATTGTGTGAACGCGCCGAAGGTAGTAAAAATGGTGTCTCAAGTGTGAATAGGAGCTAGCTCGGAAAGTGGGGTGTGGCGCTTGAAGGACGGCTCGGTACCACTCAGAGACAATTAAAGTACTTAAGTAACGGAGGTTCTGCCTCCCCACACAACATAAAGCCTGCCCCCCTTACATAAATCCTGGCTAAGCCCATGAATGGAGCTTTCGCCATAATGGCTGTTCAGAGCGCTTTCCGGAAGTAAGGGGTTTCAGAAAAGGAAGAAAGTCCAACAAAATTAAGATGTAAATCTAGTGGTAGCAGTGCCAGATTTATATATAAGCTAAACAATCTATAGCTTAGGGCCCCACTCTCTTGGGGGGTCCCCCCAAAATTATGAGTCATTGTAAATTGTGTTTCTAAAGGAACTTTTGTTACTGCCAAATGCCAATGTGTTTGCATTATTAAGTTTGTTATTAATAAAAAAATTAACTTAGAGCTTAATAATTATTTCACTATTAATATACTTCTTGTTAATTGTATTTCAGTTCAACAGTTACTTTGATAAAATACATATTTTGTTATGTGCAAATGGCTTTAGATACTTAATAGGTTCATAAATTACCATACAGCGTAAATTCAACACAAAAAAACAGCGACAATTTGTTGTTGACAAAGGACAGCTGGACATATAAAGGGCCCCATTACCTTCAGTAGCTTGGGGCCTCATCAAACCTCCATCCGGCCCTGAGTGGTAGTACTAGCTGTAGTAAGAGCAGCAGCTGCAGTAATCATAACAGCAGTAGCAGCAATAACACTTAACACGTATGAGGTGTCATTCAAGGAGGTTCAACACACTGTCCTGTTCCTACACCCCTCTTGTAAAATAAGGTAGGGGGTTAGCTGCCCACCTCCCCTTTAAGACAGGAATAAATCATGGTGAGAAGTATAGTATATCAAGGTATAAGTATTCTTTCCCTCCTCTTGCAAATGGTGCACCCGCGGGTTTCAGCCAGAGACATGCACACATTACATAGGGGTAAGTGTCCACCAATGCAGTTGGATTCTGAATATGCAGGAGGAATGACTAGATGAATTAGCTGCTCCAAGTTTAATTACAGTGCGTAGAAGGCTGGGTTCCAAACCTATTCAGATCTGAAAGAGTTTTGAGACTTGGTGGAGTTGGTAAAGTAGGAGAGCAAGCTTTCAAGACCCACAGAAGGCTTCTTGAGGTATTAGTCACTGCACAGTTAAAAGAGGAGGTAAACTATTAACCGCTCTTTATGTCTGGGAGCTGACTGGTTTATATTTAAGACTGAGAAGTTTTAAAAAATCCATTTCAAAAATCTGTTTATTTCAATAATTGTAAGTACTGCAGGTATAGGAAGACAATTTTTAGATGAATGATGTTACCATGTGAAATGTAGTTGTTGGAGTGTTGGACTATGAGCTGGGAGACTAGGGTTCGAATCCCTGCTCAGGCAGGAAGCTCATTGGGTGACCTTGGGCCAGTCACTGCCTCTCAACCCAACCTACCTCACAGGGTTGTGGTGGGGATTAAATGAGGAGGGGGAAGCTGCATGCCACTATGAGCTCCTTGGAGAAAATGCCGAGATAGAAATGCAATAAATAAATAAACAAATAAAGCCAATTGCATTTAATCTAATGGAATTTACTTTGCATAAACTGATATTTATCACACCGTTACCCTGAGCACATTTACTTGGAAGCAAGGTCACAGAAGAGCCAGGAAACCAAGGCTGAAATACTATGGGCACTTAGCACACAAGCCAGTTTCACTGAATCCAGTGAGACTTACTTCCCAGTACGTTTGTGTTGGAATTCTGGATAGCAGTTTAGGATCACGCCAGGTCAAACTTGCCAAGCTCACAACCATGTTTAGTATCAAGGCATTGACGCAAATGTCTAAGCGTAATCTCAAAAGGATGTATTTCATGAAAGGCAGGCAGATCCTTAAGTACTACTCACTCATTGCCTCTTGAGAGGGCCCGAGACAATGTCTCAATGGATGCATAAACTACCGCAAATAAGGTCCAGTGTGTTCCCTGGGATTTAGCTCTGAGCAAATATGGTGTTGGATAAGGCTTAGGCTCTGATCCTAAGCATAGCTGTCAACTTTTCCCTTTTCTTGCGAGGAATCCTATTCGGAATTAGGGAATCTCCCTTTAAAAAAGGGAAAAGTTGACAGCTATGATCCTAAGTCAATTTACCCGAGTGAGCTGAATAAAATATGGGGGGGGGGCAGGTAAGTCCCGCCCACATAATCGATCACATAATACGGTGCGCACATACCATTTAAATAGCAATGCCCATCGACTTGGGGGGGCGTCCCCTCAAATATTTTATTGGGGGGTTGAAGATCATCAGCATCTATGATTTGGCTCCTATGAGTGAGCCCTACTGAATTCAAGGGGACTTACTTCTAAGTAGCCACAGTTAGGATTGCAGCTTAAGTTTATCAAGTATCCGTGATTTGGGGGCGGAGAAAAGAGAAGGAACGCTGACGTTTTAAAGACTCTTAACTAGGGAGTTGGTTCCCCCAGTGAACACAGTGGGGTTTACTTCCAAGTAAACATGCCTAGGCTTGCTCTGCAGTTGTCCCATTGAAAGCAATGTGGCTGCTGAGGAGAAGAGAAACCCGCTTGACTTTGTCTAGAGGGGAAAGAAAAAAGGCGCGGGTTCCCGGTGGCCCATGTAAAAAAAAAAGTGTCCGAGGAGCGCAAGGGAGGGGGCGGGTCAGCAGAGGGCAAAGGGCAGGGTTTGATCACTCCTCGGGGTAAGTACTAGAGGATGAAAGGCACATGTCAATCAGCGCTCTCCGTGAGCTAAACAAATACAAACAGATGATGGTAAATCTCGAGGACTTTCCTTTCTTCCTCTCTGACTCTCCTTTTCGCTCCCACAAAGGAGAGAGATATTGATTGTCAAGAGAAAGGGCACGGCAGGGTCTTTCTGTCTCTCCCAGGGCCTCGGATTCGGAGGGCAGAGAAAGGAGGAGGAGGAGGAGGAGGGTGCCTGGACGTAGGAATGGAGATGCGGGAAGGCAGAGCCCCGGCCTGGGCTTGTGTAGAGAAAACACGGGTTCTCTCTCCCAGGAAGGGCTCCCCCAATTTGCTTAAGGAGTAGACAGGAGAGTTCCGTTCCCCAAGTAACTTTGGCCACAAGCACGCGCACACGCACGAAAGAAAGAAAGAAAGAAAGAAAGAAAGAAAGAAAGAAAGAAAGCGGAGTGCGTTAATCTCCAGACAGTGCCCTCCGGGGAAGTTTGCAGGAGAAACTGGCTCTCGGTGACTTTACCCGGCTGCAAAACTTTTGTGTGCTGGAAAGCTAGATTCGCTGTGAGCCTCTCTCCTCCCTCTTTGAAGACTGTCCCAGCAAAGGGGGGGGGGTCTTCCTCCCTCTCTCTCCTCCCCAGGCACTCTGCCAAAGTCTCAGGCCATCATCTTCTGGAGATGGTGAGGAGAGTAGATCGGATGGCGTTTGGTGGGTGGGTGCGAGAGAGGGAAGGAGGGCTGGCCGCCGCGTTGCAAACCTTAGTAGCAATTTTCAGGAGGGTTCTCCAGAGGAGACAGGGGAGCAGCGCTTGTGGGAACGCGGCGGGGATGCGGAGTGAGTGAGCGGGGTTGCGCCGGCACAGGGATGGGAGGGAGCTGGGCAAAGTTCCTCAACCCCACCCCCACCCCCGGCGCCATTCCTGGGGCTGGGAAAAGGTCTGCCTCGGATTAATCCTGGTAGGGTCTACAACAGCTGACCCGAAAGCCCTACTTCTAGACCTGGTTTGGGACGGGAAGTCGCTTTGCACACGATCAGAGGCACCCAGGCCAGCCTAGTTTCGTCACAGGCTGCCGAGCTGACGCGTGCTATTGGCAACAGGTTCCGGGGCTGAGCTCTATCTAGTCCAAGCCAAGGCCTTGTTGGGGGGAAGGTTTGCGATGTTTTATGGGGCTCCTCCAATGCGCTGCTTTTCTTGCTGAGTCTCTCACTCTGCAAATCCCCAAAGGAGCTTGGGGAGCCCATCCAAAGCTGAGTTGGAGGTACTTATCCCAGAGGAATGACGGCGTGGGGAAGAGGGTCGCGTGAACCCGGGACCCAGCGGGGCAGCCCGTTCCCTGACTTGAGACAGACAATGGGGAATATTCACGTCTTAATCGAGCCTTTGAAGCTGTGCGGGAGGGGTGGGAGGAATGGAAACAAAGGAAAAACTAGGCCTGGGGGCTGTTTTGCACCAACTTCGCCGTTTTTTCTATCCACACGAACAAGCACAGACACGTGTCCTTTCTCCCCCGCCTCCAGCTGAGTTTAGACGAAAGTTGGCCCAAAAAATATGGGAGAAGGAAATAAGGCTGGTTTGTTCCCCCACTGTAAATTCCAGTATCCCTCATCCCACAGGTATCCTTCCCTCAGTCTACTTTCTGCAGAAATAAGCTGGGGAAAACGCGTGACAAACAAGCCACACCCCTTCTAAGGGACGTGGATGATTTTGCCTAACTTCATCCAGTTGCTCTGAAGGGAGCCGAACCGGTGTCGTAAAGAGCAGGAGCTACTGACCTAGGCGGTTAAGGATATGCAAAGCGCTATACTACTAGTAGTCTTAAAAATCGTCGCCCCTCCCCCTCGCTCTTTGAAAAGCTAAGAAATTGGATAGACTCAAGGGAAAAAGAGGGCGAGCATTACTACTGTTAATAAAAAAAAATAATAAAACGCAATAGGGATTTTGTAATCTCAACTTTAACCCTGTCTGTTTGATTGCAAGTCGCTTTGGACAAGATAAAGCGACTAACAAATTTAACAAATAATAATTATAAAAATACCCCTTCCTCCAAAAAAGGACACTATTAACAAGAGCCATTTACATCTGCCAGGTTTTCTTCCAGGTACAGCTGTCACCTGTGTAGTTTCTGGAAGAGGGCAGGAGAAGGAGGAAAAGAGGAAAAGGTGGAGCAGGGAAAAAATAAAAGAATTGCTGGGTCGAAACCGAGAAGGAATGTAAGGCGCGCGGAGAGAAGAAATAGTACCCAGACCCCAAGGCATCCGTTCAGATTTGGATGCCAGCGCCCTGGCTTTCCTTTCCAAGCCAGGGTGCTAGGAGGGGTGGCGGTGTCTGCATTAAGTGGTCCTCTAGCGCGCAAAGTGTGGCAGTCCTTGAAGAGCGCCATCGACAGCCAACCCATCAGGGAACCGAGCCAGCCTTCTTGTGTGGCAGCACCAGGGATGGGCAAGGGCTGTGCGCGCCAGCCAGCCTGAGCGAACATTCGCTGGGAGGCAAATTCCATGGAAACTTACCTTCCGTTCGCCTTAGGAGGAGAGAGAGATAGAGAAAACCCGTAACCGGTCCCTTAACCGGAAGAGGAGAACTTGAGCCAGGCAGTCAATCGCACGTGCCTCGATTCGCTTCCCTTTATTAGCTCTCAAAAACACAGAACAACTCTTTAGGCCTCTCGTCTCCCCGCCTGGACAGAAAGCAGACAGCTGCCCCTTTGTTGCGAAGACAGACAGACACCCCCCCCCCATACACTCGTTTGTGGACTGGATAAGACATGTACTACTCTTAAGTAAGTCTCCTTAGACCTTCTTTCTGAGTAAAAGTGCTCAGGGTGAGAGGAAAGATCGCCAGTTACAAGTTGCCCCTAAAATTCTACTCCTAGTAGTACTTCCGGTAACTAATAGAAAAGTAATTCTGGTAGTAGTGGTGCTACAAGTGCTTTCTAGTAGTACTACTGATAGTTCTGTTACTCCTACTCCACTATGGTGGTGGTTATGGAAAGTGTTTAGGTTTTTAACAAAGATGGAAAGAGATTGTAAGCCGTTAAATCAAGATGAAGGGGGGGGGGTTGCTAGGAGCGCCGTTGCGCCAAGGTGATTTCTCGCCCCGGTTCCAGTGTGTGCTTTGGGTAGGAGGGGACACTGAGGAAGCCCTGCGGAAGCCCAGAGGAAGCGAACGAGAACGCGAACCAATCCGGCAGCTCGTTTCAACTGGGTCAAGCTGTCGGTGCGCGCGTTTCTGCGGACTTTCCGCGCGCGCTACCCTGCCGGAACAGAGCCCCGCCCTTGATCTGACGCCCCGGTGTGGCTGCGGGTCACATCTGCTGCCTCGCGTGAATCCGATCTCACTCGGGTGTATGCGCGCGGTGTTTGCTATATTGCTCTTCAGTCCTCCTCCAAAATCTGACCCGACAGACACGCCTTCAGAGAGCGCTCCCCTGGCACGAGCGTGCAACCGGAGTGACTCTGGAGCGATCGATATTAAAAAGAGGGGCGTGTGTCAGCCGTAGGGGGGGAGGGAAACGGGCAGAAAATTGTTGGAGTTTAAACCCTCTGTGTCTCTTTGTGTGTGTGTCACACATCCACACACAGCTGGATGGGGGAGAAGGGACATGCATGAGAAAGTTCTTGACCGAGAGAAAGTTCAGGTACCATTAATACGAAATTGATTTAAAAATAATAAAAGTACAACAGACCTGGCTACCTGGTAATCTTTTTATTAGTTCGGCTTTTGCCAATGACTTTGTGTAATCAGGATTTCCAGTTTGTAAAGGCTTCAGGGGGCAGAAATTGCTCCAGAGGAATTGTTGAGACTGCGCTTGGCTTTTCTCCATTTAAAAGCAGCCCAAGGCTGGGCGCAGTTTGAAATGGGGCACTTCCTTCGAAGGGGGGGGGGTCCCATCCGGAAGGGCGAACGCCTCCTTGCAGCCAGATACGCGCTGGTCGTAGCGAAACATTCCAGCGGAGCGCAGCTGGAAGTTAAATCCAGTCCAGTCCCTCTTCCCCTTCACTGGAGCCCTCGGAAGTATTTCTGGGGGGCAGGTCCTGGAGACGAAGCTGAAGCCCCGGGGGGGGGGGACCTGTCTCTAGAAACCCTCCTTGGCTTCTTGGGAGAGTCACTGGTTTAAACCCAAGAAGCCCTTCGCTGTGCCACTGAGCGGAGGAAGGCGAGAGTTTGCTTCTCTCTCTGGGATCAGACAGACAGGTCACTCTGAACTGGATGTCCGGTTGGGGGGCTATTGAGAGCGGGGGAAACACCTGGAGAAAGTTGTACTCGATGCGCAGGCAGTGTTTCACTTTCCAGTTTCACTTATTCCCATCGGATTTTTAGATGCACCAATTTGGACCTCATCGGGCCCCATCCCTGGGAACATTTTTTTCTGCGCAACACCTGAAAAACATAAGGGAAGGCGCTTAAGAAGGAGAAATTAAGCGTTTAGGTGCGTAGGCGCAAAGAAAGAGTCCCCCCCTTCCAAATTTGAGACGACCCAAACAAACTCTTCTTTTATGCCATCTGCTTATGGGGTAAATATTCCCTGGATCAGGGAAGTAGCTGGCGTGGTGCGCGCATCCTGTCTGGAGCGAGCACGCGCACGCCAACAGAACTCGGAACCATTTCAAACGCAACTCAAGGATCTTCTACACAATTTTCTGCTGCAAACTGGCCCGGACTCCGTGTCTTGTGACACTTTAAAGTCTAACAGAGATGGATCATCCGGGTCGGGCGCATGTTTGCTCAAGAAAAAAAAGAATCCTGCTGGCTTCACTGGGACTTGCTCCCAACCACTTAAGTCAGACGGGGTTCAGCAGGGGTGCCAACTTGAATAAAAAATTGGGAGGGTGGATTGGTAAGCCCCGCCCCGCCTAATCGATCACAAGATGTTGAGAACGCGCAGCATCTGAGTGGCAAGGCATCAACTTGCGGGGGGGCCTCAAATATATTTGGGGGGGGGGCTTGGAAGGGATCTTGGCCCCTAGGAGTTGGCTATTGTGCAGGGTTTTCTTTGCCTCCTTAGTTCGTGGAGTAGAGGAGGAGTCAGACTTCCTGTCATCACCATCATGATTTGTTTGATGACTAGGGTGGCACAGTCAACCCCCCCCCCCGAAAACCGACGAGACTCGCTTCCAGGGGCAACACGGTGGCCCTTCATTGACCACCCATATCCCTGTGAAAGCGGAAACCCTTCTCAGCTCCCTCTCGCACCCAGCTCAAGGTGTGTGGATGGGTGGGGTGTAAAGTATTAGTTTTGGGCTGCCTTGGGGTCTCGTTTAGGGTCGGCCTTGTGTAAGTCTGAGACACGGGTCGTTGTCTGCGTTTAGGAGCTAATTCTGTTTAATAACGCAACGCTGGTGGGAAGGAAAGAATTCCCCCAAATTCCCGGTTGTTCCTTAAAGAAATGCTGTGAAATAGTGCGCTTTCCAGTTCGTTTCCTGCTCCGGGCATCTAATGTGTTCTTCCCCACAACCGAGTTATCCGGGAGTAGCATTTAATGGGTTCATTGTGCTCCGACGCAGTGGCGTAGCGTGAGGGGTGCAGGGGGGGGCGGCCGCACCGGGCGCAACATCTGGGGGTTAGGGTTAGGGGGCGCAAATCCACGGGTTAGGGGGCGCAAATCACTTGCCTTGCCCCGGGTGCTGACAACCCACGCTACGCCACTGCTCCGACGTTCCGTTGAAACGCGCGAACCAAGACGTTCCGTGTCTAAGTGCGGCGCATTGAGGGTTTGGCTACCGATCGGTTTTAATAGGAGGATAATGTAAACCGGTAACAACCGCAGCGTCTGGAATCTGGCTGCGGGGAAAGCAACCGAGCAAAACCATTGGTCTACTTGTGTAAAAATGACATTCACCTGTTCTAGTTAAAGCCAGGATATGTGAGTGTCATCTCATGCGATTGGCCACGTTTTTTGGTGGGTGGATCGTGGACGGGGATGAAATAACCTATTTAAAATTACAAGCATTTAAATTTTTAAAAAACTCTCCCTCTTCAGAGAACGTTTCCTATATATATTTATGTTCGAACTGGAGCGAGTTCTTCGCGTTTCCTGGCCCCAAGAAGAAAAAGCCAGAATTTTATGCGCTGGGGAAACAAATAAATCTATTTAGGTGATGTCATTATAATTAGCACAGAGTTTATGAAACTGTTTTCATAAATGCTTGATGGGGAAACGCGGGATCTTGTTAACAAGTCTTACCGTTTGGTGGGTAATACATGGGATATTTCAGAGGAGGCAAATCTAGACTCTTAAAATCGGTGGCATTTTCTGCTGCAGCTTGCCCCGTTCACTTATTTCCCCCTCTCCACTAGCGAGAGGCATCAAAACGGTGCGAGACCAGCTTGGCAGGATCCGTCCTAAGCCGAGTCACGTGTCTCTCGGGCTTCCAAATAAACAGAGGGAGATCAAAAGTCGCGCACATGCAGAACAAGAATTTGGGGAAAGTAGGAGGGAGGAGAGAGAACATTCCTCCCCCCCCCTCTTTTTTTCGCCTTTTTTCTTTTTAAACGCGCTTTCAAAACAACAACCGGTTAAAATGAGCTGGGGCCCGGAGAGAGAAGAGGCGAGGTCGAAAGCGGTATGGGGAACTTCGTGGGAATGACACGACCTCTTCTGAAATTCCCCCCCCCCCTCGCCACGCCAAAATGAATCTGGAAACGCTGCTTCTTCGATCCTAAGCGCGTTTACTCGGTAGCCATTTCTCTCCCTGTGCTCTGAAGGGATCCCAGTGAGGGGGAACATAAAAATAGAGATATTTAAAAAAAAAAATACTTTCTGGCCCTTCCCCAAAGGGTAAGGATTCAAACGGTACGAAAAACAACAAGGAAGAGACGGATATTTCAAAATAATAATACAAGAAATATGGAAAAAAGGATAGGATCCTAAGCACCTCGCTTTGCTTACCTACCAGTCCCTGAACCTCGTGCGCTCTCGGGGGCGCAAAGAGAATAAACGAGACAAGGGAGGTCGCTTCATTTTACGTCTCCATCTCTTTAGGAGGAAGCGACTCCCCCCTCCCCCCAAATAAACTCCCTGGAACAAAATAATAAAGTGGGGACGGGGAGCGAGAGGGTCCCACTATCCTTATGAAAAGTGCTCCCCGAGGAACAAAGTTATGGTTGAAAAAATATAAAGATGCGCAAAGCGGCGCTGGCGCAGAACGACCCGCATACTGTATGGACTAGGGCGGGGATGCGGTTGTGGTTTTGGGGGGCTTCCCCTCCTTCTGCTACAGCTTCCCACTGCAAAACCGCGAGGCAAATTTGGTGAGGCTGGTCTCTGGGTCTCTGGGCTTGTGTGTTCCTCTCTCCCTCCCTCTCTGGGTCTCTTCTTTTTCTCTCATCCCCCTCCCCAGTAACTGGGACGTGCCCCGGGATAACCTGTTGCATCTCCTTCATCTTCCCAAACTCTTGAGCCCGGGACAGATTTACAAGCCGGCCATTCTATCCTCTAGGTAATTTAGTCCCTAAAGAATCTTCTTCCTCTTCCATCGCCCCCCCAAACTTTCTCCCCCACCAGTTCTTGCCCTTTGATAGAGAAGGAGGGGGCGAAATAAATGTAAACGAAAGACGGTGGCGAATCGGCTCCAACCCCGCGCTAAGGGTATCAGGCTTCTTATAGAGATCCCCACATCGAGCTACAATTCCCATAGCAAACTACAGTTCCCAGGATTCTTTGCGGGGAAGCCATGACGGTTAAAGTGGTGTCAGAGCGCTTTCAGCGTATGGAGTGGGTGGGACCGAAGTCCCTGCTTTCAAAGGCTTCTTGACACGTCTTCTTCTCCTTCTCCTCCTATTATTATCATCGTTATTATTAGCATTTGTATTAGCGTTAGCATCATTACCTTCCAGAAGGGTACCCGTGTTACTCTCCTGCAACGAAAGCAATCGTCCTGTTGCATCTTAAAGCCTAAGAAATTTATTGCGCTATGCACTTCCGTGGACTTGCATCTGAAGAAGTGTACCATGAAAAAAGCGGGTCAGTCTTTGAGGCTGATGCCATCAGGCTTGTTATTGTTGTTATTAATACATTTGTTTTGTAATTCCATCAGCGCACAAGGGGGGAACATTCTCGTCCAAATTAAACGCACAGAAGTCCCATTCATTTCCGTGGGGAGAATTTAAGCACCTTGTTCCTTCTCTAGCTGGACTCAATGGCGCTTAAATTGGCTTCCTTGGCCTGGGTCCTTTTTTTAAGAGGTGAGAGAAGTAAAACGTGGGAAGCTGAAATGCATCCCGCAGATTCGTCGGCGTTTAGGCGTCTGGCATTCACGACTGTATTTGGCATTCTCCGGCTTCTGCATCCAGCAGATTCGTCGGTATTAATTCTTAAGCAGCTCAACGTTTGCCCAGCTTTACGCTGTTCTACGCGGTGTCTTGGATTTAAGCCGCTCGCAGCGCTTCTCGTTTTTATCTTTGGAATGGAACGAAACTGGTTTAAAGGCGGGGTATTCAAAGCTACTTGGAGCAGATTTCTTTTACTCTTTTAAAAATGCATATTAAAAAGGGACTGTTTACCTGACAAGACAATATTCCTTTTTTTAATGGTGCAACGCTTTTGCCAAAAAGACCGGGGATCTGTGCCCATGACGCGCGCGCGAATGCGCAAGCGCGCGCTTGCAGGCACTCGAGACCCCCCACTTTCTATATCGCTTTTGTGCCTTGTGTAAACAAATTGCGGCTCAAATTCTAAAGGCGGCGTTAATGGGCTGGATCCAGCTCATTGACCCTTTGCTAACAAATTGGTTTTTAACTGGGATTGGGGTAAAATGCACGGATTTCCCTGCCCCTCCCTCGCGGTGCTTTCAACTATCTCTCCCCCCTTCTTATCACGTCTCTCCAAATACCTTAATATGCACTCGGTCCTTAACTAATAGATTTCAATAGTGAGAGAGGATGCATAACGATTCAATCTCATTAGAAATCAAGAGATTTGGCTTAACGTTGAAAAAACAAACAAACAGAAAGACACCTTCACCTCACCCCCACCTCCCAAATATATCCAGGCATGTCCCAAATCTACAGTGCATTAGGTATATTAAATACAACCTTTTCTTAACTAGTAAAGTAATTAAATCTATGAAGTTAATTGTAGATCAGCTATATAAAGTCTGATTCTATTTCCAATGTATTTTCTTGTTCTTAACACACTGTTCACCCCTCACTATTCTCTGTCTAGTTCTCTAATGTATAATCTAGCCAGCTGTATCTCAACGTACTTATATAAGCAGATGCTGTTTAATTAAGATACAGTGGTACCTCGGGTTACACACACTTCAGGTTACAGACTCCGCTAACCCAGAAATAGTGCTTCAGGTTAAGAACTTTGCTTCAGGATGAGAACATAAATCGTGCTCCGGCGGCACAGCAGCAGCAGGAGGCCCCATTAGCTAAAGTGGTGCTTCAGGTTAAGAACAGTTTCAGGTTAAGAACGGACCTCTGGAATGAATTAAGTACTTAACCTGAGGTACCACTGTATATTATTAAGGCATTTGTCTTGTTTGACAGAGGATTTTAGAACCATTTAAGAGAGTTTCTTTCTCATTCTCTTGCTCTGAATAAACCCTTAGCATTTATTGAACTTGTTCAGAGAGCTTCTCCTAGTAATCTTTAACAATGGCTCTGTAAGGTAGGCCAGTATTCTTTGCCTCATATTATTGAAGGGGGGGGGGAGGTTAACTAACAGTGGCATACCTAAGACCACCCAATGAGTCTGAGCACAGATTTGAAGTGGTGGCTCTCCAAGCTTATAGTGTGCACTATATAAGCTTATGGTTTATAGCTCATGCTACCCATACTAAGAAAAGGTTTCGATTAAGTGCTTGAATTGGGGGGAGGTGGGGAGGTAAGGGCCTTAATGAAATCAACAAGCGCCATCCTCTCTCCCCACAATTTTAGCCATATTATGTCCCTGCTGGTAGCTTTCAAAAACAGTAGCTAAGGGAACTAGCAGAGAAGGTTAGGGGGCTGTTTCCCTTTTAGTCCCACTGTAATTAAAGCACTAGTCCTCCTCCTTTCCCCCAAATACGCTGCTGAGACCCCCATTTCCTTTTGGATGTTCCATTCCACCTTTGTTTTCATTTTTTTAAATCTTCGTTTGGTGAGACAGAAGCCTAGAAAGTTTGTGCTATGAGGTTTCCTGGCTGAACGTTCAGCATCTAACCTGCATCTCAGCAGCTGCTTAACATTTCCTTGCCTTGTTATTAAATGCGAAAGGCATGGAAATGGCAGAGGAAAACGAATTAAAAGCCATCTTTTGCTCTCCACCAAGGGACAGTGTCTAATTAAGGAATATTGGAATCCCACAAAAGAAAAAAGAAAAATTGCAGACTCTCCATGGTGAAATAAAAGTTCCCTTTTAAAAAGCAGGAACGAAAACAATAACAACCGAGCTAGGGCCAGGCCTAAAGGGCTGGTCTTTAAAGTCTCTAGTCTTTAAAAACAAAAACATAAGGAGAATTTCTTTTTTTCTTTCTTTTTTTGGAAAGCCTTTCGCATCCCTGGAGGGCTACTGTTTATTTTATGGGACTAAGGAGCATGAACCTAAAGCAAGTATTGTGAATGTGTGTGTTTCGGAGGGGGGTGGCTGAGCCAGACTAGAAACCCAGACAGTGTTTTCTGCTGCACTGCAAATGCCAGCATAATTTTGAGAGTGGGAGGGGAAAGGCCATTTTATTTTGTTTCCCTCTCTTCATTCCGCCATAAAAAGCCTCTTCTCCTCTCCCCTGTGGGCATAGTTACAGGTGGGGGAGAGGCAGAGGACCAAAGGGACATCCCAGGCTCTAAAGGTGGTCCTTTTGATTACAGAGGAATAAACAGAAACAGGCTTGCTGCAGAACTAGGTCCAGTTGTTCTCTTAAGAAGTCAGACCTTGCTCCTAGTTTCCAGGATCCTGCCCAGTGAACAAATTGCATCAGGAATATTGAGAAGAAAAGGAAAGATGAGGTCATACACTGAGATTGATTATGCCTGCTCTGCCCTTCCAAACTCAAATGCTTGCAAGTAAATTTGCAAGTAAATTTGAAAAGCATAATTCAATAATTGGTAAGAACTTAGGTGAGATACTGATTTGGTAGTTTTTTTGCATAAAGGTGGTGGTGGTGGGATTCTGTGGCAGATAAGCCACCATTTATGCTGTCCGGGGCTGAAGGGATGGCAATCATATTTTTCTTGGCCTCAAAAGAGGAGGCAACATCAACTATGCCAGTTTAAAAGCAACGTTAGGTTGATTAACTTCAGTGAGTCTGCTGTGAGTAAAACTTAGTTGAATCCAAAGAGATTGAAGAGGAGCGTAGGGGCAAATGTTGTGCTCATGGCAAGCGAACAGGTGTGACGGCGCAGGTCCATCCCTGGCATCTCTAGGTATGGCTGGGAGAGAATCTGGCCTGAAATCCTGCAGACGTGTTGCCAGTCAGCAGTGGCGTAGCGCGGGTTGCTGGTGCCCGGGATGGGCAAGCTGCCAATACTGCTAGAGCGACCCCTCCACCAGAGCCAAGCAGGGCTGTGCTGTGCAAATATTAACTTGGCTGACGGACACGGCCCTTGATGGGTGATTCCCCCTGGCACCCGCAGAGAGGAGCACTGTGCTGTGCTGGGGATGCCCTTCGCCCACCCCCCTTAATCTGCACCTGCTCACTGTGAGCCTGGGCTGTTCCTGCCGCTGTCTGGGGAGTGCAGTGTGCTGAGTGAGGGAGCGCTGGCTGGGTGGCCATTCAGCGAGAGTGCTGGCCTTCGCATGGCCCAGCCTGGAGACCAAAGGGCAGCCCAGCCTCAGGAATGTGACCTTGGAATTGCATAGAATTGTAGAGTTGGAAGGGGTCCTGAGGATCATCAATCCCCTGCAATGCAGGAATATGCAGCTGCCCCATATGGGGATCAAACCTGCAACCTTGGCATTATCAGCATCACGCTTTAACCAACTGAGCTATCAGGCAGATATAAAGCAGCTTCTTGGGTTCCTTTCAATGTACTCGGACTTCCCAGGAGCACAATATCTCTGGCTTTGGGCCTCCCTCTGCCTTCCTGCTCCTTTCTCTTGCTCTCTTTTTCATCAGCCAATCACTGAAGACTGTGGCCTATTTTTTTTAATGCAGTTCCACTGCTCTCAAAGCAAGGAGCCTCTTTCATTCCTGTTTACTCTGGTCAGTGCTCAAATCTCTCTGGACAAGGCAGGCACCATTATTGTGTCAGATACATTTGTTATTTGTTATGTCCTGCGGAGGCTGTGGAGAAATCTAAAAAATGATCCGTTTTCAGAGTGAATCCCAGCTTTTCCTTAATTGCCACTCCAGGCATCGGGTGACTTGGCACTTTGAATCCTCCAAAATCCAAAGCATCCTCCTTTCCTTTCCTCAACCCCCTCAACCCACCCCTGCCAAAAAGCCTTGATAGAGGTTTATATTATGACGATCCTTCTGAAACAGGCGTATTTAGAGGAAACAGAAAAAAAAATGTGGTTTATCCGAAAAATGGAAGGCAGAAAGGACCTTTACAAACCTGACATTTGAAATGCCATTTTTACCAAAATGCATCACTTCTGAGTGATGTAAACACAATATAATAGTGGAAGACTGTCTCTCTAAAATGGAAACATGTGGATCATTTTGCAAATGCAGACACCATTCTCAAGCTGTTCTCATGCATGATAGATTGCATAGCATGCTTCATAAGAATACATGTCTGGAGGCTCTCAGTCCAGAGTTTGCATCAGGCACAAGTTCACTTAGGCTATAGACATTTTTTAAAAAAATATTTGAATGGTGGGGCTCCTTCACAAAGAGCCTACCCATCACTCCCTGTGCAAATAATTTTTTCTCTGGGGTCCTGCTCTGTGCAAAATATATATGTATAGCGAACATAACACTGGTTAGTTGGAAATTTCACACCATAGTTCACCTTTCGTAGAACTGTAGAGTTGAAAGGGACCATAAGGGTCATCTAAGTTCAACGCCCTTAAATGCAAGAATATTTTGCCCAATGTGGGGCTAAAATCCACAACGCTGAGATTATGAGTCTCATGCTCTACCGACTAAGCTATCTCACAGTTTTAATTCAGCCCAGTTTGTAAAAAGCTGGTTGATCTATCTGTCTGCCTGCCTATCATTGTCATCATCTATCTGTATAACAGCACATGGATTTTTAATTGCATAAATGTGCAAGCACCACCTTATTCCCATCCTATTCCCAATGTTGTACAGCCCACATTAAGTAACAGGGGGAGAACAAGATTGATAGCGGATCCAGCATTCACCTGAATGCTAGTGGAATGTGGGGTAGAGCCATCGGGACTCTTTCTTTCAGGCATCAAAATATTTTGAATCACCTCTGGGTTAACCCAAAGACTCATTGACTTTCCAGGGCTGTTTTGAAGGATCTGGGAATAGCAGGTGGTGAGAATGCTGTTGTCCTCATGACCTGCTCCTGAGCTTCAAGGCTGTCCGCCATGAGAACAGAGTGCTGTATTAGATGGACCTTCGGCCAGCAGGACTCTTCTTATGTTTTATTATTTCTGAGAGAGCCTCTGAAAGAGTGTCTGTGAAGGCACTGGAACATTGAGATGTGTTAGGTATGCGCTAAGCATGATGACGATAGTGCATAAATCTCAGAGCATGGTCTGAGGGTGTGTGGCATTGTTACCTTCCTGAAGTTAAGCAGGTTTAAACCTGGTCAATGTCTGGATGGAGGACCACAGGCTGCTACTTTGACTTCCACGATGGAAGAAAAGCAGGCAATAAATGCTGTTTAAAGTTTGAGAGAGCCTCAGAAGCTTCCTTACTATTAAGAGTCATTTTGGTTGACTAATAAAAGTATTGCCCCATTATAGTTTTTCCCCTCTTATAAGTTTTCTTATGGATCAACATGTCTGCCTTTGTTTTCTTTCTGCATTTCCCATGTCTCTAATTTAAACGCAATACCAGCATTGTCTACAGTGTACATTTGATTTTAAAACTTATTTATTTAGCTTTTGAAGTTTACCCCCCCCCCCATTAACTGCAGGACACAGGTGACACTGTGGTTTAAATCACAGAGCCTAGGACTTGCTAATCAGAAGGTCGGCGGTTTGAATCCCTGCAACGGGATGAGCTCCCGTTGCTCGGTCCCAGCTCCTGCCAACCTAGCAGTTCAAAAGCACAGTCAAAGTGCAAGTAGATAAATAGGTACCTCTCCGGCAGGAAGGTAAATGGCGTTTCTGGGCGCTTCTCTGGTTCTCCAGAAGCGGCTTAGTCATGTTGGCCACATGATCCGGAAAGTTGTCTGCGGACAAAAGCCGGCTCCCTCGGCCAATAAAGCGAGATGAGCGCCGCAACCCCAGAGTCATCCACGACCGGACTTAACAGTCAGGGGTCCCTTTACCTTTACCTTTACCCTTAACTGCAGTCTTACTGGTACATGAATTGCAAAAGAGAAGCTCAGAGACGTGTTCAGCACAGCATCTATTCAGGGGCAGACTTTGGTATTATAGTGCCCTGAGCACAGACAAAATGTGGTATACCCCCCCTTAAATATTTCTTATTTTCACACCAGTTCCTTTTGGTACTGTTGCTTTTTATGGCTCTTCTTGTAGGTGACTGTATAAATATAGGTTTCATTATTATTGTTGTTGTTGTTGTTTTGCGCCCCCTCAGCTCTGCGCCCTGTGCAGGAGAACCACCTGAAACATCCTAAATCTGTCACTGCATGCATTGCTTGCAGACTCTCCAAGTGTCATTATTTTCCAGGATTTACAGAAGCTGTCCTGGTTTCTGCTTTGATCCCAGAATGTCCCACTTTTCCTTAGGATGCCCCTATTTTCATTGGAGAAATGTTGGAGGCTATGGAGTTACCCAACCCCCAAGCCATCTGAAGGCAGCCCTGTATAGGGAAGTTTTTAAGTGTGTAATGCTTTATTATGTTTTTATATATTTTGGAAGCTGCCCAGAGTGGCTCGGGCAGCCCAGCCAGATGGGCAGGGTATTCTTATTCTTATTATTGAATAGGACATTTCATTGGAGAAGTGTTGGAGGCTATGTGCTTGTGAGACATTCCTGGTTGAGCACTTATGCCCTGCTGTGGGTTTCCTGGTGGTGTACTTGACAACATTGGGAAACAAAATACTTCACTGCATTTTCTTAACATAGGACCTCCTGGCAGAAGGAATAGTTGCGCTGCAGTCATAACAGTGGTAGTGGTGATAGCGGCAAGAACAAACCCGCCTTCTTCTGTTCTTCTTACACTGCGATAAAAAAACAACAACCAAAGAGAATTGCCAGATTCCACTAAGCTTTGCCTCATAACCTTTTACGTGAAACATTCCCCATCTCAAACACCAGATGGGTCAAATGTGATCCAAATATCCTCAGGATCAGATTCATTAGAGATGCGGAACCGTGGCTGCAGTTCCAACAAGAAGATACATTAAAGAGAATGAACTGAGGCTATTTTGTCAGCATCCATCAATATTATCCCCATGGCTGAGCCCAAGAGATGATTCCTCCCTGGAATGCCACTGAAAAGGTCCAGCAAAGGCCCAGCAAGCCTTGCAGGGAAACATCGCTTTAAGAGCAGATGCACAACTGTTGTCCCTCAATCGGCTGGGCCTGGAGAGTTGGCTTTATTGCTCTGCTGTTCAGCAAAGCGAGTCAATCCCTAGTTCAGGGCATCTTCTCTTCACCTCTCCCCTACACCCCCTCCCCCTTCTTCCTCACACACAATGACTTAATTGCCGCAAGAGAAGTAAATGTTTTTACAATGGAAGCTTCTTTGATCTGGCTAGAAAAAGGGAGGGGGAAACAAAAAGAGAGTTTTCTCCTCCCCCTTAAAAAATAAAAATAAAGGAGACTTCAAACAACCGTTGTAAAGCTCAAAGCAAAGAAATGGATGGCAAGGCAGAGTTTTTTTAACTAACTAACTAACTAACTAACTAACTAACTAACTAACTAACTACCACAGGGAAAGGAGTGAGGGAAGACATAATAGAAGCTGGCTTTTCCTAGCAACACATACAGACATACACACTGCTTAGCCCTCCCGGGCTACGTACGGTTTTACCGAAATAAACACTTTCTGTAATCGGGACAAGTCTTATGTGGTTGTACCAAGGCAACGTGAGAGTCGCGTCTTGCTTCCAGCCTCATGTCCAGACAGACAAATTATTGCCTCCAGACCTTGGGGTATTCTTAGCAAAGGCTCTTTGGGAGGAATATAGTATTTGCGATCCAGAGGCCCGAGGTCTGTTCCTCATTGCTTTGAAGTCTTGCTTCGCTGGGAGACATGGCTTTGTGGCCAAATCTCTCTCTCCCTGCCCCCACTTCATTAGTACGGAGCTCTAGTAATTTCCTGAGGCTGAGAACGGGGCTAGAGAATGGGAAGGGCCTAATAATTCATTAATAATAATAACTCATTATCTTAACATTCTACTGTATGCACCACTGACAGATTACCACTAACAGTTAAAGGAGGGATCGGGGAGACCACCTGGTTGTTTGGGGCAGTAGCTGAATGGGTGGGGGAATGAACAAAGAATATAAATCATCACCTTCATCTTCATCATCATTTGTGCATTCTATTTCTTGCCAAATCCTGGTTGTGCTTAAGGCAGGGGTGATTAATGGCCACCCGATTCCAAGTCTTCCAGGAACTACATTTCAATGGTCAGCATGATCCCCAAAGGGGATGTGGCCAAAAAAATAGGGCCCTCCCTTAGGGCCTTAATGTGGTTTGATTGGCGCTTCTTGATTCCAGTTGAACATATCTGTTGGAGAGGCAACCAAAGTCATGTGACAAGGTCTTGCCTCATAGAGCGGTGAGGGCACACAGAGTGCCTCCCCGGACTTGTATCATGGCTCTGCCACCTGAAATGACAGCTTTTGAATGAATTCTAGGTGGGAGGTCTGCATGTCCTTTCATTGTGTCTTGTGGGGCTTTAGCACCACGCTTCCACCAGACTCTCAGATTGTCAACCACTCTCTTGTACTTTATGCTTCTCGAGTTCTAATGAAATGTCAACAAGTTCCTTCCTTGTTGTTGCCATATATAGGACACTGTGGAAAGGCAAGAGTGAAGGGTAGGGGAGAGCATCCTTGAGAATCTACAAGTTCTGAAAGAGATCAAGGTGTATATGTGATGTCATGGTGGGTGCATCCAGATGGCCTGTTTATCAAACAATGTTCACAATACCTTTGCTGGGAGAGTAGCCAACATTAGCTACTTGATGAGCGTCCACTCTGTGGGGAGGTTGGATGGCAGTTCCTTCAGAGCAAGAGTTGTCCCACACTTTTAAGTGAATCACTTTCCTTCCTGCAAACAGCCTGATCTTTAAGGGAAGCTGGTTTGCTACATAAGACCTCTAAATCGGCTTTAACTGCACAACCCAAATTTGCCAGTTTGTGACTAAATCCTATCCCCAAAATACCAATAGCCTGGAAGTGCCCTGGCAGGCAAATGCATCAAATTGTTTTACAAGGAGCTACTAGAGCTTCTACATCATGCAAAATGATTCCATGGCATGGAGAATCTAGTGCTGGAATAAATGTTACACCTTCTGAATTTAGGTAAGGAAATGTAGTTTACTTCCTCTGCTTATCTCTATATTCCTTCATGATTTTCACCTTGTGCCTTCTCAGTTTAATCATGATACAGGTGCTGTGTGTACTTTTAGATGCTTGCCGAAGAGAGGTGATCTGTTTGCCCTGAGTGTTAATCTTTGCATTTAGAGAAATCATATGTTATGGTTTTGTTGGTATGTTACCACTTCAAGGTTTTCTGCCCTTAAAAAGCTAGCACAGCAAGGTGAATGATGGGAGCCCATCTGAATGCTGGACTTGGATTGAGCTGTAGTCTCTGTGGGTTAAACCACAGAGCCTAGGACTTGCCGATCAGAAGGTTGGCGGTTCGAATCCCTGCAACGGGGTGAGCTCCCGTTGCTCGGTCCCTGCTCCTGCCAACCTAGCAGTTCGAAAGCGCATTAAAGTGCAAGTAGATAAATAGGTACCGCTCCAGCGGGAAGGTAAATGGCGTTTCCGTGCACTGCTCTGGTCCGCCAGAAGCGGCTTAGTCATGCTGGCCACATGACCCAGAAGCTGTATGCCGGCTCCCTCGGCCAATAAAGCGAGATGAGCGCCACAACCCCAGAGTCGGTCACGACTGGACCTAATGGTCAGGGGTCCATTTACCTTTACTTACTGGAAAGCATTGGTCCATTTGTGTTCTCTCAGCCTAACCTGCCTCACAGGGTTGTTATGAAGATATATAAATAATAAGTTAATAACCACTCCATCAATTATAATAGAAAAAAAATGCTAGAAACATGATTAGCAGTAGGTGAATAAGCTGGCTGGATAAGAAGGTGAAAACATGCCTGGAGCAAAGGGTTTGCAGAAATTGGAGAGAATATTTTTTTAGGAAGACCAGCATGTGGTCGTAGAAAAAAAATGAATAACCTGAAGCCCTCAATGCCCAGATTTGAATTTTTATATATGAGTTTTAACTTCTGAGTGAATTATTAAGTCTTTAAGTAGAGTCCATTCTTAAGGAAATCAGCCCTGAGTGCTCACTGGAAGGACAGATCGTGAAGCTGAGGCTCCAATACTTTGGCCACCTCATGAGAAGAGAAGACTCCCTGGAAAAGACCCTGATGTTGGGAAAGATGGAGGGCACAAGAAGAAGGGGACGACAGAGGACGAGATGGTTGGACAGTGTTCTTGAAGCTACGAACTTGAGTTTGACCAAGCTACGGGAGGCAGTGGAAGACAGGAGTGCCTGGCATGCTCTGGTCCATGGGGTCACGAAGAGTCGGACACGACTAAATGACTAAACAACAACATAAGTAGATTCCAGCTTTTGCTGAGTGTGTACTTTCAGTGCTCACATTTTGGTGATTGGGATTTCAAGAATAGCATTAAAAAACAACAACAAATAATTTTCAGTCTCAAAACATCAACATCTCTCTGCTCTTGAACATCAGTTATCCCCCAGAAGCTTCTAAAATATTATTCTTCCTGATCAGGAAGGCAGGGATGCCAATGCTTTTTCAGTGACATCTGCTGTGTTCTCTGTTTTCAAAGTAGCAGTGAAACAAATTTAAGGAAGAAATTCTTGCTCAAATTCCAAGTTGGCAAAACATGCTGAATTTTGACTATGTTCAATGTTTTATTTTTGTCAGCTAATGTAAACCTCATACTGGGCCGGGGGAGGGGGAGGGAAAGGAACTTGTTTTTCATGTAGAATCATAGAATCATAGCATTGTAGAGTTGGAAGGGACCATAAGGGTCATCTAGTCCAACCCCCTGCAATGCCGAAATCTCAACAAAAGCATCCATAACAGCTGGCCATTCAACCTCTGCTTAAAACAATCATTCTTAGTATGGCTAAATTCTTTTTATTACAGTGTGATTGACTTCTAAATGTGTATGTTATGTACACATACTTTTATCCAGGAGTAGGTCCCATTGAACTCAGTAGGACTTAGTTCTGAGTAGACCTTCATGGGATCATACTGTTAGGCTACCATCCTGTAGTATGCATGCTTACTTGGAAGTAAGACCCACCAATTTCCTTCTGGCTACACATACACACATCTTTCTATGAATTATAGAGAGTTTGTATTAAGAATATATAATGTTATGAGTTTGTGGGTGTCAGGCTCCCCTAAATTCCTGGATCCAGCAGGTGTTAAAATTTAATCATGGCTTGGGGAGTTAAACTGGATGCCAGACTTGTAATCCCTGGACCCAATTTCCTATGTCCAGGTAATTGCTTGGGAGATGGGTCATTAAGAGAACAAAGGCTTTGGGCCAGATGGCAAATGAGTGGGGCTCCTCTCTTCACTGGGAGTTACTTAGAAGAAGGGTCTGAGAGGTCAGATATGGAGGTGGGGGTGCAGGACAATCTAAAGCAAGAGGAAGAAGCTGTTCAGGCTGTGAAATATTTAAAATGCAGTCAAACCAACAATTCATGTTTTGCTAGATAGGCACATGGTAGGAGCTCATGTTCCCTCAGAAAACGGGGTGAGGGGGGTGGGAATAATCTCACTGAGGTTCAAAATTTGCAAATGGAGTGTAATTGTTTAGCCTAGCTTTTTCATTGATGTAGTCCTCCTACCTAGCCAAAGCGCATTGAGATGCGTTAGCATTCGAATACGCAGCCTGAAGCCGGTTACTCCAAGAAGTTGCTTCCTACACAGCTCTCTTTGCAATGTCTGGTTGTTGCACAAGGAGACGCATAGGCTCACTGTGACAGTTTGTCAAGCTGCTATCGGGGCTTTAATTGGCATACACTGTGGTTACGGCTGAGTTTTATCAGTCAGTTTTATAGGAGACGTTGCTACGCATGATTCTTTTAGCAAATGCTGTAAATTCCCTTAGAGAAAGGATGGGATAGAAACAAGATGTCTATAAATGCACGAGAGCCATTAGATCTTAATACTGAATTGTGTCAAAACATTCCAGGAGCCAAATAGTCAGCGCTAAACTTTCACCAGGTGTAAAATGAGGAGGTAAAAAAAATCAAGGCATAACTTTGATCCACACGGCCCTTTTAATATTTTCCTAACAGAGTTCCTTCATAGAATCATAGAACTGTAGAGTTGGAGGGGGGGGGACCCTGAGTATCATCTAGTCCAACCCTCTCCCAATGTGGAGTGCAGGCTAGCGGATATTTGCAGTGCTCTCTCAAGAGTGACTGATGATAGTGCACCATTCAATTTGCCAGTTTGTTATGGATTCTAATGAAATGTCAACAAGTTCCTTCCTTGTTGTTGCCATATATAGGACACTGTCAGAGGCGTAGCGTGGGTTGTCAGCACCCGGGGCAAGGCAAGTAATTTGCGCCCCCTAGAGTGAGTGAGCCAGGTAGGGGCAGAGAGCTGCGAGTGCGAGCGCCCCCCCCAGATGTTGCGCCCGGTGCGGCCGGCCCCCCCTGCACCCCCACGCTACGCCACTGGACACTGTGGAATGGCAAGAGTGAAGGGTAGGGGAGAGCATCCTTGAGAATCTACAAGTTCTGAAAGAGATCAAGGTGTCCACAGTGCTGGAAATCACTTCTGCGCATGCCCAGGCGCTGGAAATCGCGCCTGTGCAGAAGCGATTTTCGGCACCATGGGCATGTTCAGAAGCGATTTCTGGAGCCGTGGAAGAGAGTCCCTGCGCCGCACTGCGCCGGTTTAGCACAGTGGGCGGGGACTCGGTGAGTGGGCAGCTCAGTTCGGGGGTGGTTCATGGGCTGGTTAAGCGACCCTCATGGGCTGCTTTCGGCCCATGGGCCTTAGGTTGCAGACCTCTGCTATAACTGCAGCCTTTCAACTGTATGGAAACAGGGATAGAACGCTGACACCCTCTCTTTATTACTTCATACGCTGCTTCATCAGCACCTCACAGCTACAAGGAACAATGTTGAACTTACCCTTTTCTTGAATCTCCTTGAACTTATTCAAAAAACAAGAAAAAACAAAAAACTGAGTCAAGAATTTGTAAGAACCTAGTTAAATCTGATATTGCAAGTTCACTTTATTTTAGGTAGTTTGTAAGTTTTCATGGCACTTTGTAAGTAATTGTCTCTTTCTCACATATTTGATAAATGGTGTAGAGTTATTTTTGAACAACTGTGTGAACATTTGTTCCGACCTCTGCTATAAAGCACCTGTCGGGCTGGCAGTGGCTGCCCAAGGACTCTTAATGGCAGGAGGCTGCCTGGTGTCAAAATGCAGAAACGTCAACAGAAACCCCAAAGCAGCTATTTCAGGTGCTTTCACTCAGCACCCAGTGGGCTGGTGCATGAAGAAGAGAGACTGGTGGGAAGACCCTAAACAGCACTTGAAAGTGCATTTTCCTCTTCCTCAGAGAGCCTTTCAGAACTATGTCAGGGAGCTAACAAGAGAAAAGGGCCCTTTGATTCCTCCCCAGCCCCTCCTCCTCCCATCTAAAACAAAGCACTGAAACTTTTGGTTCAAATATAATGAGGGGAGATGAATCAAAAGGGAAAGTGGGCCATAGCTTCCAACCTGGCTGCCTTAGCCATACATTTCACAGCCTCCCATCTAAACCTGGGTTTGAGGGCAGCTATATGAAACCACGCTGAGTATATCAAGCCTAGTGGACACAACGTGAGCCGTTGTTGTTGTTTTTCTTATTCAGGAGCTTCAGAGACAGTGTTTGTCATGTGCATTGGATGAAGAACAGATTAAAACTGGGGAATTCAGGTGTGTCACTTTCTTTACAGTTTAGCTATAAGAGCAATGAAAAAAGATATTGGGAGAGGTCTCAAGGCATAGCAATATTGGCACTGGATATCGTTAAGGAATGTGCCCAACACAATGCACACAACTTCCTCTGGAGGCGCAAGAGTGTGCAAGGATTGAATTGTGCTTCGCCTGCGACTGCAGCATCCAATGCACTATGCCCCCAACAAAGTACCGTATTTTTTGCTCTATAAGACTCACTTTTTCCCTCCTAAAAAGTAAGGGGAAATATGTGTGCGTCTTATGGAGCGAATGCAAGCTGCGCAGCTATCCCAGAAGCCAGAACAGCAAGAGGGATTGCTGCTTTCACTGCGCAGCGATCCCTCTTGCTGTTCTGGCTTCTGAGATTCAGAATATTCTTTTTCTTGTTTTCCTCCTCCAAAAACTAGGTGCGTCTTGTGGTCTAGTGAGTCTTATGGAGCGAAAAATACGGTATATCTCTGCTATTTGGCTCTAGGCTACAGGGAAGGCCATGCACAGAGGAACATCAGAGGATGCGACTGCATACCTGGGAGAAAGGCTGGGAATTCATAGTGCTATGAAATAAACCAAGCCGTGCTTTTGTGTGCATGGGAGAACGGACAATTCTTCCCACCAGGGATGGAGTATCTCAGGCTTGGGCCCCAATCATGATCCTAGCCAGGATTGTTGCAGGGGGGGGGGATGCAGAACAGATGGGATTGGTCAGTTAGTTAACTCTTTCTATTGTTTTACTTGATCTGGGGGTGGGGCAGCTGATCTGGGGGAGGTGGGGGTTGCTACGCCGCTGCACATGACCCAATAGGATCTCCTGTAATGTTACAAGGATTGGGAGGGAAAGGAAGTCTCAGGTCACAACATTGCTGTGTGAAGCCTGTTGCAAAGTTGTATCCAGCTTCCTCTGTGGTTTTTGCGGAGCAGCTACCAGATGGCACACTGCTTACTTTGCCTCCCCTCCTTAAAGTGCTGCCACATGGGCACTTACGATGCTTCTGCAGTCAGGGCGGCTTAGCTTGCCCATCACATGCCTCCATGCGTGCACACATCTACACTCAAAACTTAAAATAGTCAGTGGGTCTTCTATGCATTCCTAGTTGGGATGAAAGCGGGGCAGAAAAGCAGCCCGTTTGGGAATCATCCCCCCCCACCCCGGTTTTGCAAGCTAATCTCTTTCATTTCCCATGCACTGTGGGGAGAACGGCTAGCATTTGCTGTTGCCCCCACCTCCCCAAGTTTCAGAAATAATTAAGAAAAATGCACCATCACCTCTTGTCTGATCTTAGATCCCCTGCAGTTTCCGACTTGTCAGTCTGACTTGTGAACCAGCCTTGAAGCATTAGCAGTTGTTCAAAAGAAATACCTTTAAACATAAATAAATTGTGGCTCGAGCTATATGTGTGGGAAACCACATATTCTGCATCTGGTAATGATTTTTATTTTTTTGGACCAGATGTTAGAAAGGCAACTTCACAATGATGTTGTGCCAAGAGCAGTAGCACAGGAAACATGCAGCATGGGCTTTAAGCACCATTTGTATTGTAAATGCAACCCAGTTGGGTGATGTAGCCACAAATGATTGGCTGGCCTCTGTTAAGATGCATCTGTCTGCTATGGTGTCGAGAAAAGGGAAACAAATTGGATGGAGGAAATAAGAAATTAAGGAGAGAAAGCAAGCAAAGAAGAAAGCAATTTCCCCGCTAAAAAAAAAGAAAACAAGCAAAAAAACAACCAACATGACGTTGGAGAAGGGTTGCTGAGGGGATATGGGGAGGTTTCTGTAGTCACTACAGAAGAGTGAGATTTAGATGCAGCAACATTGCGCACTCTCAGCATGGATTCCAGGTAAAGCGAAGTACAGTGGTGCTGTTACGTAATACAGTGGTACCTCGGGTTACAAACACTTTGGGTTACAGACTCTGCTAACCCGGAAGTAGTACCTTGGGTTAAGAACTTTACCTTAGGATGAGAACAGAAATTGTGCGGCGGCAGCAGTGGGAGGCCCCATTAGCTAAAGTGGTACCTCAGGTTAAGAATGGACCTCTGGAACAAATGAAGTTCATAACCAGAAGTACTACTGTATTAGACAGCGACAACAACATTTCTTATAACATTACATTTACATTTATTACCACCTTTATATTCCAAGGATCTCAAGGTGCGGTACATGGTTCTCCTCCCCATTTCATTCTCACAACAACCCTGTGGGGTAGGTTAGGCTAAGAAATGGTGACTGGCCCAAGCTTCACGGCTGAGTCTCCCAGGTCCTAGTCCAACACTCGTAACCATTGCGCTCTTAACCATATACCCCACCCATCTGACTGGGTTACCCTAGGCACTCTGGGTGGCTTCCAACAAAATGTCGGGGGGGGGGACCCTTATCAAATATCAAAGGCTTCTCAAAACAGGGCTGCCTTCAGATTTCTATGAACAGTTGTATAGTTGTTTAACTCTTTGACATCTGCCGGGAGGGTGTTCCAGAGGGTGGGTGCCACTACCAAGAAGTCCCTTTGCCTGGTTCCCTGTAATTTCACTTCTTGCAATGAGGGAACTGCCAGAAAGCCCTTGGAGCTGGATTTCAGTGTTTAGGCTGAATGATGGGGGTGGAGACGCTCCTTCAGGTATACAGGGCCTGAAGGAGCAATGGACTTAATGGGTTTATGAGAATGCTCCTGCTTAAAAGGAATGTATATTACTTCAGAAGGTAGTGAAGTAGCCTGGCTACATTTGAGAGCCTTCCTAATCACTCTGTTGAGTGGGGCCATGCTCCTCTGCTCCAAAGTGACCTCTGCTCTGGGGGTGAAGTCAAACCACTGGATTAGATGCACCAAAGTGACATTCCCAGGGTACAAACCTAGGCAGTGTGTATGGAGATAACAAGACCTCCCTCTCGGCCTCACCTGATGTGGTCCAAAGGAAATACCTTTGACACCAGTTTGGCTGCAGGAGTTGCTGGAAGGAGGTATACAAGGCGCCATCCAACCATCTTAGGGACTCCACTCTGGATTTGTGTAGGGTTTACTCCTTAGCCTTCTCTTCTCCCAAATATATCCTGCAAGGCAGCGGAGGTTTAGGATCAGAGAGTTGTCCTTCTCCTAGATGGTCTACGTTTCCAGGTTGACAAGCCGAATCTGCGCCTCACTTCCTTCTACAGCTTGTGCAGAAACCTTCTTCTTGACTGTTGGGTCTCATCTGCTCAATCTGCCAGAGCCTGTCTTTGTATGCAGGGGGAAGTCCCTGACTCATGGAGGGTTTAAGATCCATCAGCTACCCGTACCTGGTTTAGCTGGCTAGTTGAAACTGTTTCCTGGGGGGTGGCCGCTGTTGCATGCTGACAGCTTCTAGGAGCCACAGGTGATAGCTGAGTGCAGGATGGGGACCAAGCATGGACAAAGAAGGAGCACGACAAGTGGGTGGCGCTGTGATCTAAGCCACTGAGCCTCTTGGGCTTGCTGATCGGAAGGTTGATGGTTCAAATTCGTGCAACAGAGTGAGCTCCCGTGGCTCTGTCCCAGCTTCTGCCAACCTAGCAGTTCAAAAGCACACCAATGTAAGTAGATAAATAGGTACTGCTGCGGCGGGAAGGTAAACAGTGTTTCTGTGCACTTTGATTTCTGTCATGGTTTTCTGTTGCACTAGAAGCAGTTTAGTCATGCTGGACACATGACCCAAAGAGCTGTTTGTGGACAAATGCTGGCTCCCTTGGCCTGAAGCAAGATGAGCGCCGCAACCCAATAGTTGCCTTTGACTGGACTTAAACATCCAGGGGTTCTTTACCTTTTACTACCCCTCCCCTAACACCCCCTCCACTCTACACTATACATAACAAGATCCCTCCGATTATCACATATTTTAACTTCTATGTTACAGTGCTGCATTTCATTGATTTCTTTCTTTTTTCATCTGCTTTTCTCTTGTTGAGATTAGCTCTTATTGAGGTAGTAACTGGGATTTTCTTCAGCTATGTTAACTTCCTTGAGGTTTAAATAGAAATGTAATTCTGAGATATTTCTGCCTTTGACTGAGAAAATCGGCGCTTAGCAATTGGCAAATCCTGTTCTGCTCCTGCTGAATAAATTGGAGCTTGAGGTTGCAACCTGTTGTCTGAGGTTTTTAAGAGTACCCTTGATCCTTTTGCTATATGCAGGCTTTGGAACACTCCCATCAGGGTACATGCTGAGTGCACAGTCATCCATTATGTTCCCCCGATCTATTTCCTGTACATTGACATATCAATGAATACCTCAAATGGAAACCAAAGTACATATTAAAATTTCACCGAAGGGCTGCTAAAATAAAATTTTAAAAACCATGTTTTTAAAAAGGCAGATAAAAATGGGTAACAAGCAAGTTATTTTGCACTTTGGTCCTGCGGTTATATTCATAGTAGTGCTGGCTACCAATCTGGGTAACACAAAATTGTACAAAAGAGACATTGGCACAAATAGTAAAATGTCATATACATACACTGCCCCAGGTACAGAACATTAAGACTGTATTTCTACGGATAAAGGTGGTCTATGGCTCTTTAAAGATCTTCTCACCTGACAAGGCAATAAATGCAATGTATTTTATCCATAATTATATTGAAAATAAGGCTAACTAACCTAAAAGCAAAAGGTAAAATGCCTGTGAGAGTCTTTCCAGGTAACTCAGCTGAGATGTACAGAGAAGGCAGTTGTGATACAGGTGTAATTTGTAAAGGCGTTCCTCCTTCTTTTGCAGCACTCAAACCACAATAGACTAACACTCAAAGAAATGCAATTCTTTCCCCATTTTCATATGTCAGATGCATCTTGACATTGGGGCCAGAGATTGTGGTAGAGTACATATTCTGCATGCAGGAAGTCACTAATTCTAGAGTCAATCAAAGGAGGACTGAATGACTGCACCCTTCCCATTCAAAATATTGTTACAAAAGATGGGTGCCTCCTCCTCTCTCTCCTGAATGGAAGAAAGAGTCCATGAGATCCCAGGCATTCCCCTAGGGTCTGTGATCCTTTGGAGAATTGAGAAATGGCAGGGACTGTAGTCGCTTTAAGAAACATTGTTTATTCACCTAATAACACTTTCAGTCTGCATGGAGGGAGTCGAGATCTTACAACATGGTCATTTCAAGAGGGGTTTGTCCCCCACAACAGTGCAACCCTGGAGTCCAAGGCAGGAGTCCCTCCCAGCCAATCTTCAGCCAGCCTGCCCAAGATGGATCCCAGTCTTTCTTCCTCCCCACTTCTTCCCAGTACACCTTGCTAAAAGCTCTCTTTTCCTGTCACTTTGAACTCACACCCCATCACCTCGGCAACATCTCTTTCCCAGGCCAAAGGGTTCCTCTCAGGTGACCCATCAATCCCTTTTACCATGTTAACAGATTTGCTCTTTGCTGGAAAAGTCAGGCTGGTTTGAATAAGCCAGCTCAGGGATTCCTTGTCTGGCACAGCTCTGCAGCTTGTACTTTCATCCATATCTCAATTAATCAAAATCCTACCAGTTGTTAATTTCCAGGGTTTAGGGGGGTTCCCTCCCCAAATCCATAACAATGCTAACGATCAGTGTATCTGAAGAAGTGTGCATGCACACGAAAACTTTTATCAGAACAAACTTGGTTGGTCTATAAGGTGCTACTGGACAATTTTTTTATTATATTTAAATCAAAGAAATGTGATTCTTTCCCCATTTGCACATGTCAGATGCAATTTGACACTGGAGCCAGAGATTGTGGTAGAGTTCATGTTTTCATGCAGGAAGTCACTAATTCTGGAGCAGGGCTGTCTTAAGTATATCTGGCGCCGTGGTGCAAAGATCCCTCCGCCCCCCCCCCAGCAGCTTTGCGGGGCTGGAGGAGGTGGGCAGGGGTTGGAGGGCAGCTCCTCCGGTGGGGAAGAGTCGGAGGCTCCTGGCACAGCGCTGCTTCAACGAGGCGGGTGAGGGTGGCGAGCTGATGCCGGGAGGCGCCTTGCCCAGTCTCCGCCTCTTCCCTGGCGCCCGTGCCGCAGTGGCCATGGCAGGCAGAGGCTCCAGGCGTGGCGCTGCCTCGGCGCGGCATGGCAGAGGCGGGCGAGGGCAGCGAGCTGATGCCCGGAGGCACTGCATCCAGCCTCCACCTCTTTCCTGGCACCCTCCTGAACTTGGCGCCCTGGCGCCCTCCGCCACTAGCCTCTATGGGCAAGACGTCCCTGTTCTGGAGTCCATCAAAGGAGGACTGGATGACTGCACTTTTCCTATTCAAAATATATATATCTAGTTAAAGCAGAGGTGGGATCCTGTGGCCTGCAGACCACGCTTGGCCCACCAGCCCATTTATGACCACCCACCCTACACCTGATGACCAGGCATGGGGCAACTTAAGGCAGGGCCCCAGAGGAACAATTGGGTGCTTAAAATGGCTTCCCAATTGTTCCTTTGCTGGAGCAAGGCAGGCTCCAACCACCCATCAGATGATGCCAACTGCTTAAAACCTCCCTGAAACCACAACTAGGAGCCACACAACAACCAGGGTTCATAATTAATCATTACTATGTTAGATCTCAGTTGGAATATATCTTAGGAAATAGTGCAGGAGTCAGCATTTTATAGAGCGCACCTGGATTATGAGGGGGGAAAGGCATCTTTAAACTCAAAACGAATTCCTCAAAAGAAAAGGAACGTTAATGTGTTGGCTGCGAGTTAATTGCAAAAGGTTCTGCTGAAAAGGTTTCTTTATGAGCTTGTGGTTTTTGCTTGGGGTGACAGGAGTCTGTAAACACCAGGAACTCTAGGATTTTGGCAGAGTTACCGCTTCTCTCCTGCTTGCATATAACACAGTGATCAGCATTTTAAGGTCACCCGAGCTTCAGTCTGGATCCTCACAGGCACCATATAAGCAGAGCATCCTTTTTAAATTGGTTGTGAGTTTCTCAACCCTTAAACAACCGGGAGCTGCCCCAATACAGATTACTTCTTTCTCCTATCAGAAATGGTAACACCGAGTTCCATGTGGCAGAAAGGTTCACGGATTTGTTTGTGACCTTTGTATGGCTACCCAGTAACATTGTTCCCGGGGTGGATCACAAGCACAAAACCATAAAATGCAATATTAAAATACTAAAATATTGAATCCAAGAAAACCCAACAGATTATCAGCAGAAAAGAAGATTAAAATGAGGTTTTCAGCATATATAACAACGGTGAGAAACCTGTTTCAGCCAGAGGGCCAGACTGGAACTTGCCCAATCTTCCAGGGGCCACGTATGAATGGTAAGCAGGGCCAAAGTGGATGGGGCAAACCACCCCCATCCCCACCCGAGAAGAAGAAAAATGCATGTACCTCTATCTCCTTTCATTGTCACAGACACTTGACACACAACACTCTTCCTTGGGTTAAGAACTTAATTCGTTCTGAAGGTCCGTTCTTAACCTGAAACTGTTCTTAACCTGAGGTACCACTTTAGCTAATGGGGCCTCCTGCTGCCACCAAGTGATTTCTGTTCTCATCCTGAAGCAAAGTTCTTAACCCGAGGTACTATTTCTGGGTTAGCGGAGTCTGTAACCTGAAGTGTCTGTAACCCAAGGTACCACTGTACATGCGGTCAAATCCTCACCTGTCCATTATCATTATCTACATTTCTATTATGCACCGAAATGAGCTTTTCTCAAAGATGGGTCTCCAGATGTTGTTGGACTACAGCTTCCATCATCCATAGCTACCAGGACTAGTGGTCAGGGATGATGGGAGTTGTAGTCCAGCAATATCTGGGGACACAAGTTTGTGAAAAGCCAACAGTTCTGCTAGTGCAAGCACTTTTGTCTCGACAATTGAACTTCCTTTCTATTAACCAGGGGTGCCAACTTGAATAAAATATTGGGGTGTGGGCAGGTAAGCCCTGTCCCTCATAAATGATCACAATATGCAGTGCACACACACCATTTGAATGCCAATAAAGGTAAAGGTAAAGGGACCCCTGACCATTAGGTCCAGTCATGACCGACTCTGGGGTTGCGGCGCTCATCTCGCATTATTGACCGAGGGAGCCGGTGTACAGCTTCTGGGTCATGTGGCCAGCTTGACTAAGCCACTTCTGGCGAACCAGAGCAGCACACGGAAACACCGTTTACCTTCCCGCCGGAGCAGTACCTATTTATCTACTTGCACTTTGATGTGCTTTCGAACTGCTAGGTTGGCAGGAGTAGGGACCAAGCAACGGGAGCTCACCCCGTCGTGGGGATTCGAACCACCAACCTTCTGATCGGCAAGTCCTAGGCTCTGTGGTTTAACCCACAGCGCCACCTGCATCCCTTGAATAGCAATGCCCATCAACTATTTGGTTGTGTGTGTGGCCCCCTCAAATGTTTTATTGGGGGCTCTGAAGGGATGCCAGCCCCTAGGAGTTGGATCCTATGCTAACAACTCTCCCCCACTTGCCCCTTCAATATGTTCTGGGTTCTCCCCAAAACCAGTGGAGCAGATTGAAGGGTGGGGGTGACACATAGGGAGAGAAGAGGGATGGGATGTTCCACTGTACAGTCAAAAGTGCTTTCACTAGCAGCGCTGTTTAGTTGGATACCCCCTTTTGGTCTCCGCAGCCTTGGTCCCAGATATCCTTTTCAAAAGATATACATTCTTGTAGTTTCGCGTTTCTGTGTGTGTGTTTAAAACATTTCTAGCACCAGCTGGTTTTGAAAGAATGCAGGAACCGGCTCCTGATTGTTTTGCAGCAAGGTTCTGATTTCTAAAGAGCAGGATGGGGCAAATTTGATTGAGAGCCTCCACCACAAACCTCCCCTGTTCCTAGGAGCGGTGCTAGAAATATCAGTTTTCAGCAAAAAACGGTAGCCGCCAGCAGGAACCTCAGTAATGCAGATTTTGATCACAAATACAATTCCAAATACAATTCACAGTTTGTCCAGGGTGAAAAGTGCCACTCACTACTGGCCTCTGCTCTGAAGAAAATGAACTTGACATGCACTTTTCAGCTCAAGCCTACCTACTAAGGAAGCACTCAGCACAGTTTTGCTGTGGTCAAAATAAAAGCCTGACATATATATAGAAAATAAAGACTCAGAATTACAATTTCACCAAGATAAATAAATATGTTGATGATTTTATCGCATGATTGAGTTTTATATTGAGTTTAGACTGAAACTGGCTGAACATTAACACTTGAATATGTCCAAGTTAATCAAGTTTTGCTAGCTTGGCACAGTGGAAGTAGACAGAAAATAACGGCAATCTAAACCATTAGGTGAACATAATTGCTGTATTTGAGAGAGGCTTTAAAAATTAATGTCACTGCAGCTGATGTTGGTAGGATGATTGGTAGGTTGAGTCATTCATATCCAGGCAGACCAAAAGGAGGACTCTGATTCCATTCTAGGGTGATTCCTTTGGTAATATCAGAGGTATTGCCTTGTCATTTGGTACATTACAGTACAGTGGTACCTTGGGTTACAGATGCTTCAGGTTACAGACGCTGCTAACCCGGAAATAGTACCTCGGGTTAAGAACTTTGCTTCAGGATGAGAACAGAAATCGTGCTTCGGCAGTGTGGCGGCAGTGAGAGGCTAAAGTGATATCTCAGGTATTTAGCTAAAGTGATATCTCAGGTTAAGAACAGTTTCAGGTTAAGAACAGACCTCCAGAACAAATTAAGTTCTTAACCCGAGGTACCATTGTACTTTGTTTCCAAAGTAGTCCGCAGTCTTGTACTGTACAAATTCCCAGATGATGAATCGGAAAATGACAAGGTTGCAATAAGTTTCTGCAGTTTCCTTCACAAATGTGTATACTTTGTCCAAGACCAGCAGAAAGGATTGGAGGGGGTCTTATGAGGAAGCGAAATCTGTGGTCTCATCCCTAAACAACATTTTTCCTCTTATAAAAGCAGGTCTGGACAAATGCATTTGTACACAGCTACCCTAACCTTTTCCTCTCTTCATTTGCAGCTAAAAGCATATTCTGTTATTTTTACTGGTGCCTGACTGTCAATATTTTAAACTGACCAGTTGATAAAGCTATAGATACCATGGAATTAACAGTGAGAAATTGCAGTCAAATATAACTAGCAATCTTAGGGCTAGTTAATGCATGAAGGGGTTAAGACCATAGACTCAGTTAGGTCATGCCTCCTCACCTCCTTTTGTTCATTCGCTTCCACCATGTGAAGCTAACCAGACAACAAATCTGGGCTTGGCCGATTCAAGCCCAAACTGCGTGCTCAGAAATGTTTTTCTGTACAGTCACACCTCATGTTGCGTTAGGTTCATGTTGCGTCTTTTCAGCTTGCGAACACGGCAAACCTGGAAGTTTATACTTCCGGGTTTCACTGCACATGCAGAAGCGTTCTGTGTGCTTCGCGCATGTGCAGAAGCATTCTGCACACTTCGCACATGTGCAGAAGCGCTCTATCACTGAGAGCCAGTGTGGTGTAGTGGTTAAGAGCAGTGGACTCATAATCTGGTAAACCGGGTTCGATTCCCTGCTCCTCCACATGCAGCTGCTGGGTGACCTTGGGGCTAGTCATGCTTCTCTGAAGTCTCTCAGCCCCACTCACCTCACAGAGTGTTTGTTGTGGGGGAGGAAGGGAAAGGAGAATGTTAGCCGCTTTGAGATTCCTTCGGGTAGTGATAAAGCGGGATATCAAATCCAAACTACTACTACTCCTCCTCCTCCTCCTCCTCTTCTTCTTCTTCTTCTTCTTCTTCTTCTTCTTCTTCTTCTTCTTCTTCTTCTATCGCGCTCTACACTTGCGCAGAAGCACTGCTCTAGTTGTGGACTTTTCAGGGTGCAAACGGCACCCCAGAACAGATCGTACCCACAACTAGAGGTACTGTATTTTATAATCCAATTATTTTCTACCTGTGTTCCTCTTGCTGTTGCATGGAATAACACACGAATCTTACCTTCAGAGTTTGTAAGTATAGTATTTAAACATACTAACAGTGTGGTCTGTTCATCGTGAGAGGGGTAGAGAGGGGAAGCACTGTAAGTAGATTAAACAAGATATTTAAAGAGTCTAGAAAGCTATATTCCTCATGCTTCACTGTGCTGAATAATTCTGTGATTTTAATACTCTGCTGGGAGCGCTTTACAGTCTTATAAAAGGTAAAAATACACAGTATATGTCTTGAAGAATAACAGGTACAGTAGATTGATGCAGGCAGGCTTAAAATACTATTTGAGTTACTAAAACATACTAAATCTAGCTTAAGAATGGAGTCGGAGCTTCAGCTCAGAGTTCTCACATTGCAGACATGGTAGGAAAGAGGCGAGAGTGTGCCCAGGCAGGGAGAAGCATATACAGTGGTACCTCGTGTTACATACGCTTCAGGTTACATACGTTTGAGGTTACAGACTCCGCTAACCCAGAAATAGCACCTCGGGTTAAGAACTTTGCTTCAGGATGAGAACAGAAATCGTGCTTTGGCAGTGCGGCAGCAGCAGGAGGTCCCATTAGCTAAAGTGGTGCTTCAGGTTAAGAACAGTTTCAGGTTAAGAACGAATTAAGTACTTAACCCGAGGTACCACTATATAGCTATACTCTCTTCCTGTCAGGGCAAAAAGGGAAGTGATCTCACAGAGTTCTCTCTAGTAGGATTACAGGAAAGCTCTGTGAGCCCCAGCCCCTTCATGCGCCCATCTGGCAAAACATGAATTGTTTGTTTGACTGCATCAAACATCCCACACAATCAACCACACCATACTGACTCACATTTTGCACTGAGGATTCCCAGATGATTAGATTAGGGCAGGGCCTGTCCTGTAAAGAACCTTAACTTGGTTGATTTATCTTTACTTTGTCATGTGCTACAAGCATCTTGTCTAAACTTAAGTAAGGGAAATTACAACTTGGTTGTTCATCATATTAAGTCAAAAGAGACCAAGCCTCACAAATGGAACATGAAGGAAATCTCAGTTTAGAGATGGGGGGAGTTTTGAACATATGAGTATTAAGATCATCAACAGGTGCTCTTCTGGGTGTCAATTTCACATTTGACTGGGGTTGTGGTTTGTTTTCAATCGAGAGGAATTGCACAAGGAAATGAAGAAAGCCTTTACATAATTTAGATTCTAGCAGATGCCAACCAGCAGATATGTGGATAGCAGGCATTGACGTATCCCAATAAAGATAGAAATAGAAATGGTTGTATAGAGGATTTAGCTAATTTACTTTTCTTCCCACTAGATGCCAGTTCCAGAAATAAATTACCATGTTTGTGTTACGGTGCAGTGGGTGGTCGATACAGCATACAGTGCATCTTTTTTGTTGTTGTTTGGTAATCTGATGAGTGAGTATCTTACCTAGTTGCAAACACTGTGTGTGTGTGTGTGTGTGTGTGTGTGTGTGTGTGTGTGTGTGTTTGCTAGCTCCTGGTGCTGTTGGGCTGGAGACGGTCTATCTACTAACCTGCCCAAGTGCCCAGCGCTCCACTCTAGGAGACTTGTCGCTGGAGAGAGACATTATTGTTGTACTGTAACGAGTCTGATTAACATGCTCCCCACACTTTCCTTTAGTTTTCCGGGCTCCTAGCAACAGCACACAAAAGCGGCGGGATTGTTCTCCGGCTCTGCAGGGACACGGGGCGATCCTTTGATCTGCCACCATTACACTCAAGACAGATACACGCAGATAGACACAGAGGCTGCTGGCACATCAGCCAGAAAGAGAGAGGCAATCCATCAGTATCTGGTTGATCACTAGAATAATCCCCAGAAAACACAGCCGTGGCCTGGCTAGGTGTGAGCTAGCAAACTCCCCGCTCTACCCTCTGATGTAATTGAGGTAGGGGACACCTCTTGCATGTGCTTTCTTCTTGGAGCCTCGCCACCTCTTCTAGTTACAGTCATTTAATTCTTCTTCTTTGGTGATCACTCGTAACTGAGTAAGATTGTCTTCATAAACAATGTTTTAACAGTGAGTCCGTAAGTGAGTGTGGAGGCCAATTCTGGATCCACACGTCCTTCCACAGTGAGGACATTGGTTTCCGGGTGGGAGTTGATCATGGTGTGGATTTGCCAAGCGTGCCTTCCTCTTAGCACGTTTCTCCCTTGCGTCCTGAGTTTGAGCATCTTCAAAGCCCATGACACCTTTGGTAAAGGCTGTTCTCCAATTGGAGCACTTGCAGGCAAGTGTTTCCCAACTGTTGGTGTTTATAAAACATTTTTTTAAATTGGCCTTGAGACAGTTTTTAAACCTTTTCTCATTTTTAAGTTTGGAATAGAGGAGTTGCTTTGGAAGACGATCATCAGGCATCAGCACAACATGACCAGTCCAACGGAGTTGATGTTGAAGAATCATTGCTTCAACACTGTGATCTTTGCTTCTTCCAGTACACTGGTATTAGTTCGCCTGTCTTCCCAAGTGATGTGTAAAAATTTTCGGAGACACTGTTGATGGAATCTTTCGAGGAGTTGGAGATGGTGTTTATAAGAGTTCCACACCTCTGGCCATGCACTTTTCTAAAAATGGAGTGGGTGCAGTATTATGCAACGAACCTCTGAGCATGTGCCCAAGTGGCTTTCTCTTCCTGCTGAGCAACTGCAGCCTATCTGATGCAGCATAAAAGAGAACAGGGTTTCTTCCTCCCACAGAGAGGAACCTGCCTTATTCCCAATGATGTTTACACGCAATTAAAGCCACATTGGATACTGTAGGAGTGTGAATGGAAGGTGGTAAAGGACATATTAGTTAGATATTATCTTTCCTTACTCACGTTTGTGCGTAGAGCCAGTGGCGTAGCGTGGGGGGTGCAGGGGGGGGCCGGCCGCACCGGGCGCAACATCTGGGGGTTAGGGGGCGCAAATCCACGGGTTAGGGGGCGCAAATCCACGGGTTAGGGGGCGCAAATTACTTGCCTTGCCCCGGGTGCTGACAACCCACGCTACGCCACTGTGTAGAGCAGAGCACACCCTTTTGCAGCAAAATAGGAAACTGTTCATTAGCTGGTTTCAGCCTTTTGATGAAACAATCCAGGAAGCCTTGGTGCAGCTTGGATTCTTCCTGGTATTTTCTCCTTTTATTCTCCCTTAAAACAAGAACCACACAAAAACAGTCTTCTTAGAATAAAAATGTAGAGTTAACTCAAGTAGCAATCTGAAGGCAGGCTTAGGTTGCAGTTACGCAGGTAGGTGTAGATTAAAGTGAAGTCTGAGCGAAGTCTCAGACTTAGAACATGGGCCTACATCTCTGTAGATATGCAGTACATGATGGAGAGTACGAGAGCAAGATGCAGAGGCAGGAGCAAGAGGCAGCCTTTTCTCTGAGTCATGCCCATCTACCTGGCCACACCCAGGGGGAAGTGGCTCCCACAGGTTTGACAGGAAGTCCTCCTTGTTGGAGTCACATTCTCCTGAGTGGCCATGCTAGCAAACAGGAAATGTTGGACTGCTCTTTCTGGATATCCCACAGATACACAGACTTTCACCCAAAGAATTCTGGGCCCCTCATGAAGTTACAGTACCTCTCTCCATCTTCCTTGTCCAGCTAGATGCCAGTAGCAGGGCAGATCCTCTTGCCAGAGCTCTGAATTGCTTGTCTGCAGAGGACTTTTTAAATGAGGCTGGGGGCTGCAGTTTGAGCAACCACAGTCTACTTTGACCATCTACTTTGACCCATGCTCTCCAGCAAAGATCCTTGGCATCACCTACAACTTTATCCTTTTAAGTGGAGAGGATGGAACTTGAAACTTTTATCTGAAAAAAGTGCCACAGACACAATAGTCCCTCCCTATAAATGGCAAGGTTTCTGCCTTGGCCCACGTCCCAATATCTCTCTTTCTAGAAATTAAGGACTGTTCCCAGCTCCCTTGATAGCATTCACACTTCTAAAGCTTAAATTGGTTTTATTTCTGTACCACTACTGTACTACCAATCTTTTTCCTCTCACTGAAGATCACCACTCATCGCAGGAGGACCATTTTCTCCTTTCTCCCTTTGGGAAGCTGTCTTCAACAGGGAGACAGTTTCAGAGAGGGGCTATAAGTGCCGGCTCAACCATGAGGCAAAGTGAGGCGACCGCCTTGGGTGGCTGCACCACAGAGACAGCAGATCCCGATGTAGATATTTTTCCTTCCTTGTTCCCGATGTAGCTCTTCATGCACCCCTTCTTCCCTGGTGAGAAGGGGGCACCATTTTGTGGTTTGCTTCAGGTGCCAACAAGTCTTGGGCCAGCCCTGGGGACTACTAAGCTGCAGTGCCCATTTCAGACAAGTTGACCCACATTTTACTCTATCTCAAAGACCAGAGAAGCATGGAATATGGAATCTTTGAGAATGTTCCACAACACATCAGTAGTCAACCAATATGGCAGCTCTGCTGGGATGTGGCAAGAAGGAAAATGAGGAAACTTTAATCAACAGAGATCTGACTCTGGCTCCAGGGCTGTTTGGGGAACACACCCCTCCAAGCAATATGGGATGGAACATGTGGGCTTCTGCGGGGGAGGGGGAGGGAGAGGGAGAGGCACCTTAAATTGGGCTTGGATCTTAAGATGTTCAGACCTGAGGGGTCAGGAGAACCGCCGTCTGAAGAGTGCAGTGCTGTATTCCTCCCAAAGCTAATAAAAGCCAGAATTGTGTAGTATATTTACCAGAAAATAAACAGAATCATCTCAAAACCAAATGTCCCCCCATGGCAATAACAGGGCAGGGTACTGTATATTTGCATTCACGGAAATGTACGTGCAAACTTTTTTAGTCCCCAGAAGCTTTGCCATCTTAAATGCAAGTAAACACAGTTATTCGTCCATTAGATTCCCCACCTAGTTTTTGAGCCATTGCTGGAAATCTGGGCTCAGTTGCAGCCATGCCACTGCAGTTCAAAGTGAAACTCAACAAACCAGCTCTCTTTGCCCACCTTTCCTCAGGACACATAATTATTAGAACCTCACATCTTCCTATTACCCCTAACTGTCTTGTTTCCATATTCTCGCTGTCCTTCAACCCAATGGCTATGATCCAAACCCCCAATCAACTACATTTGAGCTCCCCACAAATATTTGGTTTGGTAGCAGTATTAGAAATATAAGCTGGGGGGGGGGGATGGCTCCTTAAAGCAGGTTTAGGGTGCCAAAATGGAATGCCTTGTTGCCACTTTGGGGCTAGCCAGCTCGAAAGTCGTATTTTTTCAATAGAAATTCCTGAAATTCCTTCTGATTGTGCAGATAAAATATAACAGAATTCTACAGGATGTGTTGCTAACTGTGTGAAAACAGTCCAGATCCGAGGATTCCCAGGCATGCACCTCCAGGTGGGTGGAGATGTCAGGTGCTATCCTGACACCTGGGCATCTTTACCTGGTTGCAAGTGGCCTGGCAAATTTTGACCACTGTTTGGTTGCACCCACCTATGCTCCTTATAAGGCAAACCTCCCCCTCCTCCTTGCTCCATCTTTTTAATAGGTACAGTTTGAGAAGCTTGTGTGAGTTTGTATAACCTTGAAACAGCCAACAACCTCCCCGTTTTATTTCTCTGCTGGCAATGCAACCAAAAATGTATTTTTTCTTACTGCGTAAATAAAACAAATTATATTCATTTAATACTTGCATTTATTGGTTCTTGCTAATTTATCCAGGTGTTGGTGCTTGGGCGTAGCCAGGATTTATGTTGTGGGGAGGACAGAACCTCAGTTAAGTATTTTTATTGATTTACTTAATCTGGAGGGGGGCAGGGGGGCAGCTGTCCTGCGTAGGAGAGTTGAGAAGGGTAGTACCCCAGCACACCACCATGGAACACAGTTGCCCCCACAATTAAGGTGCCAGAGGGCTGCTTTGGAGAACAGTTTAACTTTCCTGTTTGGTCGCTGCGTCTTTAAGAAAGGATAGCGGAAGCGTCTCGATGCCCAACAAATCAGCCTTCCGCCGGTTCCAGCCTCATCAGTCGCAAATTATTCGGTCTTTCCCTGCCATTTAATCGGTCGTTTGCTGATATTAGCCAAGGAACGAAGGAGGCACACACCAGGCGCGACTGATCCGGCGTGAAGCACTTTCAAAACTCCACCGAGTTGATTCGGAGTCTGAGTACAAGGGATAAGGGTAGTTCCCAGTGAAATCGACGACGCGTGCCTTTGCTGGATCGTGCCCAGCAATGCGAGAGGAGCAAGAAAGGTTTCTAAATGCAAAGGCTCCCCCAACCCTGCCTAAATTCTCAGACTGAGTTGCAAACTAAAGGGCAAGCACGGGACTTGATATGAATTATGAGGTGTGTGGAAATAGGAGGACGGTGTGTGTGTGTGTGTTGGGGGGTTTCTGCTGCTTTATTTTATTTTATTTTATTGTTTTACAGCCTTCTCGGTAGTGGCGCCCTCCCTGTGGAACGCCCTCCCACCAGATGTCAAAGAGAACAACAACTACCAGACTTTTAGAAGACATCTGAAGGCAGCCCTGTTTAGGGAAGCTTTTTAGTGTTTGATGCATTACTGTATTTTAATATTTTTTTGGAAGCCGCCCAGAGTGGCTGGGGAAGCCCAGCCAGATGGGCGGGGTATAAATAATAACTTATTATTATTATTCTGAGCATAGGTGTCATGGGGTGATGGTGTGGCTGCGGGGAGCGTCTTGTCTTGTCGAGCTACAGAGGCGGGTGTGGTTGCGTGCCGGGGTGTGTGCATTTTGGCTTGCAAATTATAACGGGAGTCCTGAACTGGAAATTAAAATCCGGCTCCGTCCTTAAACTCGCTTACTTGCAAGGCCCTGCCATGAAAAACAGGGGGGCTTCGGAGATCGCAGCTTGCGGTTGGAAGCGTTTTCCAGAAATCAGAATCATAGGATTGTAGAGTGGGAAGGGACCACGAGGGTCATCTAGTCCAGCCCCGGGCGATACAGGAATCCTGCCCGCAGCCATCCCTGGGCGGTGGCTCCAACCAACAACTTTCTAGTGGGAAAAGTCCCTCAATCCCCTGGAGGCGCTTCTAAGGCGCTGCTGCTGGTGGTGTGTCCGTCTGAGATTGGGGCGCAGATTTTTCTGCTGAGGCTGCACCGGCGACTAGGAGGATGAGGATTAAGTTATTTCGCTTAATCGTAAAGTGCAAAAGGGGGCATTCTGACGCCTCGTGGATTTCAACGAGTCCAATGTGGTATGTTGGCTAAGCAGGGCCGGCACTGGAAATATTAAGCTCGCCACTCCAAGTACGCTTACTCGGAAGTAAAGCCGCACGTGCTTTCGTGCGGGATCGCAGGCTTCAAAGGTCTTAAACGTTGGCAGATCTTCAGGGACTCGTTTCTGCCGGGTTGCCGGGCGTCCTTTGAGTGAGTTGCAATGGGGGGGGGGGGGGACAAAGCCTTGCACATTTTTTCAAACCCCGGCTTGCCAAATCGAGGAAGGCAGAAAAGTTCAAAACCTAAAGGATGGCTCAGTGGGGAGTAGCAAGGCTTGGTGGCCCTTGTCTGAAGCCGCCCAGAGCGGCTGGGGAAACCCAGCCACATGGGCGGGGTATAAAAATATTATTTTTTTTTATTATTGAAATGGACAGCCTCGTTCAGCTCGCGCTTTCTTGATTTAGTGCGCCTTTGATGTAAGAGGAGATTAAGGCGATGGGAAGGAACCAGAGCAAGCAACAGAAGAAACGGGGGAATAGGTTTGTTTTCTATTAAATACACCTCAGAAACATTTCAAACACGAACAGAATGCATTGTAATCCCTGCCCTTTCTAATCCCCTTTGTTGTTTCCCTCTAAAAAGCTGGTCGTTGCGAAAACTCTATAATTAAGAATTAGAGCCCGAGACAAGTTTGCTTTCCCCTCCTCCTCTCTCCCCGTCCCTTTTTCCTTTTGTGCTGTGTCAGTTAGATTCTGTACCTGCGGACAGGGGGGAACTGTTTTATGACTGCTTTATTAGCTGTTTTATTAGCTGCTCAGGAAGCCTCTGCTGAAAACGGGGCTAAAAATGATTGGGGATATGATAAAATATAACAAAACAACCCGTCTCACTCACGTTCGAACAGCTTTTAATGTGAAAATATTAGGCGAAATTCAGTCTCGGGATTCCCCCCTGTGCAAAACTCCTATATCCGTGTTTGCGTGAGCATCCTTACTTTCAAGGGCAATTACTAGCTCCTACACACTTGCGCGCACGGTCTCCTGTCGCTTTAACCACCCTGCAACTGGTATCTGAAGAAGTGTGCATGCACACGAAAGCTCATACCAAGAACTAACTTAGTTGGTCTTTAAGGTGCTACTGGAAGGATTTTTTTTATTTTGACTATGGCAGACCAACACGGCTACCTATCTGTAACTGGCACCCTGCAACTGTCTGCATGCAAACAGAAGCTGAGACTGATCTGCTTTCCTGGACTCTGGGAGTTGAGGACCACAACTCGCATCATTCCTGACCATTATCCGGGCTGGCTGAGGCTGACCAAGAGCTCAACAGCAAAGCACAGGTTGAGGAAGAGATGGGGCAAACTTAACCTACTGATTCTTCTGCTAAAGGTGTGGAGCTCTAGAGAAAGGCTGTAACCCTCACGCCCCCTCTCTCTCCCCATTTCCAAATTACTCTGGACGACCCTGGAGAGACCTACTTAGAGAGAATTCCCATTAAAATGGATAGGACCTGCGAGTTCAAGCGCAGATGGGAAAGCAGAACTTTTTGGAACGTTTCCCTGGGGGCGCCACGCCATTTCAGATCGCCTAAAAATTTACCCAACTTTTCACTGGTTTAAAAACGGCTCTCTCGACTAACTATGCGACGTGAGAAACGCGTTGTCCGTTTCAGCATCTTCTAAAAAGAAAATAAACGGCAGCGACTGTAGGTCCCCCTCCCATCCCAGTTTCAACGAGACTTGCGCGCGCCTCGCGCCTAACCCAACTCTCCATGCTCATTAGTGGTCATCCGTTATTTATTTATTTGCATTTTAATGATAAATCCTGCTGCTTAATCCTATAATCTGTTTTGTTTCACCAATTGGATTCGTAGCAATAAGTAGAACGGAAAGGGGGGGGCGAAGCGATTTAAAACAGACAAACTAAAGTCTTTGAAAGCTTCTTTCTGTGCGGGAAAAAATCGGAAGGGGCTGAGAAGGAAGTTGGAGGGCATCGTAAAGAAAACCTGAAAAGTATGAAGAGCGCACAACTCCATCCAAATACACTCCGAAAGTTGAAGGCGCGATCCAGCGGAAGTTACGCGCGTTCCGTTCCGGTTAATTTCAACAGGACAGTAAAGCTTTCAGCATCTTCAGTGCACCTTCTCTGCGAAATCAGAGAATACATAAATTTGGCTAGAACCTCTGCTTTCTTCCTGTCGCCTTTAATTATTCTCTGGAGTTCTTTTTTTAAAAAAATATAAAAAATCCCATTATATTCTTTTGCAAACCAAAACCTGGTAGAGAACGCAGGTTTTAGAAACCTTCTCCGCACCCAGAAATTCTAACCATTCCACATAAAAGGCTATATTTTAACTCCACGGTCCCTGTCCCATATTTAGCCTTCTGGGAAGAGCATTCCTTCCATATGCAAGGAAAGCAGGGGTTCACGCCTTCCCTCCCCCTATAAATGCACCCATTGCTCGCTGTTGAAGTAAAGACGGAATGTCCCAGGACAGTCCTCAACCCTTGCAAAAACCCTTGCAAAAATTCCACCATTTCTCATATGCCATCTTTTGCTCCTGCAGTTAAACGAGGGATGTTCCCAGTTGTCATTAAGTTCTCCAGAAAACAATGAAGACATGATGTGGTGTTTTGTTTTTTTGCGGGGGAGGGGAAGGAAATAACCCCACCAGGCAAGGGATTAGGAGAATACCACAATCAGTATCTCCAGGGTACAATTGAGAATAATGAAGAAGAGAAAGGAAGACAAGGAGGGGAGAGGCGGGAAAAAAATCCATTTTCATTTCCTGTTCCCTGGGGGGTGCCTAACCTCCTCACAGTCTGCGATGAGAGGGAGGCTGAGAGAGGCTGCAAAGCGGATCACCTATATCAGTCTTTGCCAACCTGGTGCCCTCACATGCTTTGGACTACACCTCCCATCAGCACATACTGGTGGGGAGGAAGGGCTGTTGGGAGTTATAAAACATATGGAGGGCGCTAGGTTGGCAAAGACTGACCTATCTTAGAAGTAATCTGCATTGATAATTCGATGGCAGTTAATTCTAAGAAACTAAACAGGTACAGAATTGCCTTCCTAGAAGAAGAGTTTGGATTTGATATCCCGCTTTATCACTACCCGAAGGAGTCTCAAAGCAGCTAACATTCTCCTTTCCCTACCTCCCCAACACTCTGTGAGGTGAGTGGGGCTGAGAGACTTCAGAGAAGTGTGACTGGCCCAAGGTCACCCAGCAGCTGCATGTGGAGGAGTTGGGAATCAAACCCAGTTCCTCAGATTACGAGTCCACCGCTCTTAACCACTACACCACACTGGCGCTCTAGAAATTATTCACCCCCTCCCCTGAGTCAATACTAAACGAATAAGGCGGGACTGGGGGGAAACGTTCCAGGGAAGATCAGAAAAGTGCTTACACCTCTGCTGCAGGAATATGTCCAAGTGATTTTGAATTTGGCAGGCTCAATGATTACGGAGGGTAAGCAGGTAGTGTTTTTGTCGCACAGTGACACCCAAACCATATTTCACCAGACATCACCCTATTTCCATATTAACAGAATTCTGGACTCCAAGGGCCCTTTTCATTCATGGGCCTGGGTTTTCATACCAAACATCTCATATATATATAACCCCCCAAAGTGCTGTAAAACTAATTTAAGGTGATGGTGTTAACAATCAAAACCCTAAGATTTTGGGACCAGGCAATCTGAAGGACTGCCTGCATTAATGTGTGATTGCCCCAGAACCAGATGCCCTGCCCTCTGGCCTAACACTGAGAGTCAGTGACTATCGGGACAGGGCCTTTTCTGCAGGGGCGCTGCATCTCTGAAGGAACTCCAGACACCTCCAGCCCAGTTGGTTTCTGAGTGATTTAATAGCTGTTTAATCTGCTGTGTTATTTTTATCAGTTGAAATAGTTGCTGCTGCTGTTTTAAATGCTGTTTTTGTTACTTTTGTGCAATCTTATCTCAGGTCACATCCGCATCAAACATTTGAAGCACAAGGATGCTTTAGCTGAGATTCATGCACTGCAGGGGGTTCGACTGGATGACCCTTGGGGTCCCTTCAAGATCTACAATTTGCTCTTTCGCCACTTTTCAGTGCCCAAGAGTCTCCATGATTGTTCATTTGTTAAAGGTGCTGGGAATTGTAGGTGTGTAAGATTGGTACTATTAACAAAGTGTTATTATCGTTGTCATTTTAAAGAACCTGAAATTTACAAACCACTGCAAACAAAAATAACACATCCACATGATGCTGATGCAAAAACTATGTACACACTAAGCAAAAGAATGAAATATCATTCTCTCTCCTCCGCCCCACTCCCTACTTCTCTCTCCCACCAACCACCAATGTAGAAAGGACTCTATAAATTGAAAACAAGAGTCATATGTACCTTTGTTATCCATGATGAAAATATTTCAATGAAAACAAAATTTTTAAGAAGCAACTTACAAAAAACAATTCCCAGAATTCCATGGACTGCAAGAAGATCAAACCTATCCATTCTTAAGGAAGGACAGATCGTGAAGCTGAGGCTCCAATACTTTGGCCACCTCATGAGAAGAGAAGACTCCCTGGAAAAGACCCGGATGTTGGGAAAGATGGAGGGCACAAGGAAAAGGGGACGACAGAGGACGAGATGGTTGGACAGTGTTCTCGAAGCTATGAACATGAGTTTGACCAAGCTGTGGGAGGCAGTTGAAGACAGGAGTGCCTGGCGTGCTCTGGTCCAGGGGGTCACGAAGAGTCGGACACGACTAAACGACCAAAAATGATTGTTAAAGTGTGCGTTAGATGTGTGTTGTGGTTGTGGGAACATTGTTTTACTGCCAATTGTAAACCACCTTTGGGAGGGTAATTTATCCTGAAAGACAGGTTTTCAAATCCATTAAATAAACAAGTAATTTCCAAGCAGTGGTTTGTAAACTAGTCCTCAGTGAGGTGGAAAATCCCAAGTCGAGGCTGTATCACTTCAGTCTGTACCACAAGGACAGGGATCCCATTCAATCCGTGCATAAAACTGTGTTGAGCCTGCAACTGCTTCTCTTGAATTCCCAAAATCTTAAAAATTAGGATGACAAAGCAACTGTTTTTATTAGACATGAAGAAAACACATGATCAAGAAGGAAGCTTTTTGAATAGCCTAAAAAGCAGGAAGAAACCACTAACCAAGGACCCCTCTAGCAATGTTGGACTCTTGCAGTTGAGTATGCACTCTGCTTCCATTAAAATAAGTACTGTAAATGAAAACGACTTTTTTTCAGGAGGGTTCCTGCACACTGCAGATCCTCTGTACCAAGAAAGAAACCCATTACTGTAGAGATGAAGAAGAGCACGTGACGTTACTTTTGTAATTGGAGCGACGTGGGACACAGCACCACTTGGGTAAACGCGAGAAACATGTTAAGCCAGTAAAATTTTCGTGTGAACCTGGGTTGGCCCATCCACACATTCCACCGCTGCAGACTTACATGATTTGCTATCCTTCAGTCGACAAAGGAACAGCAGCCAATCCCAACCCTCTCTGAATCTGGACTGGAGGAATCTACTCAAAAACACCTGGGTGCCAAATGGGGCGCATCACTTGCCCAGGGAAGGGAGGGAAGGAGGCGACACCCCGGGACTGGACCGGGTCTGTATAAACATTTTTCCCCGGCTGGTGCGGAGCTCGCTCTCCTCGCCTCAAAATAACCTTCGGCAAAGTTTGTAAGGACTCATTGAGGCCTTGGCGCGCTTTTTGGCCCTTTCGCCCGGTAGGCGCCTTCTTGCGCCTGAATCGACGACCCCACCTCCTTTTTTCCCCCCTGAAGGCGCGGACGCCTTTGAGAAGACACGGCCAAAACAACAAGAACAACAACGCCGGAGCAAAGGGGGCAGGCAGGAATTAACTGCCTAGCTCGCTAACTTAGCAAGCCAGTCAGTCCATGGTTGCGGTGGAGGAGCCCAAATTATCATGGCCACAAAACCCGATAAAAATAATAATAATAAACTCTGCAACCCAGACAAAACATTTATCTCCTCGCCGCTCTGCCACAAGGACCCGCATGGTCAAGATTCATAGCGACCCTCCGATTCTGTGGAGAATGGTCTTTCCTCATGCGTGCGTGAGAGAAAAAGAGAAGGAAAGGTGGAACCGCATTTCGGACACTTTCATAAGGCTAGTTAAACTCTGGCAAGGGCTTGCAGCGCCATCTTGGATCGCGACTGCTCCGAAAGCAAGGCTCCTCGGCTTGCTAACCGAGCTTGACTTCACGAGAGCGCAGGTTTGTGTGCGCCCGAGCGCGCATTTTGGTCCCCGGGCCTTTTGGTTTTGCTGCCTGTCGGAGGAAAAAACCCCAAAACAAGGGTTTAGGCAGGACGCAGGAGCGGCCTCACAAACTTTGCCCTGCTCCAGGAGTTCCCAAACTTGGATCGCCAGCTGCTTTCGGACTACAATTCCCATCATCCCTGACCATTGGTCTTGCTAAGCTAGGGATGATGGGAGTTGTAGTCCACAAGCAGCTGGCGACCCAAATTTGGGAAACCATGCCTAGTCGGTGCCTTTTGGGGTGTTTTGTTTTTTTGCAAATCGTTCGTTAGGATCATCCAGATCAGCCCCCCGTCTTCATTTTCCTTTCCGCAGCCTTCTTTTTTTCTGGCACCGGGGCTGCCTGGCTCTCCTCTGCTCTTAGTTTCCTCCTTGCTAGTAGGCCAACGCTGGTGCAGCTTATTCTACAAGAGGTTACTCGAAAGGAAGCCCCTTCCACTTCAGTGGGACTTACCCCTCAGCGTTTATAAGATAGAGACTTTTAAAAACAGCCGGTTTTTAAAACGGGGGGAGGAAAGGAGGCGATGTGGCTGACGTCTTTTGGAAGGCTACACCCTCCTTCTTTAAAGCCCCACCTCTTAAGCTAAATGTCTCTAGGGATTGGTCACTCAGAGCTGAAGGCGCTCTGTGCATGCCCAGGAACATTCAACTGCAGATAACGAAGAACAGGTTCATGGTGCTCACATTCAGCGTTGTTTCCCTAACACGTGTGCGTGTGTGTGTTTTTAGGGCGGGGGAGCCACTTTAAATTTAATCAGTCGACAGGCTCAATGACTCCTCCCCCCGCAAGTGTTTTCTATTTACCCGTTTAAGCAAACAGAGCAGCTTTCCCGGAGCGCCCGTCTTAAGCGCAGCTTGTAGGTCATGAAAAGGTTGGGGCCCGGTTTGCAACTCCGCATTCTGCTAATTTCTTAAGGAACACTCTTTGCGGGGCCCCCGCACAAAAGGCGATGATTTAATGAGGAGGAGAAACAAACTGGCTGATTGTTGGCGCTCGCAACTTCCTCGGGAGTCCCCCTGGCAGCCACAAGCTGATCTCTGCGCCTTCAATGCGGCTCGCCTTCGGGAGGAGAGGCCGGCCTGAATAGAGGACAAAGGCGGCTTGTTCTGTTTATTTACCCTCCCTACAAGCTGGGTTAACCTCTCCCAAACAGCCCAGGCTAAGCCCGTTAGCTGCACAGCCCAGATGACCCGCTGCAGAATCGCCACTGTCATGCAAACGAGCCTCCTCGGGCCCCGACGAGAAGATCCACCAGCTGCACCCTCTCCCCAAGCAAGCTGGAGGCGGGGCACCCAGGGGTGGGACAGCGGGTAAGTCCACAGCCCTTTCCCACGTACTTGAGAGAGAGCACATTCCATCTATGGGGGAAGAAACGATGGTTGCTTTATTGGAGAGAAGGTGTGGCAGGTCCCAGGGTTCATCCCCAGGTGGGAAAGACTGAAAACCTGGAGGGTGTTGCTGCCAGTTAGTGGATACAATGGTAGCCTGCTTCCTGAGCTTCTACTGTTTTAGGGGAAGGTCTTAGGTCAGCGGTGGACCATTTGCTTTTACACCCAAAAGTCCCCAGGTTCAAATCTCCAAACCCATCCACCTACAACTCTGGGAAGGATATAAGAGATAATCTGAGTACTGAAGTATGTTCAGGGTCCCAGCCACAACACTATTTTAATCCTAAAATTGTAGAATTGAAAAGGTACCCCCTAGGGTCATCTAGTCCAACTCCCTGCAATCTTGCTTACTCATTAATCATTACTACTAAAGACAGTGAGGTTTTCTTCTTAATGTCCCACAGAGGAACTTACGGTCTTCAAACAAAAACATCCTGAAGGTCCCAGGCCACAGAGAGGTTAGGCTGGCCTCAACCAGAGCCAGGGCTTTTTTGGCTGTGGCTCCGATCTGGTGGAATGCTCTGTCACAAGAGACTAGGGCCCTGCAGGACTTGACATCTTTCCGCAGGGCCTGCAAGACAGAGCTGTTCCACCAGGCACAGCCTGACTCCCTCCTTTGGCAAACTTCACAGAACTTTAGCCTAATGGTTGCCATCAATTTGAGTTGAATTAATTTCAATGAAATGATTTTAGAATGTTGTATTATTTTATTGTTGTTAGCCGCCCTGAGCCCGGCTTCGGCTGGGGAGGGCGGGATATAAATTTTATTATTATTATTATTATTATTATTATTATTATTATTATTATTATTATTTATTTATTTATTAATGAGCATGTTTAAGCTTCTGGCTTTAAATAGGTCTGCCCTTAAAACACTTTGAACTTGCTCCTCTTTATTTAGATGATGCTTAGAGAAGCAAAGGTCTGTCAACGCCTCCAGCTCAAATGCTCTTAAAAGCGGACTCTTGACTGCATTAAAGATAGCCTGGATGGAGGCTAGAGAGGAAGGTGTGAATAAATTAGCACTTGTGGCTCCACCCACTTTTACTTTCCCGCCCACCACTGCCCTGTGGTCTCTGGAAGGCTGCCTACAAAGGAACGTGGCCGTGGGTTGGAGAAGGTTCCCTGCCCTGGCGTCATAGTTGGGCTCTTGCGTGGGTTGTCTGGCCAAGTAGCAAGGCAAGGTGACATGCTTCAGGCCAGGCCATCAGAGTGGGGATAGATGAAGGCAGTAACTGGTGCATGAATGGCCTAGCGAGTCTGTTTAAAAGTGTTGGTCCTAGCAAAGGTGTGCTTGGGCTCTGACTGCGGTAGCAAAATGCCTCGGACTGGCCCTGAACTCTTGGCCTGGTTCTATCTGGCATTGGAGGGGAGGGCCATATGTAGCTCTGGTGGTGGTGATCTGTCTCGGGAGGCAATGGAGGAGTGCGCCTTTGCGGGTGGAATCAGGCTGTTGGATGGTAGAGACCGACATGGGAGAGACATGTTTTGTCGCAGCTGGGGCAGATGAAGGTGTCCAGTTGTGCTGCTGCAGATGCACCATGGCCTGCCTTCTCCTCACTCCTCCCAGTGGTCTTTCCTCCTCTGGTCACTGCTATGGATGCTCGACCTGACTGCCAGTCTCCAGGCACTGCAGTCGTCTGCAAAGGATTTCCACATGGCAGGGTTGATGTTGCCAGTCTTTCTCACGTTCAGTGTTCAAAATTAGCCAGATGCGTTTTGCACCTGGCTTTCGACCACTTGCAACCAGGTGTAGATGCCTGGGTACCAGGATGGTGCCTGACATATTCACCACCTGGGGATCTGGACTGTGTTCACACACCAATACTCCATCCTGTAGAATTCTATCTGTTATATTTTATCTGCATAATCAGAATGAAGTTCTGGTACCAAATTGCTTTTTCTGTGCAGCCTGAGCAGGAGCAATCACCATTAAGAAAGAGGTTGGAATAGGCCAATATATATGTGGACTGTCCCTGGATCGTTACTTTTCTCCTTTAACTTCTCAAAGATCTTAACCTAGCTTATGGGCATAGACAGGATTCATGTTGGGGGGTGGGGCAGAACCAAGCAATGTGTCTGGTTATTTATTTTTATATACCATATTTTTTGCTCTATAAGACTCACTATTTCTCTCCTAAAAAGTAAGGGGAAATGTGTGTGCGTCTTATGGAGCGAATGCAGGCTGTGCAGCTATCCCAGAAGCCAGGAACAGCAAGAGGGATCGCTGCTTTCGCTGCGCAGTGATCCCTCTTGCTGTTCTGGCTTCTGGGATTCAGAATATTTTTTTCTTTTCTTCCTCCAAAAACTAGGTGCGTCTTATGGTCTGGTGCGTCTTATAGAGCGAAAAATACAGTACTTGATTTGGAGGAAGACAGCTGCCCATGACCTAGCTCAAGGTTGTCCTCTGAACTAGCCAGATGTTTAACCGTGAATCAATCACAGTCAGTCCATTGTTTGAAATGCTCCTCAGTTTCAGCTCTGTTAAATCTGGTAGCAGGGCTGGGATGGGGTTCTGCCCCAGGCTGAAGGTACTGCCTGTGAGCACATACTACTGGACTAGATTCAGGATGGGAAACACCTGGCACTCCAGATGTTGCTGGCCTGTAACGCACATCGTCCCTGACCCACTGGCCATGTTGGGGGCTGATGGGAGCTGGGGCACCACAATATCTGCAGGCCACAGGTTCCCTACTCCCAGCCGAGGTGGATCAAGGATCTGATAGTAGTCAGGCAGTCTCATGTGTTATGCTTCTGGATCTTTAATCTCTCTTTCCACAAAATGTTTCTGAGTACATACACAAGGTCACACACTGCTACCATGGATTAATCAATATCGAGCAATTACCACCCTTAGTTCTCTACTCCCAATTGTTTATGCATTTCGGAATCTGCCCTTGCCAATAAACTTTAATGGAAAAGTAGACCAAAGAACTGTTTCCCACAAGGTTTGGGAGGTACTGCAGTCTGGCTATCTGAAGGGGCTTAAGTGGTATGAAAGTTGGGAAAAAGCTACTGAGCCCTGGTTTTCAGAAAGCTAGGAAAAAGAGCCTACCAACCATTGGAACTTTTGAGATTCAGCTGCTCTTTACTTTTGCAGGAATTGTGAAAGCAAAGCAGGAGATGCTGAGGGAAACCTGATGGTTTGACTTAACGGGCAGAATAGTTATCTTTAAAGGCTTATTTTAAAAACCTTTTCCCATGTACATTATTAGAGAGCGAATTGCTAGCCATGTACGGATCATGCAATGACTCAAACTGCTCAATGTGTGTCTGTTGCGGCAGAATGGTGAAAACGTGCTGCTTCCAGGTCTGATGAGAGGCAAATATGGGGCAGTTCCTGCTCAGTGTTCAAAATTAGCCAGGCACCAGATGCATTTTGAACCTGGCTATTGGCCACTTGAGACCAAGTGAAGATGTCTGGGTGCCAGGATAGCACCTGATACCTCCATCTTCTGGAGGTGCATACCTGGGTATCATTGGATCTGGACTGTTTTCACACACTAATATACTATCCTTTGGAATTCTATCAGTTATATTCTATCTGCACGATTGGAATGAATTTCTGGAACCAAAATGCTTTTTCTGTGCAGCCTGAGCAGGAACAGTGAAAACCTTATAGTTAGTAGTTGTAGCTTGTCTTCACTTACCCCACCCCACTGCCCTGCTCACAGATGTGAATAATATTCTTACGTTATGAATGATCCTTTTCACCATTAAGAAAGATTGGTAGGAATAAGCCAATATCTTTGTGGACTGTGCCTGGATAATGTGACTTTTCTGTAAGTTCTCAAAGTTCTTAACCTAGCTCAAGGTAGTCCTCTGAATGTTTAACTGAGAATCAATCACAGTCAGTCCATCATTTGAAAAATAAGACTTTAGAACTGTCTTGCCCCCAAAATGGCAACTATTCCATTTTGGTGACTGTAACCTTGGTTTAAAGAGCCATTTGGTGCCTAACTTACATATCTGAGCTTCTAACACTGTTCCTGACTCAAAAGCACTGTCTTGGGCAACGCTAATTCTGCTCTAGCTCCCTTGTGATGCATCTCCTGTAAAGCAACATTTGTGACGCACCCATCATCGGGAAGGATCTGAGGCAAAGGGGTTTGGTTGCAGGCTTCTGAAGGGGTTAGCTAATCCATATTAAGTGGATTTGAGTTTGCACGCTTGGTCTTAATTGCATGGATGGTGAATCAAATCCATTAGTGGTGATCATTACAGAAGCAAGTGGTGGTTTATTTTGGATTAATCCAACAGGCAACGGGCCTTCAGATTTAAATGACTTAAATTGGGAAGAATTATGGAGGGCAGAAACCTAGTGGATTCCTCTACCTTCAACAGTTGCAGTGTGGAACTTCCATAAATATGGCCTCCCTCTCTGAATTCCCCTCTTTGCAACTTTTAAAGAGATTGCATGAGTCCACTTGGGCTGGAGTTGGGAAATGGCTTACCATGGATTCAAAGGAATCTATGAAGGAAATTGCAAAATGTTGCAGCGTGGACTGCTCCTCTTCAGGGTTCCAGCGAGCCATTCCTTTCCCCAGGATACTCCATTCCATTCTGCAGTCCCCTAGCATCCTGTTTTCTGTCCTCCCTGCTGCAACAAACCCTCAGCATTCTGTGACCCACTGAGCATGCTCAATTATCATTTGGTTTCTCCCCACCCCCTGGCTGCTTTCCCCCCATAACTTTTAAACTACTGCTGCAAACCTTGGAATTCCCCCAAACCTGCTGATGCCTCCCTCTTATATGTGGATGGGGCCGTTTTGGTTGCATACATACACCCTGAGAGCTCAGATCACTATTACTATGTACTTAGGTTGTGGTTTCCTTCTGATAAGTGCTGCTGTGGCCAAATGTATTGATGTTTTCCACTGGAGTGACTGGATGCAAAGGAAGACAGAGCTCTTGTACTTTTCATACACTGCAGTCCTATACAGTACACACACGTCTAGTGGCGGTTCCCTCACTGCAAGAAGTGAAGTCCCAGGGAAGCAGGCAGAGGGTCTTCTCATTAGTGACGCCCACCCTGTGGAACGCCCTCCCATCCAATGTCAAGGAGATAAATAACTATACAACTTTTAGAAGGCAGCGCTATGTAGAGAAGTTCTTAATGTTTAATGTTTTCTTATGCTCTATATTGGAAGCTGCCCACATTGGCTGGGGCAAACCAGTCAGATGGGTGGGGTACAAATAATAAACTCACTCCCAGATAAGGGAGTGTAGAATGAGGTGGAGAACCTGTGACCCTCCCAGATGTTGTTGGGACTCCAACTAATTCTTCTCATCCCTACCTAGCATGGGATGATGGGAACTGTAGTTCCACATCATCTGGAGGGCCACAGGTTCCCTACCCCTGGTGTATAGGATTGCTGCCACTGTTGTACAGAAGAAGGACTTTTTGGAGGGATGGGTTTTCTCTTTTGTATGACAAACTCTACCTCCCCCTTCTATACAGTCGTACCTCGGTTGTCGAATGGCATCCGTTCCGATAATGTTTGACAACCAAGATGCTGCTTCTGATTGGCTGCAGGAGCTTTCTGCCCTCAATCAGAAGACACGTCGGATGTTTGGCTTCCAAAGAACATTTGCAAACCGGAACACTCACTTCCGGGTTTGTGGCATTCAGGAGCCAAAACATTAGAGTCACGAGGCATTTGGGATCCAAGGTACAATTGTAAAGGGTATGAGAACTCTGCCCCCCCTTTTTTTGCCGTTCCTCATTCCCCTTCGCCTGGAAATCTTACAGTAAAAAATTAATCAGACTTGGGTTTCTGCACCAATTTCATTGGTTGTTGTTTTTAATGGATCCGTTCCCCGCACAAGTCGATCTCTGTTTTCAGCCGAGTCTTAATGAGTACAATGGGGAAAGGGCTCTGATCTTTCCAATATATGGTCCATGACAAGGAAGAAAAATATATGGCAATGTTCAAGGGCAGGTAAACAGTGTTTTGTCGAAGTGTGAACGGTTGCATTTTTCTTCCTCCCAGTTATATTATCCGCCTTCAAATCGCTCCTGGAGCCTCTCTAGGGGGAAGCTTCATTTAGCAGATCATTTTTTCTGAATGGCTGTGGCAAGACTAACAATGTTCTGGGCTTGCTTCAGTAATGGCATGTCTATCATGCTGCCGCGGAAAGTGAAGGCACCCTGGAAAAAGAAAAAAAGAGAAACAGAAAGAAAATACCAAATGCCAGACCATCAGCATCTTAAAAGGGACCTTGGGAAAGGAAAATTGCAGGCTTGGGTTAGCTTTTCATACATTGCCGCAAGACAAGAATCATTAGATCCCACATGAATCAAACCGCGTTGTCTTCTGCTGGCTTTAGAAAAAAGCCAAGAGGCACTGACAATAATAAAAGGGAAATGTACGAAAAACAAACAAAAGATTTGAGCGTGTGAAAGACCAAAACAAAAAACCACTGTGCGTAGAAAAAGACATATATTTACCTCCGAGCCAGAGTCAGAAATGACCCACAGGATGAAATACATTGGCTTTTGGGATGGGGTGGTGAAACTGGCGGTTGGAGGACCCATATGATTGATCGTGTCCCTTTCTTGAAGAGGGGGAAGCAAAGAGTACACTGTTGGCCTGGATCCCTGGGTCAGGGAGCTCTCCCTTCATACTCCCCAGGAAAAACTGAGCTGAGATGGGTGAACGAGAAAAGTACCGTAAATTTCGCTCCAAAACACGCACTTTTTTGCTCCGAGAAAGTAAGGGAAAATGCCTGTGCGTGTTAAGGAGCGAATGCACGGATCAGAGCCATGGCTGCCGTCAGTCAGGCAAAGCGGGAGCCACTTACACGCTCTACGAGGCTCTCACTTTGCTTTCTTTAAAGCGACTGGAGCCAGGAAGGAGGGAGGGAAGGAGAGCCATAGCAGCAAAGCCGGCAGCAGCCGCTTACACGGGAGGAGGGAGAGACGCTAGCAAAGGTCTGCGCGCTCTCTAAACAGAGCAATGAGGCTGCAGAGAGACGGCAGGAAAGATAAAATTTAAGCAACCAGCAGCAAAATAAAACCAACCTCGAGCTCTGAGCCACGCAGTGAAAACCAGGAAGTAAAAAAAAGGGCTGGGGAGGGCATGAGGGAGAGGGGAAAACTTAGCAAATCCCCCGCGTCTCAGCTGATCTCAGCTGATCGGCTGGGATGGAGCAGCTTGTTTTCAGGCAGGATAGATTTGAGCAATGTCTGGGTCCTAGTGCCCCTACCGCTTTTTTGTGCTCCATTCTATGGCGAATCCCCTGGATTCCAAGTCCTCCTCACTTGCTCAAATCTATTCCGCCTCAAAACAAGGAGCGGAAGGAAAAGGCTGCAAACTGTTAAATGGAAAAAAAACCCGAGGCACAGGGCAAATACCTTAAGTATACCTTTAAAGCAACAGTGCTCTTTCCCTCCCTCCTCCCCGCGGAAAAGCTCCTTGTCCCTTGAGTTCTTTTCCTTCCCTCCCCACTTAAAACGTGGTTACAAAGCACGGATCCACATGGATCCTCAGGATTTTTGCATTGGGCTACCCCAAACTCACTGTCAGATCACATGTCTGTGGCCACAGCATGAACCATAAAAATCATACATCCACTGTTTCATTTAGAATATTTTTTCCTCGTTTTCCTCCTCTAAAAACTACATGCGTGTTATGGTCAGATGCGTGTTATAGAGCGAAAAATACGGTAGCTTGCAATTATTACAGATGATGTCTAGCCCACGCCAGCGTTAAGGTGTCCTGGCAATTCCCTCCCTTCCTGCGACAAAAGCACCTGTCTTTACCAATTGGGAAAGTGACTTTTAATAATATACTACTGCTACCCACAGGGAGCATTTTCTCCAGCAACAGAACTTTGAACTAGTTAGAAGGCTGGTGAAGCTGTGTTGCCATGCAAAAATCTGCCACGGGATTGAAACCGGCAGGAATAAGGGGACTTGGTACTCTGTTCCAAGGCGCAGTGTTGTTGCTGCCAATTTGCGATTTTCAAACTGGTTTGCTGGTTACCTGTTGTATCAACATTACTGATTACCTGCAACTCAGCAATTACAGGGCAGGTGTGGGGAATGTGTTGCTCTTGAGGTGTTACTGGACTACAACTCCCATCATCCTTGGCCATTGGCCATGTTGGCTGGGGCTGTCCAACAACATCTGAAGAGTCTTGGGTTCCCTGTTTCTGTTTTAGAAGGGTGTTTGGGGGCTTGTCTAATATTTATGAACCTGGTGAAATTTCTAGATTGGTATACAGTGAATCTTTCCCTGCCCAATATGTTGCCATTGTACATACCTAGCCTTGCGAATGGCTAAATTTAGATTGTGGGCTCCCAAATGAGTTCAAGTATACGAAACTCTGGTTGGATTTAAGTCTGCTTCTTTCTATAAATAGCTATGAGTGTGGTTCATTGATAATGCTGATCTCTCTCTCAATGTAAGAGAAAACGTTTTGCCACAGTTGGAAAAGGAAATAAGCCATGTCTTGTGAATCATAGAATTGTAGAGTTGGAAGGGACTACAAGGATCATCTAATCCAGTGATGGCCAAACTTGGCCCTCCAGCCATTTTGGGACTACAACTCCCATCATCCCTAGCTAACAGGACCAGTGGTCAGGGATGATGGGAATTATAGTCCCAAAACGGCTGGAGGGCCAAGTTTGGCCATCACTGGATTAGTTTGGCCATCACTGATCTAATCCAACCCAACCCCCTGCAATACCCTACTGTTTTGAAAAGGCGTAGAGCTAAGGCACATCAGTGGCATAGCATGGATTTCCAAACTTCTTAGGAAAGCCAAATGGCTAATGCAGATGGGTAACCTACAATTTCCTAAAATGGGTGCACAATAAAAAATAAAAATTATGAAAAACAGTACAACTGAAAGTAATTTACTTCATCCAAATGACTATTTAATGCAAGACGTTTTGAGGTTTATTTTATTTTTTCCCAAGTGCACATTTTTTGTAGCTCACAATTATCATTTAGTACGCAATAATCATTTATTACTGCTATATTAAGACATAAATCATAGAACTGTAGAGTTGGAAAGGGACCATGAAGATCATCGTATCTATCCCTTCTTTCCTTCCCTCTCTCTTACTGGATTTTTATCATTATTTAACATTCTTGTTTGAATACAAAGAAATACAAATAAATCCTTAAGTCTAGCTGGATAACTACAACAAAAAGTTAGCCTGAAACAAAATATTATAAAATAGCTTTTTAGTTGCACACACCTTCAGAACAATGCACAGATCTACAGATAGGCAGAACAATCATTTTCATTATTATTATTTATCTCTGCCTTTCTAAGCATTGCACGTTCAAGGCGGCTAAACCTTCACTGCATACTTGCCCTCATAAGTACAACTGGAAATTTTGCTGTAAATCCTCACTTCAGTAGCTGAGACTGTTTTGTTTTTCTTTTTTGTGGGGTAGTAGTGGGGAATGTTGCAAGAATTCACATGCAATGTAACAGTGAAAACTTGATCCCAGTAGTATCTGCCGTTTTAGAAAGCACCAATTTAAGCAAACTGCACTCCTGGAACCATATTACTAAAATAATAGGTTGGAAACCTAAAGGAGGAAACTGTAGTGTAGAAAACGTCAAGGAAATCAAATGAGGGTTAAAGCGCATACATGTTCGGTTTTCTGGTGGGTTTAGATAAGTTTGCTGGGGGGGGCGGAAATCACTAAAAATCCTAATAAGAAAGTAGGAAATATATTTTCCTAGCATTGATCTGCAGCATTGAGAAGGTTGAGTCAATAATGTTTTAAGTTTTGTTTCCTGCAGCAAACTCAATTAAATTTATTTACAGTGCAATCCTATGACTATCTACTCAGAAGTAAGTCCTATTAAATATAATAAGAATCATATAATTGTAGAGTTGGAAGGGACCACGAGGGTCATCTAGTCTAACTCTGCAATGCAGGAATCTTTTGGCCCAACGTGAGGCTCAAACCCAGAACCCTGAGATTAAGAGTTTCATGCTGTACGGATTTAGCTATATATTTTAATGTTGCAAACCGCTTTTGAGACCTACATTTTGAAAAGTGGGATAGAAATTTGTAAGTACAGTGGTACCTCTGGTTGCGGATGGGATCCGTTCCGGAGGTTCGGTCGGATCCAGAGGTTTCAGCAACCTGAGGACCGCTTCTGTTCATGCGCAGACCGCTTCTGCATATGCCTGCGGGGTGAACCCCGGTAAAATACTTATGGGTTTGCCATGTGTGCATCCCAAAGTTTACATATACAGAGGGTTATGTGAACAGAGGTATGACTGTAAACTAAGTGGCAGTGACATTGTCCGCTTGGGCCTTTTGGGCACTTTCCTTGGTAGATTCCACCAAAATTGAAATGCTACCATTTGAGATAAAAGACTGGGATCATGGGTTGCTGCTGTTGGGTTCTAAGCACAAATGTATTTAATCGTAACTGCAGGCTGCCCAAAGGGTTCTATTCAGATACCGCCGATCATGGCTGAACCAAGACTACATTTGGGACACATTGAATGGGGAAAAGGTTCCTACAAAAAGCCAGATTTTGATAAAGGGATCAGTATTGTACAAAATCAAAAAGATTTTTTATTTTTACATTGGCATAAGAGGAGTAACAATGGTGATACAGATTTCAGGGCAAAAAGGTTAGCATGGAGAAGGGAATTAGGTGGAAATAATGCTTCTAGGAACTGAACTCAGGGAGTTTCTACAAATTCCGTAAGAGAAATTAGCAAAATATATGGATTGTAAAAGGTAAAGGTAAAGGTACCCCTGCCCGTACGGGCCAGTCTTGCCAGACTCTAGGGTTGTGCGCTCATCTCACTCTATAGGCCGGGAGCCAGCGCTGTCTGCAGACACTTCCGGGTCACGTGGCCAGCGTGACAAGCTGCATCTGGCGAGCCAGCGCAGCACACGGAACGCCGTTTACCTTCCCGCTGGTAAGCGGTCCCTATTTATCTACTTGCACCCGGGGGTGCTTTCGAACTGCTAGGTTGGCAGGCGCTGGGACCGAACGACGGGAGCGCACCCCGCCGCGGGGATTTGAACCGCCGACCATGCGATCGGCAAGTCCTAGGCGCTGAGGTTTTACCCACAGCGCCACCCGCGTCCCACATGGATTGTAATTTGTGTTTATTAGGGATCTTCTATAAGTGATTAAACTGCTTCTAGGAACTCCACCCTGAACTTCGGTTTAAAAGAAATTGATCTATGAATGACTCAAGGTTTTGAAGGTTGAGATTCTAAACATTATTGCTTATTTACATAATCCTACCTTAAAGCCAACTGGCTTTAGGTGGGGGAACTGGTCCTTCAGTCGTTATTGGGCATCAGCTCCAGCCAGCATGGCCAATGGCCCAGGGACAAGGGAGGCCACCCAGAGGGGTTCAGCGCCCCCATCCCTAATCCAGGCCAGAGACCCAATGAAAGCATATGGGGCATGCTCTTTCTGAAGAGGTGCCAGTATAGGCAGTGCACAGAATCTGAACATCATTATTAGTTTCTCATAACTGGATTGTTTTTATTCACATGTGTGCACCTAAATTATGAATGTAACGGGTAGGAAGTTAGCAGTTGAGAAGAAGAGTTTGGATTTGCTATCCCGCTTTATCACTACCCGAAGGAGTCTCAAAGCGGCTAACATTTTCCTTTCCCTTCCTCCCCCACAACAAACGCTCTGTGAGGTGAGTGAGGCTGAGAGACTTCAAAGAAGTGTGACTAGCCCAAGGTCACCCAGCAGCTGCATGTGGAGGAGCAGGGAATCGAACCCGGTTCACCAGATTACGAGTCTATCGCTCTTAACCACTACGCCACAAATTCGAGCTCAGTGCAGATCGCCAATGGTTTTGTTCTAACCCTGTCCTGCAGTAACACTGCCTCTCATGTATACTTCTGGATCTCAGCTACTGTTTTATTTTGTAAACCTCATTGAGATGGTTTTTATCTTCTCATGGTGGTATAAATATATAGGAAATAGGTATACATCTTAAGGATCCCAGTCCCCAAAATTTAAACTATTGGCAGTGTTATTCCAGGGGGGCTGAGATAGGGACGGGGTTCAAGGAAATAAGGCTAAAGTAGTGACAGGCAGGACAAATGTCTTTGTAAGCCATTCTGAGTCTCCTCTAGCTTCAGAGTCATCTTCCAAACCACAAAACCGAATGTGAACAAAACGTTGCAATTTTCGGCCGATAAAGCTTTGTGGCAGGCGCGGGCGCTTAATTCTAGTGAAACCCATGCCAAATACAGTGAAATGAAAAAAACAACGCAGGATTGCTGCCACTTAAATTAGCTGAAATGATATTTAGGCTGTATTGCTTTCCTTTGAGTGCTCTCAGTATGCCCCGAAGAAGGCCATCTGGCCAGAACATTAGTTCTTTTGTTACACCCTCCATTGGAGGAAGAAAGAAAGAAGGCAGCTGAGCACCATTGTACCTGTGAGCACTGGGGGGAAAAACACACCAGATATTTAAGGTTTGGAAGGTATGCTTTTCCAGCGCTCTTGCTGCAAGCCAAATCTATATCCTATCATGCTCAGCAGCTCAGCCTGCCACCATGAGCAGAGTGTGAAATACACATTTCCACCCCCACACCCTTGATATTTCTCCAGTTCTACAGGGATCCAGGTTTGGAGGCAAGGGAGGGATAGAGGGAAACAATATCGGGGTAAATACATTTTTCATGGTTCCCCCATATTTAGACTCAGTGAGTTTGCATGCAGAAGGTCTTGGGTTCAATTGCTATTAAAATGGCCAGATAGCCAGGGCTATGAAATGCTGAGAACTTGGAGGACTGTTGCCAGCAATGCTGGCATAGATGGATCAATGGGTTCACTGGCATAAAGCAGTTTCACATGGTAATCTTTGCTACCTGAGGCCAGTTAACCCATTACCCTACTGTACAGAATAGGGCACCAAGCAGATTATGGTTTCAGTTCCCTGGAGGGTGTTTCTCTTTGTTGATCAGTGTTTATCAGAAAGTAGTGGCTGGTCCATTATGAGATAAGGAGAGCAGTGGCCATCCTGGGATTTAAGAGTAGATACCCTGGTACCCTGGGAATGGTTTTAGCTTAGAAACAAGGTTTTCCAAATACAATGAAAACCATGTATTTTGGATTCAGCCATCCAGGTACGATGGAAGTGGTTGTTGGTTTCAAGCAAAGGCTGTATTGTGGCTTGTTCAGTCTCACCACCACCACACCAGTTTCCTCCATTCTTCTGTGAGCCTCTGAAGCCTAGTATTTTCCCCTCTCTGCCCTATTCCATCTTACATGGAACTGGCTACTGCAGCCAGTTTCATACAATATGCTAAGCCAAACGAACCTTGACTTTGATAGACCGCATTGGAGAGAAGCTTGCAAACACTTTGCTCCTATAAAAATGTAAATGGACCCCTGACCATTAGGTCCAGTTGTGACTGACTCTGGGGTTGCGGCACTCATCTCGCTTTATTGGCCGAGGGAGCCGGCGTACAGCTTCCGGGTCATGTGGCCAGCATGACTAAGCCGCTTCTGGCGAACCAGAGCAGCGCACCGAAACGCCGTTTAGCTTCCCGCCGGAGCGGTACCTATTTATCTACTTGCACTTTGAGGTGCTTTTGAACTGCTAGGTTGGCAGGAGCAGGGACCGAACAATGGGAGCTCACCCCGTCGCGGGGATTCAAACCGACGACCTTCTGATCGGCAAGTCCTAGGCTCTGTGGTTTAACCCACAGCGCCACCCGCGTCCCTTTGCTCCTACCTGGTCCTTTTTGCTGTCCTGAGCTAAGCCAAGGTTTGGCTCACTGTATCATCTGAACTGGGACTCAGGGTTAAGCTCTCTCCACACCAACCACAAGTCCTTTGGGAGCCTGTATGAATGAATATACAGTAGTTGCTGGACCACATGCTTTTTCCAGGAAATACGGGTGTGAAACATCTTTCACTGTGGATGTGTTTGTGTAAGAACTACTTTCTCATCTTCTGTCAAGAAGAGGTAATGTGGATGTATATAGAACATGCTGAAGAAGGCAGAGGGTATGATAAACTGACCAGTCAGGGTATGACTCCACAAGTGATAATAGGATCCAGTATTCAATTGTCTCTACTAGCTTTAACAGAAAGCAATAGTGGGGCTGGCTTTCCATGTACCCCCAGAAGTATTGCACAACCCTCTAACTAGCAGCTGATAAAGTGATTATCCTTTATATATCTTCCCACACCACAGTGACTCTCGTATGTATTATTTTATTTGTGAAAATGTAGAACCAACTCCATCCGTAAGGATCAGAGTGGTTCATAATTATTATTTCCCTTGTTTATAATTTTCATAGCTCGCCAGTGTGGCAATTATTTCCATTTTACAGATGGGAAACTAAAATTATGAGATTGCTTGTTGCCCATTGCTACCCAGTTTCTCTGTGGCTGTGTTGCCCCAAGGCTGTGTGCACCCCAAACAAAAAGCAAGTTTTTGAGCTAAAATAGATGGATTCTGTAACCAACATATATTATACAGATTAAGTTCATTTACTGCATCTGCATTATTTTGCATAATGTATTCTGTTGTTTTTACTCAGTTGCATAATTTAGTTTGAGAACTTTAATCTTGGGGAAGGACAAGGATCTGTGTGGAGCACTGAAACCTCACTTAGTGATCACACAAAATCTTACTTGGCCAGGTATTCAAGAACTTGCCCCATATCTCCTGGTGTCCTGCTCACTGTAGGAGCAAATGTGTGTTACTTGACTGACATGGTACCATTTGTCATATAGTTACCTACATTTTTCCATTGTAGGTTTTTATTATACTGGAGGTACTTTGGTTTAAGTGAGCAGAATCCACTTGTCAATGGCAGTTACACCACTTGCTTCTAGACTTTTTCTGTCACTACGTATTTTCCAACTTTCACTTTAGATTGTTAAAGAGTCTTAGGATCCTGGTCTGCATTCATATAAGACTTCCTTCCTCGGAATAATGGCCCTGATCCATCCCTAGCCAGGTGTAAATAAGTTTCTAGTATATTATGCAGCAGCAGGTAAGGGAGTACAAATTCAGATTAACATCAGAATGCTCATCCTCTCTTTGCAAACAGCTTTGATAAATTTAATGAAATAAAAATAAATAAATAAATAAATGTGACAGTTCTTCCGATTTATGTCTAGGGCTCCCAAAATATAAACTTGTTTCTGCATGAAAACCTTAGCTGGACTAGGCAAATGATAACTTTTGGTCAACCCGAGCGCATTGCTATTCTCTGTTGAAAATGAGTGACAATTGATTCAAAAATAGATTTTAAAATTTTATTTCAAAAGGTAATGGGTGTGAGTCTGTGTAGTTATAAAGGCTATTAAAGATGAAAACAGAATAGAACATGTATAAATAACACAATATTTTATTTTTTTTAAAAAAGCATAATTGCATATTCTTTGCTAATAAAAAAATTATTCTTGCACTTCTGTTGTGCATTGCTATCATAGTGAAAGACAGTACTAATTATTACAAATAAAATTCTTTAAAATGCTTAGTAATATTACCTCTGAATATATTTATCACTGTATTGCTTACAGCTTAACAGAATTTATACTGTGACGTTTTTATGAGCTTTAAAAAAACAAAGGAAAAGGGAGAACTAAACAAAATTAGTACTATAATACAGGTGAAATATAGTGTTTGTTTATTGATCTCTGTCAATATGGGGGGAAGCTATGTGAATATGGGATATAATGAAATATATGAGATATAAATGAAACACAGACATAAGTGATACATTAGTGTATAAACATTTCAATATTTTGTTAAAAGTAACTGACTGGTTTGGCTGAATTATGGGTTGAATTTTTCCAACATTCAAAGAAACAAAAAAAAAATTTTTTTTATCCCATTTACAGCAAATCTGAAGTTGCTACCTGAACATAATGTAAGTCTTCTTCTGTTACTGTAATAGCCATTTATTTTTTACTCAATTTCTTTCTGATCTCCATTTGGTGACTGAAAGATTTGGTGTAGTAAAAAGTACTAAGAGGCAGGAGGGTAGCTTGGATTCTTTCAACAACGGCTGCTCTGTACTTTCCAAACTCTGATAAATTGTGTTACCCGATTGCTGTGTGTTAATATAAACTATTGTTGACTGAGGGCATCGAACTTTGTTCACTAAGAACTTCCAATTAACAACAAACTGTGATCCCAGAGGCTCAAGACTAGCAATTTATCTGTGAGCAAACTAGTCACTCTAATCCTTTGCATTTCAGGTTTTCTTTTCCAGGCTTTCAGTTTTGATTAATAACACACAGACACACCATGGAAAGCTTAACAGTGTCAAGCCAGAATAGTGTTTTAGCTCTGCTGAAATGAAAGATTTGGTTTCGTGAAAGGAACAGGAAGGAATAAGGTGCAGACTGCAGAATTGCTGGCAGTGTGGTATCTATGCATTGGTTTTCTTGTAAGGAAAAGAGAGTATAGCAATACATAACTAGAACCTTTCAGGACAAGGAGGCTCAAATCATGATGAAAACTTTAATGCCTTCTTTGGACATGCCACACATGTCTCCTGTTGTGAGAAGTAGTTCTTTCGGGAAATTAAGCAATCATACATAACCAGATTTCTTCTTAAGTGTCAGGTTTTTCAATATAGCAATACACACACTGATAAGATGTTTTAAGGAAATGTTGAACAAACAGCATCCTGTATCTCCTCACTGGGTGAGAACAGTTCTTTGCTGAAGTCAATGGCAGAGCTCTCACTCGCTTTGATGAGGTCAAAATTTAATCCTACAGTGAATGGTCAGTGTCATATTTATAAATACTGGGAGTTAAAGGTGGGGTGGCAAAGAACTTGCGTATTTCCACAAATTGCATTCAATTGTCAGCAGGCTTAAACAGGGTTGTGTGCATTGCAAAAGTGTTTCTGAACTACCCTAACTGCGTGCCACATTCCTCAATTGATTCTAAGATCGTTGCAAATCAGTTGCTGCATCTAAGAAGCAATTAGGGTGGTGAGTATAAAAGTCTTTGGAAGAACTTAGAAGAAACTTGCATTGTTTGTCCTATGTCAGGTGTATAGTGGTATAAAATGATAGCCCAGCAGGGCTTTTCATATGGAAAATGTTTATGGCTCCCCAGTGCAAAAGCAGTAAATATAAATATTTTGCCCCCTTGATCACTCCCCACATTGTCTTTCTGTGTAGTCTTCATAAGTCCCTGGAAAATGTTAGCTGCCATATGTACACCCTATTGGCACTGTACACACACAGATGGGTATAGAGAGATGGCTGCTAACAGGTGTACAGAGAAAATGCAAAAAATAAAATTAAAAAGCTGTTAGCATATATATTTTTAAAAAACGTTTCACTCATTAGAGGCTTTAAACATATGAAATAAGGTGATCAAAACGAAAGATATGCAAATTGATATTTCTATAAACCTTAATATAGCATCTGGGTTTGACATTGGAGTTATAGTTATGTGATAAACTATGGCTTAAGACAGAAGGGAAGCTTCCTTATGGGTATGTGGCAATCAGTTTATTCTAAGGAGTAGGTTTGATGATAAAATGAAAATATGGTGGATTTCTGAAACAAAGTCATATTGCGGGAATGGGTCATTTGGCACGCACTAGCAGGATAGAAACATGTGAAACTATCGCCATATATTTTCGCAATGCAATCTAGTGGGATTTGTAAGGGTTAGGAATAAGTGCATATGCATATACACACACAAATATCTCTTGTGCGCGTTCAGATTTGCTAAAGATGTTTCCTTGGCAATTAAATATTGTGTAAATTGCACAGAAAGAATCACACGTTCTCTGCTGCACTTCTGGACACTGAAACTTCACTGGCTTGATAACCATTTCAGATTTTGGCTCTTGCTAGAAGAATCACATTTAATTGCAACTTTCCCCTGCCCCTCCCCCCCCAAAGTGGCAAACTACATTATAGCAAATAACCTTTAAGATAATTAGCCGACAATGCTGCAACGAGCATAAAATTTTCCTTCAGGCGACCCCTAATTTAAGTGTTACTGGCACAAAGTGAAGACAGATTGTGCTTCACCACCGCAATGTTTACATAGCAGAAACCCACAGAGCAGGAAACAGGAGACTCAATGATGCACTAAATTAGGAACAATCATATTCGAGAGGTAATTTGCTTTCTTTTCTATCCAAAAAACCCCTCCAGTCCAAAAATAAGTTCTGAAAAATAATAATTCCAAATTTCCACCTGTACTTTGCAATCAGCTGATGTCCAATTCTGTAAGGAGTCTCATAGCATGGAAAACTTGACTCACAAATGAGCTTTACACCCAGAAGTTTCCCAAAGTGTAAAAAACAATAATTGGTCTCTACTATTTAGGAGTTGGGTGTGAAGAAGACAAAGAAAACCCAAACATGATTATTTCTTGAAGTTCGTTGGAAATGAAAGCTGTCTGAGGAATTAATAAATAATACAGCGGCACAGAATTAGTGGGGTTTTTTTCTTCCTTTTTTTCTTCATAAAAGATCTTAGTCAGATATAACAGTATTATTTGAGTTTGTTAAACTAACTAGATCCCTGGGTGCACTATCTATATTGTTTATTTACTTAAAATCATTTATAAACCGCTTAATATTTTTAAAAAGTATCTCTTAAGTGGTATACAAGATAAAAACAAAAAACAAAACCACTGAAACAAAATGCAACACAGTAAGACTTTTATACTGAACAGTAGTATAAAAAGCATTGGAAACAAATGAAAACAAGAACCCAGCTAATTCCAACAAATCTTATGCATCAGGGAAATCATGGAGAAAAAGGCATGTTCTTAGAATGCACCTGAATTTAAGATCTATCATTTAAAGGACAAAAGACCAAAAGCAAAACTCAGGGCACATGACTGAAACTGCCATTTAAAATGAACAAGTCATAGGTTTTGATATAAAGCTGCTTTCTCTCAACAAAATGCAAGTTACTTATTTTTTTGAGTAAATATACGCTAGTGTATATTCTATATAATACATGTTATGCTATGTAATGTTCCCTTTATGATAACTTGAAAACACTTTTAAATTTTCTTCCATTTGTAACATTATATATAAAGGAAACATAGTATGAAAAAAGGGGTTTACCTTCCCTATGCGCTGATGCTCTTCAAATGCTGTGATAAGTTCTTCTGCCCACATAATTTTTTCAGGGCTTGGTGAGAACTGTTCCTGGACAACGGCAACTTGATTAGGGTGAATCACCTGCTTACCTACAAAGAAGATTAATAACCCCAGAGTTAAGCATTTACTAACAGATGCTCCAGCAAAATGTTCCAATCACTTGAGGCTTTCAAATACTGCACCGACTCTCATTTTTCGATGGTTCTTTTTAAAAAAACCACACACACCATTCATTGTTAAATTATGCTTCTCCTTACCCTAAATGAGCTAAAAATAGACATAACAACTCTGTTTTTTTTTAAAATAGATGTGACTAGCATTTCAGGGTTTTTCCTCTCCCTGCCAGCTATTCAAACATAGTATAAAAGATATAGCCAGACTTTAGAAGATCCTTATTCCTGTTAAAAAGGGAAATGATGGAAATAAGATCTATCACCAAAGCATAAAGCTTTTATGCAGTTTGCACGTTTTTCTATTTACAAATAATTATTCTCTAACAGTGCAATCTTAATACATGACTAAGTTCCATTATTCCCAGTGGGGCATATTCCCAGGTTCATGTTTATAGGATTGCAGCCTAAATTGTCCTCGTGTTAGGATTAACGTTTTAGCAACATACTGCACCAACTTATTATTTATTAAATTTATAGATTGCCCCATCTGCAAGTCAAATTCGCCTTTACAAATATGGGCTATAATCCACCAAAAAGTTCTCCTTCATAAGCCCCATTGAAATGAATGGAAGGTGCTCAAGAATTTGGCTATCATCAGTGAGTGAAATCCAACTTTGTTGTCCACCAGTGAAATTGACATTGGTGATGGAACAGATTCCTTGTGAAACCTCTGCCCTTGCCTAAAATCTAATGGATCCTCTAGAACAGGTCTGGGCGAACAAGGTGGTGAGATCAAATGGAAGTCTTTTTGTATGAAGTTGCATGTCACCCAGTGGGGTTTGCACAGAGGAAGTTTCCCTGTGGGCTTGTGTCTTTTAAAATGTGACCCCCATTCCAGTCCCATCCTACTGGCTCAGAAAAGTTAAATAAAATTAAATCAAAAGGAATCCACATTTATTTGAATTTTTCATTTGACAATTTTATTAGTTTCTGTAAGATATTCTGTGCTCTCCTCACCATGTGTTTATCTTTTAAACTGAGTAATAAGTACTGTGCTACTGTAATGCTTTTCTTGTGGAAGTGAGGCTAAAAAGAAGAAACAAAAATCTTTTAGAACTACATTAAACCGGTCTATGCTGCGCTGAAGTTTAAGAAAGCCTTAATAGACAATACCCAAGTAATACGATTTGATGTTCAATGAGAATAATATATATTTCTTTAATAAACAGAATTCCTGTAGATCCTTACAACATTTTTATTCTTCTAACAGTGAATAATTGTAGAGGGGAAATCATACAGTAACTTTAAAAAAAATGCTACACCTCTTCATGTGAAAGGGACTTGGCTTCAAAAAAAAAATCAAAATAAGAAAAATAGCAACAAAATCAGAACTCAGGTTGAGTTTTCTTTTCTGCATACATGTTTGCCTATTATGAGTATCCTAATATTTTATTTGGTTACATTAAAATGGATTCTTACATCCACACCTGAATCTTTTTCAAGAGACTCTTAGGAAGGTTTTGCAAAGGACTGTCAATAGATTTGCCCTCATTAAAAATATAACGACATGGCTCATTATATTGAGCGTTAAACTCAACTCTTATTTTTGGGCGCAAACAATATTTCAGAAATTTCCAGTTGCCATAAATGAGTTGTGTGTGTTTTGCAGAAGTACTTTACATTCATGTGCAAGTCCCAAAACTGTTTTGAAATGTGCTCATTTTCAGCTGGTACAAAACCAGGGAAGCAATTAGCAAAAAGTCATAATCTGTTAATTCATTTAAAAATTTTGCAGCTCAGGGAGAGGCACATTTAAGCAACACAAAATTAGAAGCTCAAATGAAAACCTGGAAATTACTATAAATAAGAAAGTAAAGAAAAAGAATTGCAAGAATGTGTGCCTTCATTTCTACGATTTGTTGTTCAATGAATTTTGATGTTTTCCAGTTTTATTCTTGCTAATAAATATAAAACTGAAATCAATTCTATGCAACTAAGGTACTTTTGGTAGCTGCAGCACATAGTTTAGAAAGTTATACCACAAGATGCTTCATCATATTTCATTTTAAATTACATTTTCACTTTCAACGTGATATTGAGATTCTCTCATAAGTTTCACATCTTTAAAAATCCTAATTTACAAAAAGGAATTATATTGAATAAATTAGTGTAATTCAATAATCTGTTCTATCTGCAGAAAGAAGTGTCATTTTCTAAAATTGAGAGAAATTTCAAATTATACCACTATGGTGAATATACCATAGTTTTTATTCTGCTTTACTTGTAATAGACAAAATGTAAATTTAGAAACTGAATTTCGTATAAGTAGTTCATTACAAAATATAGAAAATATACATTTAAAGACAAAGTGAGAAAGAAGTCCTGAAATACTGGTCAATTAGTTTTTAAAAAAGGTATTTTGCAGTGATGATATATAATGTGAGGGCTTTAACCTGTTTAAATGTGTGACCTCAATAAAAAAACAAACAAACACCATTTGATTTATGGCCTCGGTTGCCTTTTGTTACACCTTGTATACCCAAACAAGTGTATAATGGACCTTAGTGTCATGGAGAAACAAGGGAAATATTATAAACCAAACAGTTGTTATTGACAAGTTAGAGAGAGATTGCAGAGTTGGAAGGCATTAAAATTTATGGCCATGAAATCCTTTTTGCAGTAGCATTTGATATATCATGCTTTAAATCAATACCTGTCAAGTCTTTTATGTAATTCTATGATGGTGTCATTTTTTGTCTTCTACAAAAGATTGTAAAAAAAAAGGGGGGGGGGGAACCCTATAGTGTTTCATATTTATATCTAGCTTCCCAGCATGTTGCAATGGAGTAGCTATAATGACTAAGTCAGCTGTTAAAGTGTCATTCCAGGGTTTACATTTTTTATGTATGTAAACATGATTACAGCCTATAAGACATTTATACAGAGAGCATCCCGAAATAAAACTTGTGGGTTACGCAGACTCGTAAGTGGTAAACTGCCAGGAAACAAGACCCTTTAAAAACAACAACTGCTCTTCAAAATGATGGCTGAAAACATGGGTGCAATCCTATGGCAAGATCTGCTGGGGTGAGTAGCTTAGGATGCAGCGGACCTCTGGCTCAGCTGGGCGAGGATGCTGGAGTAACAAGCTTATCCCAGCTCAGTTGAAGCTTGGCTAAGACTGCTGTGGGACCCCTGACCATTAGGTCCAGTTGTGGCCGACTCTGGGGTTGCGGTGCTCATCTCGCTTTATTGGCCGAGGGAGCCGGCGTACAGCATGACTAAGCCACTTCTGGCGAACCAGAGCAGCGCACGGAAACACTGTTTACCTTCCCGACGGAGCAGTACCTATTTATCTACTTGCACCTTGACGTGCTTTTGAACTGCTAGGTGGGCAGGAGCAGGAACTGAGCAACGGGAGCTCACCCCGTCGTGGGGATTCGAACCGCCAACCTTCTGATCGGCACGTCCTAGGCTCTTTGGTTTAACCCACAGCGCCACCCGTGTCCCTCAAGACTGCTGTAAGTCCCCCCAAAAGGAGTGTTTCAGGGGTGTCCACTGGTTGGATCCTAAGGCAGAGCTGTAGCTATGGGGGGGGGCTAGCCAAGTGTTTTTGCCCTGGGTTAAGCCTCCAGAGGGGTGTCAATGAGGCTCCCAGCCTGTGTGTGTGTGTGTGTGTGTGTGTGTGTGTGTGTGTGTGTGTGTACACAAATGTGCAGGGGTGTGTGTGCCAAACTGGGTCTTTGAAATAAAGTCTAGTTTTGCCCCTGCCTAAGGCTGTTCAGCTTGGTCACATGGCTTGGTATATAGCACTACTTTAAAGGCTTGTTTTTCCCCTGTGAGGCTTAGGCAGACCTGCAGCAGCCCCCCTGCTGAACAGGTTTTGGATCTGGTGTAAATTTATGCTGGCTTAATTTAGACCGGCCTGCTTTAGGCCAGCTTCTCGTGCATAGGATTGCTCCATATACAAGAAACATAATCGTTTAGGGGATGCCAAATGAAACTTCATGGTCATGTTTGATGAAGTCTACCATAGTCCTATTGTAAATATTTTACTAAGGTACTTCTCACTTTTGAGAAGTGATCCCTTTTGAACGGTTGATGTGTGGACTAAACATTGTGAGAGATTGACTTTAGGCACTGTTGAATGTTTTGCTTGTAACGTTTGGAAAACACATTTCTATATCCTTTTGCGTGAAAACCTGGGAGACAAATTCATATATTTCTTCAATTAGGTGTTGGAGCCATAATTCTGTGGCTTTCCCCAATGCTAATGTGGTTGTAGGGCCAATAATTAAGTTCTTTCCTATACAAATATAATCGTCATCCACACATTACCGGAGGGCATGGGAAGCAGTGAGCACTCTGGCAACAACTCTAAACCTGTCTGGATATAACATTGACTAATACAGCTAACTAACATTTAACTTAATCCTAGAGTCAGAGAGGAACTAACTCTACATAGGATTAAAGCCATTTTTAAAAGCTATGAACATAACCAAACAAGAGAGAGGAGGTAGAGGAGGCTTATGTTAAAGAGTTCTCCTTTGTGAGTATATTTTAAATTTTGATTTAGGGATGGCTGGTTTGCTAATTATCCTGAACTGCTAGAGGTAAGATAACTCTTGTGGGGGGGGGGGGTTCAAATGGCTAATCTGATTATTACATTACAGTGGACCCTCGGGTTGTGAACGTGATCCGTGTGGGATGCACGTTCACAACCTGCAGCATTCACAACCCATGTCTGTCTACGCATGGCCTGTGCTGTGATTCGGCGCTTCTGCGCATGCACAAAGCATGATTTAGCGCTTCTGTGCATGTGCGACCGTTGAAACCTGGAAGTAACCTGTTCCGGTACTTCTGGGTTTCGGCAGTCCGCAACCTGAAAAAACGCAACCTGAAGCGGCTGTAACCCAAGGTACAGGAGAATGATTACATTAACCTTCCCCAACCTCAGGTCTTCCAGATGTTTAGGACCACAAGTTCAAAAACTCCTGAACGTTGGCCATGCCAGCTGGGGTTGATGTCCAGCAACGTTTTGGACAAACACTATCCCTGCCATCTTGCATTAGACAGATCAACATTTATGAAATGCTTTGCTCATTCAGTTCTGCGTGACAAAAAGGTTGATAATGATAGGGATTGGTAGGAGGATATATTATATTAATTATATTTAATCCTCTCGAGGCCCACGTGTTTTTGCCTGTGAATATCCCACAGATAACACCTAAGGGCACAATTTAGTGATCTTCTGTGCCCTTAACTCTATTCATACACAGGTGCCATTGGGATAAATGGGGATTCACTGAGTAAATAGCAACAACACCACTCGTCTGTTTTTGCTTTAGATATCCTGCCTTGAAGCTTGTCAACATTTATTTACTAGTTTATTTTTTTTTATTATAAAAAATTCTATCTTGCCCTATAAGCAGATCTCTCAGAGCAGCTGCCACATGGACTCCACTTCAAATCACTGTAGGTGGTGGCTGTTATCATATGATGAGCCATTTGTGTAAAGTGGTTTACCCCACAGATGGTGTTAGTTTTTCCATGCCACGGCAAATGAGGGTAAAGAAAAGTTTGCAGTGGCATAGTGAAATGCATTTAATCCACACTGGAACAGCTCCTCACATGATAGCAGCTGCTACGTGGAGCAATGCTTATCACATAGAAATCCTAGTAACTTCAGCAGAAAGTATTCATCATGCCTTTTAGCAACATAAGCTATTTTTAATTCCAATAGATGAAAATGCCAATATGTTCATAGTAGAAAATTTAAATTTATGACTTTGGGACAGGCCATTTACAAGAGCATTTATGCAGATTGGTTATGGCTTAACACACTTTAGTCAAGATGATTTGAGGGAGGTGAAAAGGGAGAATTTGTTCTTTTCAAAATCCTTCAAAAACACCATCCTTCAAAATGGTGCTGAATTTGCAGTGTGCCATATTAATTATTCTAGAATAAAAATGTATTACATAAAGGATTATATGCTCCCCAAAACATTAAGTGGAAGGCTGTTGGGGTAGTGGAATCCAGCCTTTTATCACATTTTAAACTGCTTTGATTGTGTGAGCACGAGGTTAACTAAAATTCATCTTGTCCACTTAACCTGGGTCTAGTGATCTTGATATTATATAGGCAGCTGCATACCTCCAAACCTGTGCACTTTGGAGACATATTGCCTGCTTCATTTTCACAAGTAGAAAGTTATCATAATTTATTGTATTTACTCCAAATCATATGGAATAGTGATGTTAGTGAATTTGAGAAACATAACTTTACTTAGTCTGGAATAAGAGAGTATGGGCTTGTCAACACTTGGTTCATCAAGAGCAGGTGATGGGCCGAGTGACCTATTACTACATTTTCAGTATTCAGGCTCTAAAGGGGCCTGTGCAAACATACAAAGCATTTCTGTGCTCAGAAGAGGGGATGATGAATAATTTTTTAAAAGCTTTCAGTAGCACTTCCTTGTCACATGGGAAGGAACCATAGCTCAGTCATTTCCTGAAGGTTCCAGCTTCAACCCCTGGTATCTCCAGTTAAAAACAAACAAATAGGTGATGACAAAGACCCAGGAGAGCTGTTGCCTCTTAGTACACAGTCCATACTGGTCTAGATGAACCAACACTCTGGCCTGATAGAAGACAGCTTTCTGTGTTGCTATGGTCCAAAGGGCCTCCAACTTTTGGAGGTAGTCTTTATGTGGTATTCTAATCTGCTGCAGACCGTTGACAGCAGATAAGCTTTTGTGCATGTGTACTGTTTTGGATTTCAGCCATTGACTTTAACAGGAGTGTGACAAAGCCTTGAAAGTTGGTTGGTTGGGTAAAGGAAACAGTAGGCACTTTGATGCATGCCTTGTGTCTGGATAGTGCCCCAAGTAATTCTTGTAGTAGTATTTGGGATGGAAGAGTATTAGCCTGTTGTTCTTGATAATATTTCTGGCAAGCAGCTCTCTCTGGCAGCAAAACCAAGGAAGAGTCTTGTGGCAGTTTAAAAATTTAACATATTTATTATGGCACAAGCTTTCAGGGACAGAAGCTGAAATGCGACAACACCATTAAGTTTCCACAAGTCTCCTTCTCCTTGTTCATTATTGATTGCTAGGTTGGTGCTTTAAATGGTTCTTCAAGTTGCATTTCCTCCAGAAACCAGGAGGGATTTTGAACTTTTTATTTTAAGAATGCACTTCTTACTAGATTAAGAGCTTCAGAGAGGTCCCTGCTCCCAGGTCTTACAGACCTGCCTATCTGTAAAAGTGTCACATACCCATCCTGATTGAAAGGTATTGCTGAAACATTGGTACTGCTGTTCTTTAAAGAACGCTGTAATCTTTGTATGCAAGCCAAGTAGCTGATTCCTATCATAAAGCTGCAATCTTTGTTATGTATCACATCTCATAGGGGCGCCTGCATGATCTAGCGCACCAATCATTGGCGAAATGTCTGTGTTACAGGGATTGGCTGCAAGAAGCCTGCTGATCGCACTGCCTTGCCAGTACCATCAGGTGAACAGGCAATTACTGGGAAGCAAGCCAGAATTGGGGAAAGCAACTCAAAGGAAAGACTGACAAGAAAATAACTATCATAGCCTAATTAGCATATCGGGTTGTTGTTGTTGTGCGGTGTGTGTGTGTGTTTTAAGCTCCAGCACTTCATAATAAAAATGTGGACTATCAGGATTTTTGACCATTTATTGAAATGAATGTATAGCTGTGATTAGCAGATGTTAGAAGTAGAGGAGGTTTTATTCAAATTTGTTAAAAATGCTTTTAAAAAAATGTGATTCCCAAAATGCAACGGCAGCATTATTTTATTTTTTGCATAAATGTACACCCACAGGCATACATGAATTGGAAACTGAGTGGTGTGCAAGGTTTTCAGCCGATATTGTGTTTCCTCTAACCTGCGAGAGCAGGAGGGTTCTACGTTTATACCGCAGCCTTCATTTATACTTTACCTTCCCTAAATCATAAAAAGAGTAACGCACTTGGGTGTGACTTGTTGAAAGACTCTTTAAAGGCCTAGTTTTGCACTTGGAATTTTCCGCCTGCCGTTTTACAGGCAAAAGTAATTGTGAAAACGTTTTACAGCGTTTGGACTTCTCTGCTCCTCCACCAGTCAGCGTAAGGAGATGAACAGGGGGGTCTGTGCTGCAGAACACGTCTGTTTTATGATTAAGGAGAAGAGATAATACATTTTAAACCAAGGGTGAAGGGATTCTTGTTTTTAAATCTTTATGGGTAGTGTGGGGGGGAGGGGGAGGGATGATTGTGGGTGCTCTCTTGTGAAAGCAGGATGCTTTAAGGGGAGATATGTATAAACCACACCTCCTCCCATCTTTTAGTGCGAGTTTAAATTTGAGAACGTAAATGCAGAAGTGAGAAAGCTGCAGCTCTCTCTCTATATATTCTTGAATATTGGTTGGGTGGGGCTGGTTGTCTCTGCTGAATTTCAGTATTTTGGACCTGCTAGCAATTATTATGATTCCCATTTGTTAGTTATTTCAGCATAAAATAAATAAGCAAACACACACACACACACACACACACACACACACACACACACAGTATATATATTTTTGTAAAAGCCATACCGGTAAAACCCATTAAGGCACCCTCTCTTGACTGCTTACGGAGTCCCTCTTCATCATGAAAGTCGATATATACAAGGTCAATGGCCTGCAAGCCAAAAGCCTTTGCTGTGACAACAATTTTTTGCCTGGCATAGAGAATATCGTGGGTTTCTTTACTACTTGTTGAACCTGAAAAGAAATAGCGGACAGTTGAGAAAACTGGTTTTTTAAAAAAATATTCGCAGCAGAAATTTACTTAACGTTACCTTCGTCGTCCTTTTCCCGAAAGACAGGAAGGAAAAAATTGAAGAGCTTTGTTCGCCAAATTTCTGTGCAGCAGCTGCAAGGATATTTTGTTGCTGGAGACAAAATATTAAAGCTGCTTCTGCAAAACACTCTTTTCTTTCTGTTTCTGAAATGAAACATTGGTTCTTTTTTTAAAAAATCAAGCCCTAGGGCCCGAGCATTAAGCTCTGTGTAGGGAGCAATCCTATGCGCAAGAAGCTGGTGCAAATTCAGCTAGCAGAAAGTTCCACCAGATCCAAACCCCGTTCCCTAAGCCGGGCAGAGGGAAAACAAACCATTAACATACTGTAGTATTTTATGCTGGATTGCCAAGGCACATGACTGACCTGAATGGACTTAGGATCCAGCCTGAATCCCTTCTCTCTTGTCCTGCCCCTGCCATGCCCCAGAATGTCCCTTTTTTTGGGGGGGGGGGACTTGCACAGGCCTTGGCTTGGGTGGCTCAGCAAGTCACACAGGACAGGAATGTCTTCAGCCGAGCTGCTTTGGGGGAACCTAAAGATGGTTGAGCCCAACTGAGCCACAAATAAGCAAGTTGAGTTGGAGATAAACTGCATTTGAAGATGCGCTGCCTTCTGGATCTTGCCAAAAGACACCCCCCTCCCCATCGTGCTTTTCTTTAATAGGAAATATGAATTCGGTTTTCTAATTTATTTTACTGAACACTTATTTCTATACTGCTTAATCAGCAAAGCCTCCAAGTGGGCACAAAATATTTCTTTAAGAAAATCCAATGAGTTGACCTAGAAATTCTTAACAAATGTAATCAGCAATATAAAAATATACATAATAAAATACACATTAAAAATAAATGTCAAATTTATAGACTTGCCTAAATGAAGCTTTTAGCAAGTTTCAAAAACAAGACGGAAAAGGCACCTGTCTAATAATATCAATGGGCAGGGAGTTCCAGTAGATAGGTGCTGCCACACCGAACCATCATTGAACATGTGGATCGAACGTTACACGGCACTGATTCAGCAGATTGAAGGAGCTGAGTGGACATATTAGGGGTAAGACAATACTTCAGATAAATTGGTCCCAAGCTCTTAACCACTTCATAGTTACCGGTACTAATAGTAACACCTTTAATTTGCTTCTGCATATCTGTAGCAATTTGCTGATATCAATATGTATAGCACCAAAAAGCACCAATTTGATGGCCGCTGAGATGTTACAACCATTTAATCTAGAGTAGTCCCATTTATTTCAGTGGGGCTGAAATAAGTGGTAGAAATACAGCTTTAGGTTTTGTTTTGTTTTTTTAAAAAAGATTTCTGTCTCAGTCTAGAATTTTGATCTTACACACATTACTTTGAAAGAACTCCATTGAGTTAAAATTTTAGCCCAAGATAAATGCTCATGCTCAAATGCTTGGATGAAACATCCGATAACTATGATTGACTTCTGAGATTTTTTTTAAAAAAAGCATCCACAAAATCTGCTGAACCCAAAGAGTATCTGATACCGCCTAATGCATCTATTCTCACATGTACACTTGTGTGAAAAAATAATAATCTGTTCTCTTGTCTTGAGCATCACTGTTTTGACCTTGCTTGCCATCTTATCAGGAATAAATGAAGGCTTTGTTATGCCTCATTATTTAAAATATTGCTTCATTTTATGTGAATTGCACTAGAAAGTTGTGATTCGATGAACCAGATCAGAAGGTGCATATTTAGCAGATATGTCTGTCATAGCAACGTAATACAGAAATGAGATTCTGACATTGACGTTGTTTTTGGAGAAATTGTGACATCACAAGGCAGAAAGGCACTGAGGTGTAGTTGCTTTCTTGGAGGAAGTATTAAGATGCATGCACTAAAACAGAACTAAGCATGCAAGAGATTGTTAAAAACTATCTACAGTATTAACAATAGGCTTCTTTGTGCACCAAAATTTCAAAATTAGTCTCGTGATTTCAACAGTCACTGCATTTAATTTTTTAGTTGGAGAGCAATAAGCAGAATATGTTTCTGTAAAAGCACAGCTGTAATAGGTTTTAGATTTCAAAAAAATGACAACTGAATTAGGAAGATGTACAGGAGACAACACAAATAAATGTATACCTGCTAAGTTAGTAAAGGCAGAGCAGTAGGCTCCATTTTTAAAAATAACGGCCACAATCCTGCAAAGAGTTAGATGTATTTAATCCCGCTGATTTTAGTGGGCTAAATGAGACAGTACATGTAGGTCTGTGGCAGAATATCTTATTGTTGTTGTTAGTATTGTGGCCGTTCTGTTATTATAATACTGTATTGTTAATTTAAAGGGGGGGGGATGGGAGCACCTATGCTGGCACGGAAATCCTCGCCTCCAAAGACGACTCCATCCAAACGAAGGCCAATTTGGGGTCCTTTCCTCAGAGTTGCTTCGCAAACTTCCTTTAAATGGAACAAAAATGTTAAACGCAAACAGCAGGCTGTTTAAAATCATTTTCCCTACCAGAAAGATACAGTTACCTTAATTCCTTGGGGACAGGGTCTGCTGTCAAGACCCTTCTTGCATAATGTGTGAGAAATAAGTAATAATAACAAATTACACATCTGCACAAAAAGTATATTTTGAATGCAGATCTATCCAGTATAGCTTAAAGCACAGAATACATATATACATTTTTGTCCTTGCATTTAGGACAAAGCTTTGTCATGCGCCAACAACCTCTGAATGATAACTGTAAACAGTCTGTTATATTTACAAAAGTGGACACTGCATATAGCTTAAGAATCCTTCCTGCACCCCATGAATAATACCTGCATAGAACCATGACTGGAGCATCTTTGGTTTAATACATTGCTGATGGACCGTCATGGCGGATGCAATCTTCTAATCACTATTTAATGGGCAGCATAGGGTGGGGCTCCTAAGCAATGGTAAAACTACACAATGAAACTAATACAATTCTAGGCTCTATAAGGTGCAACAAGTAGCAAAATTAATAATTTAAAAAGCAACACCTTGGGATTTGTTAAATGTATTAATCTTTGTAATGTCTGTGTAATCATTGTTCTTTTTTAAAAAAAGTAATGTTGCAAATTGAAATGCTTCATAGCTAGCTAGAATTTGCCTGCCAAAGCACAGAGCTACAGTTTATTTTATTATGATTACTGTTGCAAATATACCTATTTTTATACACTGTGGTTCATACAAATCCTGTTGCACCAGGATATTGGATGCTAGCCGGTATTTTTCGGTGCTGACTTTACTAACGCTTTTTCTTTTTGTGTGTGTGAATCTGAAAATAAAAACCAAACCAGTAAGTAAAATCTTGGCTAGATATGAACATGTGTAATTAGAAACCCTTTAAATTTAAGCCGAAAACTATCTTTCAAACATGCTGTTAAAAATGCGGTGCCTATGAACATGGTAGCCACAAGGGCCTCCCAGCAGCTCCTCCTAATAACACAAAACTTTTCCAGGAAACCTTGGCATGGCTGTGGCGCACTCTAGTTTCAATTTCATCATTGTTAATATCTTTCCTCCACAGAAACACACAGGCTGGATGCCAAGAATAGGAGGCCATTTGCATGGATTTGATCAACATCAAGTTCACATTGCAAAAGATGGGGGAAGAGAAAAGAAATGACATTTTTGGAGGGCAGATGAAAAAGAACTCCGCAATCCTTAATGCCATTTTTTGGTGCATATCCAGTATTGGGCTGTAGAAAACAGAAGGTACTTTTTTTACCATTGACTGCAAAGGGCTCTCTGTGTGTGGTTGTAAATGTTATCAGTTCTCAGAACTTCATAGAAGAGGTGCTTTTAAGATATTAGAATAAGACTCCTGAAATAATAATAAAAATTTGACAGCCGCTATATCTTTTTACACACGTTTATTGGTTTTAAAGGAAATAAAAAAGAAATGCCAAAATAGGACAGAAGAGAACTATTATGTAGGATGTGACTGTATTATGTGGCACTGGAATTTCAGCAAATATTTTGGCTGATAAATGCATTCATATAAAATACGAAATGGAGTGGCGTTTTAACCCACCTTTTCCAGTTATGTGACTTATTCAATGGATATATGGCTTTAAGCAGAAATGCCAGCTAAATTATATTGATGTTTCTTACCTTAAAATTGAGTAAGCCCATTGCTGTTTCCACAAAAGGGAGGAAATTCATAGGTTCTACAAGTACCCGGCCTTTTAAATGGTGTGCAAATTTCTCTGTAAACTAAGCACCGCAGAGGGAAATGATCAGTTTCGTTTTTATAAAAAAATAAAATCTATAAAATGGTACGACTTATCTAAACTTTCCATTGAAGTGAAATACAAATAAACAGAGAAAACAAAGCCTGGAGTGCTGAGAGGGGGGGGGGGGAATAAATAAAAAAGAAAACTCTGCCAAGCTTTCAAAGAGGTCTGTTCTCTTAGGCCTATCTCCTTTAGAATGCCCACATTACTGTATATTTTGGAGTGTGAAGTTTTACTTGCAAAAATATTTGCCTAACACCTATCACCCTGACTTAGTTAAATGCAAATCAGCAGGCTCTTAAAAAGAAAGTAGAATTGATATACCTGACATTCTGTTTTGTTTCATGTCTGACACTGACAACGGCTGTGAATGTTCCCCAGCCTTCCAAAGTGGGACTCACATTATTCATTATGGCACCGTCACCCTTTGTTCCAGAGGTCTTTTCTTCATAATTTTTTTTTTTTAGCTTACCTAGGAAGGGCCTTTAAAAAGGAAGTTTAATTCTTTGAAGACCAAAGCTCTCCAATTTTTTCCATGAGACCAGTTCACAGCTAGCTCTGAGCTGCCGGTGGGGTAGCCTAAATTCCAAAATCTATCATCTGGAAACATTACAAAAGCTCTTGTACAGATTTTTTTTCTCTCCCTCTCTCTCCCTTTCAAAAGAGAAGGGAGGGGGAGAGGAAAAGCTACCTCTGTATATTGTAAATCTATTATGTCTGTCTAGATCTAGTAATGTGTTGGGAGATAAACATATCACAGGTATGCTAAAGAAATTTTAGTCAATAAAGACGGGAGGGAAATGCATCAATTTTATATTTAAGGAATATTTAACCATTAATGGATATCAAAGGAAAAGGGAATTTTAATCATCTCTCCATTCAGTCTCAGTTGGGTAAATCATATCTAAGAGATTTGCATAAATATAAACCATCAAAGACTTTTCATCTTCAAAGGGGGTTTCAAGACCCTATAAGCTTTGTACTGTAATCATCGCAGGTCACAACCCTGCAGGAATAAGGCTGCTATGGCAACATAAAAAACTAATGCTTAAGGCTTAGCATAATATTCTGACTAATAGAAAGGAAACTCATTTTAAAAGCTGGCAGCCTATTTACCAGAAGCTGGATTAGAGGTGTTATTTCCTCTTTTAGCTCCCCCTCCAACTTCACCCCTCCCCAAAAGAAAGGGAAATCTAATCACCGAAATCTTTAAAAAGCTTCCAACCAATTTGCAGTAACTTTACATTAAGCCCAAAATAAATCATACCTTGCTGCAATGCTGGGGTTTTTTTTTGAGGGTGAATCCTCACTGTGTGTGTGTGTGTGTGTGTGTGTGTGTGTGTGTGTGCGCGCCTGTGGTGTCGTCATTGCTGCCACAGTTGCCTGTCAAACCTTTCCACAGGCTGGTGTGCAACAGAATATATATAAGGAATTAAGAGAGAGCCTGCCATTCAAAGTATGGCGTGAAATGCAAAGGAATTGCAAGAGGGGTGAGGAAGACACTTGCAGCCTGGTCCTACCCATGTTTACGTGGCAGTAAGCTCCATTGTGTTCAGCTGGGCTTACTCCCAAGGAAAGGTGCACAAAATCACAGCACGATAATAATAAAACAAAGCCAACATATGCCTTTGTCCGGCCTTGATAATTAAAAAAACAAAACAAAACAAAACAATTTAGCAGGTATGGTTAATTTTATTTTGGCAAACCTTTTGTGTGCTAAGCCATTGAAAAATAAAAAACACACACCCATCTGTTTGTTTGTTTATTTAAATCTTTCTTTTTAATGCATTTTATTTTGCAACTTGCAAGGGAGAGTTTTTAATCAAGCAATGTTTGTCCTCCATTTCCTCCAATTTTTTAATTGTGGTTTTTTTTTTTTTAGCACCAAATACAAAAGGCAACTAGTTGAGAAGTTTCAATTAATTTTTTTCAAAAGGAGACGATTAAATGTTTCCGGCCTGGTAAAGTGTTCATTTCATTTCAGTGAGAGGGGGTAGAGGAAAAAAGGGGGAGGGGAAAAAAACAAAGCTCTGGGAGGGGATGAAGTAGCAGGCCTTAGCAATGCTTTCAATTCCAGTGCACACCCGATAGTGTGTGGGGAAGAATGCCCACTGTTCAGGATTTGTGGGAGAATTGTCCCATGACAAAGGAGCGAGAGTTACGCTTGTTATAGTCCAATAAGCCATGCCAGTCAAACAAGTACCCACACTAGGGACAAAAGGGGAGCAGGAGATTCTCACACAAAAGAAAACAAGTAAGCCCATCTTTTAGTTGTGCATCAGCCTCCAGGTTTTATGCTTCACATAAATAAAAATGAAGGGGAAAAAATAAACAGAAAAAAGAGGTAGCTTTCCATTTCACTAGCCACTTAAAACAAAGCCAAAAATATCACTGAACTTGATCGGTCTCCCTAGACAGAAGACTTTAACAGAGGTAGGGGAAGTGTCGATAGGTTGGCGCTGGTTTATTTCCAGAAGGGAAAACGGTTGGAAATTAAAAATCAGAGATGAGGAAACATGGAGAAGCATGTTCCTCTTAGCATGAATTAGAAAGAAAGCCTGAAGTTCTCACATCAAGGTAAAACATATTGGGTAACACCAAAGGCCTTCGCTGGAATGGCAAGATGAATATTCATAACCAGCAAACTCCAGAAGTGTTAGTCCGCTGTACAAAATCAACAAAGAGGCCTTGTGAATCTTCCTTAGTAAAAGAACGTGCCACTTTGGAGACAGCGTTACTGAAAACAGAACTATTCTTTTTGGATGTTTCTACGTAGCTGGACTTCAGTTTTCCCAGCCTCTGAAAAAGGTTGTGTTTCCTGCCCCCCACTAACATGTAATGAATTTAACAGCTGTCAATAGTAGTTCAATGTTACCCATAATGTCTTGGGTATGCAAAAACAGCCAAGAGCCTTATGGAACCTTAAAGGCTAATAAGTTAAGTTTAGGGTTAGATGTGGAACTAGTTAGGATACAAACTACCAGATTTATCTAGTTTTGTTTTTCTTTATAGACCTGCTATGGATCTCTCCCTCAGTGTTCCCCAAACTATGAAAAGAGGATAAAGAAGCCTTATGACTTTAGTGGTATTTTTCAGAAATAATGGTATCACTAAATAAAAATTATCCCTCCTTAACAATTTGAACAATTATAGCATAATTAGGCCCATTTCAAAGTTTTCTTAAGTAATTTGACATGCCAACCATTTACATTTCAGGTTTTTATAGGCTGAAAAGTCAGCCATGAAACGCAAACACACCTGTCAGCAATTAAAAAGGAAGAAATAGAGAACTGGACAGGAAATAATATCTGTGCTAATTAAAAACACTAGTTAAAAGCTTCCTGTTTGTTCTTCTGGTTGCCCTAAGGAGTGACCTTTACTTTTTGTCTCCACCATAATTTTTTCATATGTTGCTAAAATGTTTCCTCCATCTACTTATGGTTTCCAACTTCCAGGGCATGTACGCTATACATTTACATGACAGTCAGTGAGGTTTTACTACAATGAAAAAAGCTGGTCTGATTTTAAAACATTTTTACTTTGCCTTAATGGCAGCACAGCTTATTAAAGCAGTATGCAAGCCAGTTAATTCTACTTAAAAATTAAAACACACGTTCTGCATGTAATTTTGTGGTCCCTTGTGGTCTCTTCCAACGCTATGATTCTATGATTCTATGATTTCAATCTATACCTCTTATCCTGAAATGGTTGTTCTTTGAAATATGGGCCAAATTTGCTTAATATATGCAAGAGGCTTCTAGGATTGATTGATTGCTTCTAGGAGTGATTGATTGATTGATTGATTGATTGATTAATTAATTAATTAATTAATGTTTACTAATAAGCAGATGATGGTAAGGATGAATTCAACTAGTGGCTAGAGATATTTCTTACTTGCCTCATGAGCTAAATCCACAAGTCCCAAAGTCTCCTCTTTCTAAACAAAGTAGCAAAGATCTTAATCTAATGCTGAGATAGTGACGAATCCCAATTTACTCACCCATCTTATTTCTTCGACACTTTCAGTTTTTGGAAGCATGAGGCTTGTAGGGAGAACCTTGGATTGCAAAATGACCTTTATATCTTCTTCAGCAAGACCACTGGATACCGAATTGATCCTAACACACTTCTCAGTCCGACCAAACTCAAATTCTTCAAGTGCTTTCACACTAGTCATTCTTGCTTCTGCCTAGAGTTGAGAGGGGATAAAAAGTAAAAAGAACCCTTAATTTCACATTCTACTGTACATTTATTGCAGTTTTCTGAATCTTGAGCATCTTTTAAAAAATAATGAAAAGCCATTAAACTGATGCAGCGTGTTATGATTTTAATGGACCCAATGTCTTTAATATTCCATTTCTAAGTCATCATTACTAATTTTGTGGGGAAATGTATACAATTATATGACTGGAAAGAATCTAATATATACTCTGCTAACAGCACAATCCTCTGTATTTCTTCTCGGAAGTGGTCCTATTTAGTTCAATGGGACTTACTTCCAGGTAAGAATGCATAGGATTGTGGTCTGAGTTGTGTCCAAAAGGGAAAACTTAAATGTCAACATTAAGAGAATATTTCCCCCAGTGTACTTTCTTGTAAATACTAGCAATATCACTATTTGTATTTATTTATGCATTTTGTTGTATACACTCTCCTAACCTGCCCATACTTGGACTACTCTCCTTCTTTCCATTAACTTATAACAGAAACGTTGAAGGAAGAGCAGGATAATTGCAGGAGTAAAAAATCTCCCACAAAGGGCACACATGCATTCTGCTTTTACAGAAGCAATTTGAAATAAACAAATCCAAACATATATGCTCAAATTGACACACACACAAGAAAACGTTGAAGAAAAAGTCAGCGCATCTGAACAATGTTTTCCTTCTGAATAATTGAGCAGTTGCTGAAATAAAACATTTTTATTGGGCCAGAGACAGAAATTCAGACAGACTGAAAGCAAGAAAGTGCCTGGACTCTCGACTTCCTGCCAATTTCAGTTTCAAAACACAAATTCCTTCAACTTGGCAACAGCCCTTAGCAAATTCTCATTGTCAAAATGAACACTTATCAAAAGCAATTTCATTTGTGAAGAGTTTTTTTATAGTACTAATAAAACTTTAAAGCTTCTGACTGATGAATGTTTTAAAGAAAGGGGGTGGGGGGGAGAGAATGGATAATGGTGTTAACAATATGCAGCCATTTGCCCCCCAAAATACTTATCAAGGAAACAGGCAAACGAAAGGGAGGAGGGAGGGAAATCATCAAAGTTATTATCCAGAGCAAAGCCAGTCAGTGAGACAACACAAAACATTAGATTTAAACCAGACGGATCCCAATCCGACCTTGGGAGTAGAGGCAGAAGAGGCTGCAAAATGTGGTCCGAGTTAAACAGTGTGAGGAAACAGTAGCTTACAGTTGTCAGGACCGATCAGGATAAGGTCTCCAAGACCAGTTTAAGACAGCTGTATGGTGCACTGATTTACGAGACTAATAATTAGGATAAGTTTAAACAGAAGAAACCAATGGCCCCTCACCCGGTTAGTGTGACACACGGAGAAAGTTAATGACACTCAAAACAATCATCAGCTTGGAGCTACCACCCCTATATCCCCAAACACTGGCTTTAATATGTGCCTATCAGATGGATAGAGAATGGTAGTGCTTGTACATAGAATTAGGAGTGCAGCTCATTACGACATACTATGGCTGGGAGATGGCTCCCTTTGCTTTAAAAAACCCAGCAGCGGGGTTTCTTCCAATAAGAAAAAGCAGCACATTGTGATTTAGCACTCAAATAACCCTCCCTCCAAAAAATCTTATTGTGAGATTGCTTCTCATTTGCACCGAACATTACGTGACATCTTATTTGGCATAAGATTAGCCACATATCCTCCTCCTGAGACAAAGTATGCTCCGAAGGATAAAACATGCCCTATTTTACTTTGCTAAAAAAGCAAAACGAAACAAGAAGCCAGTGTGGTTTGATCACAAGTGGCGCTGAGCCCCCAAATGATATTTTTACAGGTGGATTTTTACAGTCTTGCTAGTGGTACCTCTGCCAAGTCTGGGACAATTCGTTTCTGCCACTGCAGTCCCCTGGGACATAGCCCACACTCTTTAGGAGTGTCCTGGTCCTCTGGAACGGCTTTTTTTGGAGACGTGCAGGGGGAAAGCAAGACATTTTGCTGCTTGAGTCAAAAGTGGGAGTAGGCTAGGCCACGAGGCCTGCACAACTCTGTTCTCAGACTGAGGAGAGCGGCAAGAGGGCTTAAAAGGAACAATGAGAGGGCTGCCGCCTGAGGCATTCGCCTCACTCTGTCTAATGGTAGAGCTGGACCTAGTCATCTTCCCACTTTGGATCCAATCTATTTAAAATATTTTTAATTTTAATTAAAAAGCATGTTGCCCAATTAATTGAGGGCAATTCAAAGTTTAATGGAAACAATTTAACAACTAAACGCTGCAGCCCTACCAATCTGCTACGCAGAAAGAATAGTTTTATATCGGGAAACATTTGATGATCAATTATTTTGGGCCCCCACCAGCAGTCAGAAGAATACAGCTCAGACCCAGGTTTACTGCCTTAGTAAGAACTACGGCCTCAGTCTGCTGTTGTGAGTAATTTTCATAAACCAAATATGTACATCCTCTGCTACATACCTCAAAATAACCAGCCAGCAATCAAGTTACTCTCCTACTCCATATTTCAGAAGAAAAATGTGTTACTGTGAGAGATTATACGCTCTTGCCATCTGTTGGGTGGATAATAGATTTTCATAGAAACATTATATTTTAGTTCTGTCCGTTTAAAGAAAATTATTATTCCTTAGCAACAAGTCCCACTATCACTTTATCAGATGCAACTTTATGTGATTTACAGAATGTTTTTAAGCTCTAACCATAAGATTACACCGCTTCACAAGTTTGAGGATTTCAAAAGCTCCAGGTATGTTCAGCCTACATTCCTTTTTGTTATCTCCCCCTATAGATCACTCTGTATGGAGCGACTCATATGAAATGAACTTGAGAAATTCCATAGGGGGAGGCTTGATCCTTCCATGTGTCATGGCTCCAAAAACTACTTGGTCATTGGTCTCCCATTGTAAACCTGAATTGGAACTGACTTTCCACACCATCAGGAGTTTTGAATCCCCCCTGCCCAACGTGTACATTCTAAGGTGTTTTGTCCATACAAGTGTTGAGGTTTAGCTGCTGTGGACGAGGGTGATTTGAAGCTCTTTGCCTGATTTACCAATGTGGTGAACATCTTTTCATGGTCCTGCTAAAATTTTTGAAATTATCTCTGCTGTTTCTTTCTATTTAAGTGAAAAAGAGGTATAGCACTATAACACGACAATACTTTTTTTTTGTATTATGGTGTTACAGTGCCTAATAGTAATAGTAATTTATTTCTATGCCGCCCATTTGGCTGGGTTTCCCAGTCATAAGCATGTGATAAAACAACAACAACAAGAATTAGGGAAAGTTTCTGATCACTGCCATTATTATTATTATTATTATTATTATTATTATTATTATTATTATTAATATTAATACCCCGCCCATCTGGCTAGGTTTCCCCAGCCACTCTGGGCAGCTCCCAATACAATATTAAAAACACGATAAAACATCAAAAACTTTCATAAACAGAGCTGCCTGTTTTCTGAAAGTCAGGTAGTTATATATTTCCTTGACATCAGATGGGAGGGCATTCCACAGGGCGGGCGCCACTGCTGAAAAGGCCCTCTGCCTGGTTCTGCCATCTTAGCAATATAGTTAAAGGTAGTTAACAAAATTTTTTTGTATAAATCATTTCAAAAATATAACACCATGGGTGAGATTGAATTATTATTATTAATTAAATGTATATGCTGCCAATTGTCAAAAGGCCGCAGAGTGGATTACAAAACGGTGCTCGCTTCGGCAGCACATATACTAAAAAAACAGAGTGGATTACAAAACGGAACACAAATGTCAATATGTAACAGAATATAAAGTATCAAAATCAAAACAGTTATATAAGTACAATTACAATAACGAGAAATGCATAATAAAAGACATTCTCATAATAGCATCGTTATCAAAAAATATAGGAGAAGAAAATCAACAGCAGCAGCCGGCGTAACAGGGTTTTTCTTCACCTTTTCCTGCATAACCGCAAAAAATGGTTTGGAGGGGTTGTGGAACCCCCCCAGAACAGCATGCAGGGGGAGAATATGACTAATAGGAGAATTGTTTGAATGACAAGCTGAAAAACTTATGCTGATGGAACAATTGCCACACTGAATTTCCCCCTATAGATTTATGGTGTAATAGCTATACCTCCCCCCCCCCCTCTCTCTCTCTCGGCCATTTTAGTGCTATTTAAACAATTGATTAAAAAATAATGAACAAGTTCATAATGAGAAACCCTCTGGAACAGGGTGCTGTGTTTTAATAGGGTCATTTTCTTGGCAGGTCACTTTCCTGCATCAAATTGCTCTTTAAAAAAAGATGGCAGATCAGTGCAAGAGGCATCTATACCTGCAGACATTGTGCTGCTCTTCCATTCTTAAAAAAGATGAGAGTTTCGGCATTCTGAAAAAAGTTGGAAGAACCACGTGGAAAACGCAAGACACACGCAGGTGTCTCGTATAAAAAGAGAGTTAATGAAAGAATGATGGTTCTGCATTTATTGATGACACAATTCTGCTGCCAAAGTTTATGCTACTGTTTTATTGGGTATATTTTCTGAATTTTTGTACAGTGGTACCTCGGGTTAATAACTTAATTCGTTCTGAAGTTCTATTCTTAACCTGAAACTGTTCTTAACTTGAAGCACCACTTTAGCTAATGGGGCTTCCCGCTGCCGCTGCAGCATGATTTCTGTTCTCATCCTGAAGCAAAGTTCTTAACCCGAGGTATTATTTCTGGGTTAGCGGAGTCTGGAACCTGAAGCATATGTAACCTGAAGCGTCTGTAACCCGAGGTACCACTGTATAGTTTTTGTTGCAATGTATTTTTTTCCTGATTTTATGTTATGTTTATTGCTTATGCTTTTAAAATTTTGCAAGCCACTTAGAGGCTCAAAAATGAATAACAGTAATAGTATTAGTAGCAGTACAGTGGTACCTCGGTTAAGTACTTAATTCGTTCCGGAGGTCCGTACTTAACCTGAAACTGTTCTTAACCTGAAGCACCACTTTAGCTAACGGGGCCTCCTGCTGCTGCCACGCCGCCAGAGCACAATTTCTGTTCTCATCCTGAAGCAAAGTTCTTAACCCGAAGTACTATTTCTGGGTTAGCAGAGTCTGTAACCTGAAGTGTCTGTAACCCGAGGTACCACTGTAGTAAGAATAAATTCCATACTAAACACTCACTATGGATGCACCCTTTAATATAAAGATATTTTAAACTCTCAGCTAAAAAGAGAACAGGAGTAGCCAACCTGATGCCTTCAATTCCTATCAAACCTGATGGTCAGGGATGATGGGAGTTACAGTCTGGAGGGCACCACGTTCACTAATCTGGATAAGAAAATGTGCTCATCAACTGCTTCATTGTCAGAACATTGCTTAGACTAGAGTGGTCTTCAGCATCTGTCACTGTAGGGAGTATAACTGAAGCATCCTTCATAGAATGCTAATAGTGAGGACTGCATCTTTCCCAACCCCTCAAAGACACCAGAGGAAAATATTCCAATGCCTGTACTGTATAGCTACACTTTATTTTTCCAGTCAGGGGGAAATGCAGAATATAGTCTAAGGCAGGGATTCCCAAGCTTTTTTCTCTAGGCCACACTTTCAGAATAAAAATTTGCGCACGCCACACCAATTTTTCATACATTTTGCAAAAATGTATAAATCTTGTGGGAAAATTGAAATGGAAGAAGGAAAGGTTAAACAATGCATGATTAAGTGGGCAATTTTATTTGTTATACAATACAGATAGAACAGTGGGAGCATATGTGGAGTAAGGGGCTAAAATTTAAATTGTGTTACAATCTTAAAGATAATTTTTGTAAAGTGATGTATCGGCCTTTAAGTCCTGAGAAACTATTCAGGAATTTGCTGGAAGTGTTTGCTGTAAATGCCAAGAACATGAAGAGACTTTTTATCATGCCTGGTCGACATGTAAAAAAAGGCTAAAAAATATTGGATACAAATACCTAATTGATACAGCAGATTTTAAAGGTTAATACAGCTGTACCTTGGTTCTTGAATTTAATCCGTTCTGGGACTCCATTCGACTCCCAAAACGGTTCAAAAACCAAGGTGTGGCTTCTGATTGGCTGCAGGAGCTTCCTGCAGCCAACCGGAAGCTTCAGAAGCCGTGTTAGACATTTGGCTTCCAAAAAACGTTTGCAAACCAGAACACTCACTTCTGGGTTTCCGACATTTGGGAGCCGATTTGTTTGACAACTAAAGCATTCGACCGCCAAGGTACCACTGTATTCAACTGAAGCCAAGGTTATTGGACATACAGTTAGAAAAGAAGAAGAGGAGGAGGAGGAGTTTGGATTTGATATCCCGCTTTATCACTACCCTAAGGAGTCTCAAAGCAGCTAACAATCTCCTTTCCCTTCCTCCCCCACAACAAACACTCTGTGAGGTGAGTGGGGCTGAGAGACTTCAGAGAAGTGTGACTAGCCCAAGGTCTTCCAGCAGCTGCATGTGGAGGAGCGGGGACACGAACCCGGTTCCCCAGATTACGAGTCTACCGCTCTTAACCACTACACCACACTGGCTATGGAAGATTACTCCAGTACATGTCTACAGTGCCAACACTGCTACATGCACAAAAATGGAGATACAGCCCTACCTGCTATAGAAGAATGGCTGATAAAATTATTGGATCTGGCTGAGATGGCAAAGTTAACATGTTTAATTAGAGAAAAATCATTACTGACATTTGTCAAGGATTGGAAATTTATCATGGACGTTTGTGTGAGAGAGAAAATGAACAGGCAATATTAGGATTTGAAGATTGAAGATTGAACATAGAGTGGTTGGATTTTAACGGATGAATATTACATGCCACTGCAGAACAGAGAGCTGGAAGTCCTTTTACTTTTTTTACTCTTTTCAAATTTTCTTCACTTTCTCCTTCTTCCCTCTCCTTTTCTTGCTGTATCTTCTTTCTGACTTTGTTCTTTTTTAGGCTAAGTAGCTATTTTATCTTAGTACAGTGAAACCTCAACTTACGCGCACCTCTGGTTATGTATCCTTCAGGATACGCACATGGCAAACCCGGAAGTATTTTTCCGGGTTTTGCCGTGCGCACATGCGCAGAAGCGCTCTACTGTGCCACGCGCATGTGCAGAACAAGGCACCTCCAGTTGTGAAAATCTTGGGATCAGACCGAAGCTCTGGAACAGATCCCGTCCGCAACCAGAGGTACCACTGTATATTATATAAAATATATTTTGTAATGGGTTTGTATAGCTGTGAATAAGTATCAATAAATAAGTTAAAAAGGATACACTGGAAAACAAAAATAAACAACTCCTAGCAGTGCTTGATAAATAACATAGACCACAACTACTTTATAATATATGATCATGGGATATCAAGAAAGTATAAAGCCATGCAGCTACATAATAACATTAATAAGTGAGCCTCTTACATATGTACCTTTGGTATGCATACAAGCTGAATAGGAGGTGTGAGCTTGCATTTGTCAGGTAATGTCATTTATATTAGGTTTAATCTGAGACAATATGTCATGAAGCACTGTAGAAGAATAGCCAATGCTCTTGAAGAGAGGCATGGATACTGTTCCTGGTTCTATATAATTTCTTAAAAATAAAAAAAGACTAGACTAGACTCTACTACACTGAAATGTTTAAATGCTTCTTTGCTTATCCTTCAAGCTTTCTTCCACACTTGCATACCCTCCAACATGTCTTCGGTGAAAATAGGGATGTCAATAAAATTTATTTTTATTTTTATTTTTATTTTTATTATCCCACCCATGTGACTGAGTTGTTGCAGCCACTGTGGGCAGCTTCCAATATATATAAAAACGGAAGAAGAAGAAGAAGAAGAAGAAGAAGAAGAAGAAGAAGAAGAAGAAGAAGAAACAACAACAACATTAGAAAACTTCCCTATGCAGGGCCGCCTTCAAAGGTCTAAAGGTTGTATAGTTACTTATCTCCTTGGCTTGGGGGTCACATAACTCCATACCCGCCAACATTTCTCCAATGAAAATAGGACACCCTGAGGAAAACTGGAACATTCTGGGATCAAATCAGAAACTGGGACTGCTTCTGTTAATTCGGGACTGTCCCTGGGAAATAGGGATGCTTGCAGATTCTGCATTTGCCATCTTTTGCTGCTATACCAGTGTGTCTTGCCACGCTCTTTGAGAACCACTGATCTAAGGCCTATTGAGACTCTGGTTTAGAAGACACTTGTAGCTGCCTTATACACGTGTTGCTTCTTCTCCCACCACTTCCCAGCTCCTCCTCACCCAGTCCACTGCTGGGGACAGCTGCTTTGCAGTATGCATTGTAACTCTGATGATGATTTGAGCAGCTGCAGTGTTTTGCATTTGGTTGGATCCTAAATATGTAGGCCTTGATTCTGAGCACATTTACAAAGCAAAGTCAGTGGGGCTTATTTCCCAGTAAATGTGTTTAGGATTAGGATGCCAGGAATGAACTGCTAGAAAACTGAGAGAAGTTCTTAACACAAAGGCTTTTTGAGTTTGCTCACAAGCATGCAACTGGAAGAACAAGCTTCTCAGCGCAACAAGAAAATAACCCTGAGTTCTTTGCACAAAGGGTGAGACACAGATGTAAACGAATTAAAAAAAAAAAACATTTTCCTCTAATTTTTACAATTGGCAAGCTTTTGTGTCAACTTGTGTGTTATTAATTTTCCACTTACAGTGGTACCTCGGGTTACATACACTTCAGGTTACATATGCTTCAGGTTACAGAATTTGCTAACCCAGAAATAGTGCTTCAGGTTAAGAACTTTGCTTCAGGATGAGAACAGAAATCGTGCTCCGGCGGCGCGGCAGCAGGAGGAGGCCACATTAGCTAAAGTAGTGCTTCAGGTTAAAAACAGTTTCAGGTTAAGTATGGACCTCCGGAACAAATTAAGTACTTAACCCGAGGTACCATTGTATTTTATTTACTGTATTCCATTTCTATCCCTCTCTTATTCCCTGATGAAACCCATCACAGTCAACATGGAGTTTATGGTCTTCCATCCGGGCACTGAACAGTCCAGACCCAGATCTGCTTAGCTTCAGCAAAGAGGCCTTACCGCACTATTTAAGACCATTCTATTAAACTTAAGACTAAGTGCTACGCAATGGAGCAATTTAAAATTTGCCTAAACTTAAATGAATCCATGTATACAAAAGAACAATGATCTTTCCCCTTTAAAACACTGAAGAAGTAACAGGAAATTATAGTAGCGCATCTTGTAGGACCATTATTACAAAGGCAACAAAGGAATTGCTAAATGAGAGCTTCAGCTTTTGCTAAAGTTACCCAGGAGATTCTGATTTTGCCAGTGGCTTGCTTGCATACAAAACCGGCCAAATAGAGAAAAGCATGTTGTACAGGCAGAGAGCTCTTACTGCAATAAGACACTATTAGCATTATCATATCCACACACAAGTTTCGGGTTTAAACCAGAATCAATGAAACCAGAGCTTTATACTCAGAGCTTACTCTGAAAAATGTTGCCTGCCTCCCATTCTATAGTCAATTAAGAACCCTTACCAGGACAGTTAAAATATATTTTATAGTTAGAAGAACTGTAAATTCTCCAAACAGCTACATAACCAAAGTACTTCATCCAGCAGGTCAGATGACTGCAAGTTTAATTAATTGGGATGAGCCTACGGAAACCATCACCCCGGTTCCATACTCTATAAATGTGGAGATTGATGGCAAAGAAAATGTGAAGTATGCACATTCATCAACACAATGTTTACTTATAATCTGTTGGAGGGAATCCTTAAAATGCAAATTTATACCAATAATCATATTAATTCCCTCATTTTAATATCTAACTCTGAATTGATGAGAAGCTTGGGTGCCCTGTGAGGTCTGTTACTAAATGGGGGGGGGGGGAATGCTGTGATTTTGGCCACATCGGCACTGCTGATAAATCAAGCATCGCTACAACGAACAGACACTGAAATTAAAAAAGAGAATATGCGTGCAGTTGGTTCAACTGGCATCCATTAAAGTTAATAACTAATCATCTTCACAAGTTACCAGCTCTGAATTATCAAATCTGCAAAGAAAACAACATCCGTCCACTTTTACACTCCAGTGGAAGAGGTGGTCCCTCGCAGCGGGGCAGCAGAGACTCGCCATCTGGAGAATAAATCGAGTGTGAAGTACAGTATAGCTTGGGACCAAGCTCCGTGGCAGCAGCTCAGCAGTTAGTTCATTAGTTCCAAACTTCTAGGGATTAGAGTAGTCTCAATTCTACTGTCGGATAGGATAAGACAGAATGCAAGATTGGGGGGAAGTAAGTGACAACTAAGACAGAGCCCCTTAGACTCATTTATAAAACTATAAAGGATAAACAGTCCTAAACAAATGCCGGCAATGCACAAATGCATTATTACAAAGTCCAAATGTCTGAATTAGCATTTTGTAAAAATAAAACGAAACAGCAACGTAGTATGAAAGGACGGATGTAGAACTGTAAAGGGAAATACAAACCATAACCGTCATAAAGAAATGACTTGATAAAGATGTCTTTATTGAGAATTGTTTTTCTGGACTTGGAACAAAAGGAGTATAGTCTCGTTTTCATCTCTTGGATATATCACACCGATACTTATGATTTGCCCTGCGTCACAGATGCTACAACAAAAAAGTGCCTTTATAAATACACCTTTATGTATTTGAGTTGTCTTTTCACAGGTGCTTTTCCTTCTCAACTAGAGTCTGGTTTTTTTACTATATAAAATCAAGTTGCAGGGGGAAATCCAAAAGACCCTTCTATTCTTCTATTGCTGTGTAGCGAAAATGAGAGAAGACACGCATGTGCAAATGAACGAAGAACAATGTTGGTCTGCACCATGTGGCTTTTGCAAGGCTGAACGCAATAAGCACCATAAAGCCCTGGACAAATTAAAAGTGCTAAAAATAATAAAGCAACGTGAATTTAAAATCTAATTTTGTTGGGGTACTTAAGCACCAATTGCTGTACAAAGCACCACCCCAAGACTGGTTAATTACAGTACCTTTCAATTCATGTAATGTTAAAAATCTGATCTAGTACTGTGGCAAGCAGATTGTAGCTTCTGCCTGATAGTTAAGGGTAACTCCATATATTTCACATGGCAGTAGAAAATTAATTACTGTAGTCGCAGCCAGAGTTAGCTGTTTTGTGACAGTACTGACATGATAAAACATGCAATTATGATTTAATGTTAGTCCCCTGTAGTGGTTTGTTTATGCAGCCTGACATTGCTGATGCTTTTGTCTCTTGTCTGTACCGGGTGCCACCATACCCTAGGCTTCAGTTTTCCTTTGTCAAAGTCAGCCTACATATTTCCTAAGGAGGGTCATTACTCTGGCAGGATTAGTTTGTGCCAAAGAGAGAACTTGGAACTTCTTTTACAAGCTGTTCCCCTTCCCTAGAAACGCCAGTGTTGAAACAGGCTAGGCCGGGTCATTTTGTTTCAGGTTTTCAGCTGAGGATTCAACCAAGACAGATAATCGCTATTACTGTCAAAAGATGCTAAAGAGAGGGGAGAGTCAATGAGGAACACTTTGTCCATAAATTTCTTCTGGAAAAATGTAGCGAAACAGAGTTTGTGATGGTTATTTCCTATCCTCCCTGTTATTCCAAACTGGAGACCTTGCCCCAATGGAATATATATATATTCTCCTCATTATTCCTGCAAACAATTGAATTACAGTGGTTCCTCGGGTTACAGACGCTTCAGGTTACAAACTCCGCTAACCCAGAAATAGTACCTCGGGTTAAGAACTTTGCTTCAGTATGAGAGCAGAAATCGTGCTCCGGCGGCGTGGCAGCAACAGAGGCCCCATTAGCTAAAGTGGTGCTTCAGGTTAAGAACAGTTTCAGGTTAAGAACAGACCTCCAGAATGAATTAAGTTCTTAACCCGAGGTACCACTGTACAATTTGTTAAGGGAGTCAATATTATCACTTGTGGGTTGAATTGGGACAAAGGATTTTTATTTTTTTTAAATCACACTACAGGTGTTAATTGGCTTACCAGTGACAATATATCTGTGTTATAAACAACTTGCTCTTTTGTGAATGGCATTGTTAATAACATAATTATATTTGTCTGTACTTTTCTGCATTCCCTTTCCTTCTAACATCACTATTTAGAAGCCCCCCCCCCCGGGGCGGAGGAAGGGGTGTGTGGTGGGTGCGGGCCGCCCCAGGTGTCACCACTGTGGGGGTGACAAAATGCCAGGCAGCACTCACTGCGGGGCTTGCAGCATGCCCGAGCCATGCATCTCTCCTGGGAGTGACGCGGTGGCTTGGGCGCGCGCAGGCTCTGCACTGTCCAAACGGTCTGCCCGCTTCCTCCCCCCCCCCAGCTGTAGGGTGGCTGAGTGGGAGGAGGCAGGCAGACTCCAGAGGCCCTGTAGTGTGTCCAGCCCCTAGGGGCGGCTCACCCCGCCCTCACCCTGCCCCTATGGGCAGCTCGCCTCGCCCCAAGCATGCCACCCCAGGCAGCTGAATGGCTTCCTCTGCCATCCCCCCCCCACATGTGTTCCCCATGTAAATCAGGTTAATACTTCATGCAGTAGATGAATTGGACTGTAGTCCACAGAACCTTATGCTATAATACATTTGCTACTGCTTCAAGGTGCCACAAGACTATTGCTTTTGCTGTACCATTCACACTACCATGGCTACGCCTCTGGGAATTCTTCCAATTGGTTGCTTTTTCTAATGAAAACTCTTACAACTTTTGAGTCCTGAATTTTGTTCAGTGGCAGGTTAATAGGTTCCAAAATCATCACTAGACTAATTCAATCTTCCATATGGTTTTATTAAAAACCTCCTCTCTCATTTCTCTCATACTTCAGTTAGTTACATCACCCATATTAATTCTTTTCACGGTTTTGCTTGCATTAACTTCTTCTTTCCCCCTCTTAAAATAGTAAGACACACAGTCAGAAACCATACCGAGTAAGAATGGAATAAAAGAGAGCCCCCACTCCTCTATGCATATGCCACTGACAAAGGGAGGCAGAACACAAGTGTAATGACGTAAACTATGCTGAACTACACATTACTGAAGGAAATGTGGCTGTTGCTTTCAATGGCAGTTCTGCTTTTTTTTTGCAACATTCCAGAAATTAATTTTGGAAGTTGGAACTGGTAGTTTTCTCTCTGATAGCATGCAAGCTTATTCTCAGTTTTACAAACGCTCTGTTACATTAGCGCTTTGGTATCTCTTACAGAGATATCCCTTTTCCAAAACACAGTATAGTGGTACCTCAGGTTACATACGCTTCAGGTTACAGACTCCGCTAACCCAGAAATAGTGCTTCAGGTTAAGAACTTTGCTTCAGGGTGAGAACAGAAATCGTGCTCCGGCGGCACGGCAGCAGCAGGAGGCCCCATTAGCTAAAGTGGTGCTTCAGGTTAAGAACAGTTTCAGGTTAAGAACGGACCTCTGGAACGAATTAAGTACTTAACCTGAGGGAACACTGTATTGTGTCTTCATCCTTTACTCCGTCTGTAGCCCCTGCTTTTCCTGTGTTTGACCAATTTTGTGTGGAAAACGGACTATTGTCAGAATCAAGAATCCTAGAGTACCTTCAAGAATACTTCAAAAAGCTTAAGTTCTCATTTAGCAGATTCTTCGTTGCCTTTATAATTGCCCCACAAGATGTGCTACTTTAATGAGTTCCTCAGTGCCTTTGACAGCCTGAGCCTCCATCCACCTCCACTGCAGGCTACTCTTGTTTGAACTGCAAGCAGGAAGGCCAGGGCCACAGTATCGGGAAGTAATAGTGCCACTGGATTCTGCTCTGGTCAGACCTCACGTGGAGTACTGTGTCCAGTTCTGGGCACCACAATTCAAGAAGGACACTGACAAACTGGAACGTGTCCAGAGGAGGGCAACCAAAATGGTCAAAGGCCTGGAAACGATGCCTAATGAGGAACGGCTAAGGGAGCTGGGCATGTTTAGCCTGGAGAAGAGGAGGTTAAGGGGTGATATGATAGCCATGTTCAAATATATAAAAGGATGTCACATAGAGGAGGGAGAAAGGTTGTTTTCTGCTGCTCCAGAGAAGCGGACACGGAGCAATGGATCCAAACTACAAGAAAGAAGATTCCACCTAAACATTAGGAAGAACTTCCTGACAGTAAGAGCTGTTCGACAGTGGAATTTGCTGCCAAGGAGTGTGGTGGAGTCTCCTTCTTTGGAGGTCTTTAAGCAGAGGCTTGACAACCATATGTCAGGAGTGCTCTGATGGTGTTTCCTGCTTGGCAGGGGGTTGGACTCGATGGCCCTTGTGGTCTCTTCCAACTCTATGATTCTATGATTCTATGACTTGATGGGGACTTGATGGAAAGGGTATCTCCTACACAGGTTCCCAGGAAATGGAGGGGACTAGCAGGAGCTGGCTCCCTCTAGTGGGGACTCCAGGAAAGCCTCTATAAATAACACACCACCAAGGGACCCAGTTAATTCCAGGAACTCAGACATGTGACTCCTTGCCATATTCCCATGTGCTACTCACCCCTCATCTCCTCTGGTCCCCAGGGACACAAAAGTGGTAAACCAGGATGGAAGCATGAGATGGAACCCTTCACTAAGCTCCGCCCCTGAGGTTCAGAGACATTTTTCTCATGTACAGGCGCCCCCCTTAATGTGTGATTGACTTGCGCATGACCATGTACATGCGCGGTGCTAAGAATAAACAAAGAATTCAAATTCAAACCTGGAAATGGTAGGACAGACCTGGAAAGTCCTTGTAACTTGAGAGGAGAGCCTCCCTGGAGACCGGAGAGGACCTCAGTGAGGGTGGAGGAAGCCCCAAAGAGACTGGAGCCACAGTGGGGCTTTATTTACACTGCTCAGCCTCCCTGCCTAACAGCTGATATGCAGGGTAGTGTTGTAGCTGCAGCCACGTTCCTGCACATCGTTCAGCCTTCTGCTAGCCCAAGAGCTTCAATTCTGGTTGTGGATATTTAGGATATTGTATTTTTGGTTTGGATTGAAGAGAGTGCGACAGAGAGGGCATTTAAAGAGTGTTTGGAGGGTGCTCTCCAATTTTCACAATTTCACTTATGCATGTGGGGGCCCCAGAACGTAACTCCTGTGCTGACTTCCGGGTTAGCGCCTCCGGCAATGGTGGATTTCCTCTGACCGGGAGGAATCCGCTTCGTGAAACTAGGGTCTGGACCGCCACGGCGAGGCGGAGACCCACTAAAAACCACAGGCAGGAGAAGCCTGTGGACGTGGGATTCGGCCGGCACCTTTAGCGCCTCCCCTACTCGTGGGGAAACCCGGTTTCGGGGATCTGGAGCGACGTGGGGTGAGCGGTGCGGTGCTTCGAATCGACTGCTCTTTTCACGGAGTGAAGCCGCATTGCTGTTGCCGGAGAGCGCTGACTTTTTCCTGTGGACAATTGGACTTTAAATAACTACCCATGAGTAGAACGGAAAATTGGATTATGAAACATCTTAATTTGGCACCGAAGCTGGAAGGTCTAAACAGGAAGTCCGCCTTCCGTTTTTTGTAAATAGATTGAAGCAAAGACATTGCAAGCTAAAGTCTGGAAAGTCGCTTGTAAAGGACTAAATTTCCATCAGTTAAAACTACCAAACCCCCCTTGGAAGCAGGAGAAGAGGGGGGAGATCTTAGACTGTTTAAACCTGCAGGAGAGAGAGTAAAGAAAGGTAAATTTCCACCGTCTTGAACCTGGGAACGGGGTGTCAGAGTCAGACGCTTTGGGGAAGTTCATCGACTGTGAAGAAAATGCTTTTTTGACAGATAGTTAAAAAAGAGAAACATATTGATTCCAATATTTCCTTTTGCACTTAAAAGGAACAAAATATCTGAAAAACGAAAGGAATTTTGTTGCCAGAACTGCTTTTAAAAGACGGATACAAACAGAAATTGTTTCCTCTAGAGGGAGCTTGTGAAACTGTTGCTGGAGTCGATCTGGGGAATTCTACAGCTGTGGAGATTAAAGATTGTGAGAACCAGACATTTGACCTTGAATAAGAATGTGCCCAGAAGAAGTTTTAGTGCTTGCTTTTTGCAAGACAAGTGCTTTACTGGAACAGCTACATGAGAAGATGGATTTGACGACTGTTGCAGTTAGCAATTTTGGACAAACAGTGAATACCTATATAGAAACCACGCAAGAACCAATCCAGGAATTTGCTTTGACAGGGCAAGTTGTGCAGAAGACAAAGGAGGAGGTGGTGGTTGAACCTCAAGTAACAGAAATGGAGAGAGCCGTGGCCTTGCAGGAACATAAGTTGTTGTCTCTGACGACTGAACCTGGAGAAAGTCAGATTTGGAGAGATGGAGTACTGTTTGGTTTGGAGATGGGAAGCTGGATAGACCCGCCTATGCAGGGATGTTTTGACTTTTGGGATCTGGTTTTGGGCCAGGGGGAGTTTGGAGTTGTGGGGGCCCTTAACCTTGGAGGGACTTTGAAATATGCCATCAAATATCTTTTGGATTTCAGTGTTGACTATGGAGAATGGGCTGACCTGTCGAGAAGGGATAAAGATACTGTCAAGTTGGAGTCTCCCCAAGATCTACCCCTTAGTGAGAAAGGAAGGAAATTAAGAATAAGATCAGCAGAAGATAAAGTAAAGTGCAGTTATAAATATGAAGAAGACCTGCAGAAGGGACATAGAAAAGGTTTAAGAGCCTCAGATAGAAGATCACCAGGTTGATGGACTAGATGGAAGGGATAGAAAGGACTGACAAAACCCGAGACCAGGAAGAAGAGACGATGGATGAAGATTAGAAGAAAGTTTAAAAATTCATTTAGAGAATTTTTGTAAAATTAATGAGTGTTAGAAAAATGTTGGAATGAAACTATTTGGCTTTAGTAGAAATGCTTTAAGGAATTATGTATAAATAAGTTTTAAGTTTTAAGCTTTAGGGCTTTTTATGGTAAGATAAGGTTAAATAACTTAAGGTAATTTAATGACAGAATATAGTGAAAGATGGAAAGGATTTGCTGAGATAATTAATAACTAGAATACAAAAAAGGGAGGTGTGAGGAGGTCGATGAAACAAGTTAATGAAAGATAAAGATTTGGGAATATTGGATTTGGTTTTTAAATTTTTTGTCTGCTTTTGTTTTTGGATTTGATGTATTGTGTGTTTTGTTTTTTCCCTTTTTTCTTTTTATTGACTTGTATTGCTGAATTCCCTTTTTTTTCTTTTTACTCTGTTTTTTTTTTTTTGATGTATTGTAACTCTTTATTGTCTCTCCCCCCCCCGCTTCTTTTGTAATTGTTAAACTTTTAATAAATACCATTAAAAAAAAACAAAAAACAGAATGCAACTCCTGTGTAAGTTGAGGGACGCCTGTATTTCCAGGATCAGGCCCACCACTGATGAACCAGGATCAAGGCCTCCTATAAGAATGCTCAGTTCGTACTTGGACCAACATCTGTAATGCAAACTTTTAAGTGTGACATCAATCTACACAAGAGAAAATTCCTCTTCTTATTGGCCTTGTAATTTACCTCTTGTATTCTCCGAAGGTGCTGAAATACAGCTACAACTCTAAGCCTTCTCTCCCTCACCCTCAGTATTGCTTTATCAAGCACTTGTGTCTCTTTTCAAGCTCTGTATCTCATTGCAGGGCCCCAGAACGAGGACCACAGCCATGTCTATGTTCCGTCCACAACTGCACCTTTGCCACGGAATAGTTTAGTAGTAATAAACATTGTCGAATGAACAGACACCAGCAAGAAAAGGCAATGGCACAGATCCAATTTTGGTCATATATGAGAACAGGTGCCCCCAAACAAGGCTGCATATTCTTATACATTTAAAAAGACCTACAAATTGCTTAACATTAGAAATACCAAAGTATGTACGAAAAAAATGAACACCCACCACATTTCCACACTGTAATAATTTCACACATTCAGAGATTAGCATTGCGCTTGACCAACAAAACCCCCTGTAATCAGAAAAGTAGTCAGCATGTACCAAAAATAGTATTATTGGATGAAGAATGTTCCACTTAGTAGGTGCCACCACAGTAAAGGCCCTGCTAATTCAAATCCAAAGGAAGAAACTCAGGGCAACACTTTTGAGTTCTTGCCAAACAACCAATACGTTGCAAATACTTCAGTTTGAATGCTGTTTTTAAATACCGTATTTTTCACTCTATAAGACGCACCAGACCACTAGACGCACCTAATTTTTGGAGGAGGAAAACAAGAAGAAAAAAAAATTCTGAATCTCAGAAGCCAGAACAGCAAGAGGGATTGCTGCGCAGTGAAAGCAGCAATCCCTCTTGCTGTTCTGGCTTCTAGGATAGCTGCACAGCCTGCATTTGCTCCATAAGACGCACACACATTTCCCCTTACTTTTTAGGAGGTAAAAAGTGAGTCTTATAGAGCAAAAAATACAGTAATCTCTGTTCAAGTTCACATGCCTCCTCATTCCTTTGTGCGATGTTGTCAATGTGTGTTTTCCCTAGCTCCAGGGCCGTCTCACCCATTAGGCTGGGTAAGGCAGTCGCCTCGGGTAGCAGGTGGGAAGGGCAGCAGATCCAGACTCCAAGGACTTCCTTGGATCCAGACTTCCTACCTCCTGCTCTGCAGCTGCTGTGGGATATGTCTTGTTTCCTCACAAGTCTACTGCTGAATGGCAGAAGTGCACAACACTGGCTCATGCGCCCATCTTTTCCCTTCCCCATATGATGTCCGCCGTTTAAAAAAATCATGAACTGCCTGACTGTTCACTTGTTCATCTATGTACGTATCTCCTTATTAAGAAAACATTTTTTTATATATAAAAAAGTGCAAATTTGTCAACTAATCATCACAATGTATAGCTAGGTTCTCTTTCAAAATTTCAGGACTGCCTCCCCCACCAGAGGTCAATCCTGGAGAGGAAAAGAGACTTTTAGACTTCATTTTTAGAGGGGCCATTCCGAAAGTGGCTCCACTTCTCTAAACATGTTACCTTCTGTCTTCTTCTCTCAATTCGGTTCAACTCATTCAATTTGAAAATTGCTTCCCACAGAAAATAATAATAATAATAATAATCCTGAAGTGAATTACAGCAACGTACAATATTGTTATAGGTTTCGTTTGGGCGGGAAAAACCCCAATAAATCAAGGAATCTTAGAATCTAGCTAATATCTGGGGATTGGAATGGAAAGTGTAGAACTGTGCTGGACAAGGAATCACTGGCAAACCAGCCTAGCTGGGCTACTTAAGAGCAAAGCCATTAGCCCATCAAAGGAAGGATCTCAGGACTGTGAAAAACAGGGAGGGTTGGGCCATGACAGGAAAAAGCGCCATTTTACAGGAAGGCTGGGTTTTGGGGGAGAGGTGTGCTGGGAAGAGGAAGGAGAACAAAGGTCAGACTTGCATGAGCTGCTGTGCAGGTCAGAACTCCACGCAGCAGCTGCAAGTCAGGACCATCTTGGCTGCTGGCTGGGGAGGCTACAACCGAGAGACCGGGAGCCATGCCTGACTGCTGCTTTAGACCCAAGCTTGCTGAAGCTACGAGAGGGGCAACAAGACGCACTCTTGGGGTATAACGTTCTGCACCCCCTCCACTGCAGACTTGCAGGTATAAATGTGTGTTACTGAACCATGTTTCTTAAAGAAACTAGGCTCCATTTTGCTTCAGTCTTCCCCACAGAAGCATAACCCAGGGTGAATGCCCAGAACCCCTGGGATTTCAGGCCGCTTGTGGAGATTGGGATAGCATGTACATATACATAGTAAATATATCCTAAGAAGCCCAAACATACTGAATGTGTTCATCTATAAAAGCCCACCTAATGACAGAAAAATATCATGACTTCCATCCCGTTTCTACTTGATCTTAGCCCGACTTGGGGCAACCCAATGAACTTATAAAGGCCTCTCACTAAATATATTTAAAGCACATTTATAGCACTTTAACAGTCATGGCTTTTCCCAAAGAATCCTGAGAACTGTAGTCTATCCGTCAAAGAGCTAAAGGTAAAGGTAAAGGGACCCCTGACTGTTAGGTCCAGTCGCAGATGACTCTGGGGTTGCGGCGCTCATCTCGCTTTATTGGCCGAGGGAGCCGGCGTACAGCTTCCGGGTCATGTGGCCATCATGACTAAGCCGCTTCTCGCGAAGTAGAGCAGCGCACGGAAACGCCGTTTACCTTCCCACTGGAGCGGTACCTATCTATCTATTTGCACTTTGACATGCTTTCGAACTGCTAGGTTGGCAGGAGTCAAAGAGCTACAGCACCCTTAAAAAAGAAAAGAAAAGTCCCCATGATTCTTTGGAGATAGCCCATGTGGTTTTAAAGGCATGGTGTGGCTGTAGCCCAGCCCTGGAGAACTCAGTTTCTGTTCTGTGGGTAAAAACCTTCAGCAGAACCATATGAGTTAATCCGCTGTCAGTGAAGAACCCAACCCTGTACCTCTTCACCCTTATTCATTTTCGCATTGCAGCGATACGTGATAAATACGCTTCCTAGGAAACGTTCCTTTCAAAAGGGAAGTGTGCTTCTGGGACACTCAAGCAAAGATCTTCCCGCTCTTGAGCACTGCTGTGCGCTCTGAAGTTTGACAGTAATGTGTAGCAGAAGAAGAAACAGAGTCAGCAAAAATATACCCTGGCTCTCTTTCTCTCCCTGCCTTTCCCAGTTTGTTGCTTGAGCTGTTAACTTTCAAAGAGGTCTGCAAATCTTGGGTACCCTTTAAAATCAGGTGGAAAATGTAACCTTCCCCCACAAATAAATGCTTCATACCATTTCTGACCCCGGGACCCCCAGGAAGAAGACAACAGTTATGCATGTTTTCAGTAAGGTCCAGTTTGAAAGAGGGCAGAATGGTCTCTGAAGGATACCAGTCAGTGCTGACATCAAAACTTGCAATTATCTTATGGAGATGTGCAAAAATTTCAAATGGCTCATATCGATTATGAAGAGACATCAGGAAGAGGCGTCATCACTTCCCCCAGAAGCTCTTGTCTAAGTGCCTGTGACAACAGTGTCTCATACCAAACGTAAACAAACTGTGAAAACGGCTCTATGAATTGAACGCTGTATGTATTTTTTTTGTTACACAAGATTTTTTAAAAATAAAAACTAATTAAAAAGAAAAGCTTACTGAGTGTCCAAAATCTTCTAAATGCATGCACACACAAGTTATTTATTGCTAGCTCTGTTCATTCAGTAAAACTCTCATCGATTGCTGTGAACTGTTTTGACCAGACCAGTGTTTTGGTCTGGTGAGGAACTTCCCTATTTGGGTGAATTCTCTTGATTGTTTCTTGCAAACATTTCATGTGGTCGGTCCTTTTCCCTATCCAAATCGAAAATGCTTTCTTTTTCCAGGGTGTTTGTTTTGTTGGCTATAGTTGAACTTCCAAGCAGTGGGGTGGGTTCAGTGCATTGAAACCAAAGTATAATTCTCAGAGAGCAGACCCTCCAAGTGTTCCTATTTTCCACTGACAGTCCCAGATTTACAGAAGCCATCCCAGTTTCTGATTTGATCCCAGAATGTCCCATTTCCCCCTAGGACATCCCTAATTTTACTGGAGAAATGTTGGAGGGTATGGAAGAGGACGTTTCCCAGGGCTTTTTATCAGCCGGAACTCGCCAGAACTCAGGTGGGCAGCATTGCCATTCTAAGAGAACGACGGAAGCGTTCATGGTGAGTTTCGGCATCTCTTTTTCTTGAAAAATAGAAATAGACATTCCTATTTTCACTGGGAAAATGTTGGAAGTATGAGAGAGCAATATGAAAATGTGCAGGCACACAGCACCCTCAGTGCAGTTACACCAACTCTGCCAGCTGAGGGTGAACTCTTATGAAAACACCAAGCTTTTTCTCTTAAGGAAGCTAAACAGGAAAGGAATGAGCTTTGCACAGATTAGCCCTGCCAGCATCAGCACCCATCAACCCCACCAATGGTGATATGGGGGAGGGGAGTGGCTAAATTGGCAAGCAAGCAAGCAAACAAAATCCCCCCTGCTCCACTGATGGAGCTTCCCTTGGATCAAAGAGCCTCCCATTTGTGGAGGGACTGGGTAATTGTTGGCATCTGTCTGTCTCAAGAGAAAATGGAGTGCGGCCTCAGGGATGAAGTCATACCGCATAGTGACTTCTATGGGATGCAGTGCAAGCCTGGACAGTGTATATGGAGGTTCTGGGCTGCCCATAGGAGATTGTCTCATCCATCACTACTGGTCGCAGGCTAATAATATCTGTGATGTCACTACAGCACTTTCCCAACCATGCCTCATTTTTAAAAAAATAAAATGAAGGATGTATGCATATATCAATATATACTTTGCTTTTTTAAAATTGCAGTTTCAAACAGTAAGAAGCCTGCCTGAAGTATGAGGAGAAGGGGACAAATCAAACATCTAAATCAGCATTCAGCTCACTGGTATCTATTGCCCATCCTGCGAATTGCAAGTCTGGACTCATTACACCACAGCTGAAAAACCATTGTGGCTGTTTCTTTAACATGATGCCAGTCTTCACTCTGAGCTTTTATCAGGCATTTTTCTGCACCCCTTTCAAACATATATTTGCAGAGATAAAGGCCAGAAATCTGATTTTTTTAAAAAATAAAAAAGCAAACAAAAAACCGAACCTGAGATCCTTCAGACCCTGTATTCTAAACATCGATATCTGCATTTGTGCAAAGGGATCCTGGCACTGTGAAGCACGAACAGGCTAGGTTTTAGTGTATCATCCTTGTCTCCTTCCTTTACAGCATTTTTATATCACTGTAGAACAGAATATTGACAGAACAGAGAAAAACACCTCCTACCCTGCAGAGTTGCAATCTATTCTGACTGCATTTTTCAGCTGCTACACATGTGACCTAAAAGCTCAGTTCAGCTCCGTTTATTTGATGCTTTCTGTGCTGCTGGTCTCGCAGGTTGACAATGCTTGCAAGATCCACACTTTTAATTATTTTCTGGTGCAGCAGCCATTGAGTCTGCTTGTTCAATCAATTTAATTTTCAGCGGTTCACTAAGGCTGAAAGTCCTTGTCAGAAGATCTCCCATTTCATTTTACTGTAGGGGTTTCTTTCATTCAGCATTGCCCCACTGCCTTTCCTGGGCACTCTCACATTCCAGGAAAGCAGGCAGAGACCCAAAAACGTCTCGTTTCCATCCTGCCATTCTGTCTTTTGTATTCCCAGGCAGCTTCCCTTCCTTATTTAGCTTCTGCTATTTTGCTTTCAGCGAAGCTAGGCAAACAATTTATCGAAGTGTTTTTGTTTGTTTTTGCCATTTCCCCCCTTGCCTCCAGTCGGTGTTTGCAAAGCATTTAACACTACACTAGGCGGGTTAATTTACTGTACTGGTAAAAAAAGCAGGCTATTTGGAGTGTCTCGCAACACTGACATGTTTTCAGCTTGAAAATCAGATGTCTCCATCCCAAAGGAAAGAACTCTTGCCAAAGCTTTGTTTATACTGCTGCCAGGTGCAAGCTGGCACAACCGTGATAGTGACACATGAACATTAAACAGTTTGAAAAAAGGGATGCTCCAAAATGAAATCCATATCCCACTTTGTCACTAGAGAACCAGGTTTTAAAATATCCTACAATACTGAGTGCAGAAAATCATCCCAGCTTGAGGCCACTTTTTATGGTCTCTTCTTATTGGTTTCTAAGATCCAGCTTCCCTCATTGAACAAGTATTCCTATTGTTCCATGAACCTTGGTAGAAGGACCTCTACGCTGCTGTTTCGGGATAGCAAAATACTTGACGCCAATGCAATTATCCCTGCTGATTATGCATCTCCCAACACGTTTTGAGATAGAGAAGCAAGCCTTCCCAATCTCATGGGTTCCTACTCTCTTTCCTCAATCTTGGTCCCAAGGAGCCTAGAAACCGCTTCTCCAGACAGATTTCCATTCACTTTTCTCCACCCAGCCCCCAACTGTCTTACTGTCATAGCACTTGGGAGTTAAATTCTCTCCTCTCCCTCCTCTCTCAAGTGAAATGAGCCATAAATTTAGGAATTATTCCTACTGTAAATACAATACAGAGCTTCACTTGGTTAGCGCACCAATTCACATGTAAAGAATACAGATACTTTCACATTAAGCTATCTCAAGTCAAAGTCTTAAAACAAGCCCAGCCGTATGGAACTGTACACCATATTAGCGACAGCTTTATTTTGGAAGGCTGCCTGAGGCTGATGGGAGCTGTGGTCTAAACTGTCTGGATGGCACCAGGTTAGCAAAGGCTGGTCGAGACTTTCTGAACCTTACACCACGTGGTTTGGGCTATCACTCCAGTGGAATTTAAACTAGTAGCTTAAGAATGTCTCATACCAGTTCAACACAGCCAGATGGGCAGGGTATAAATAAACTAGCAACAACAACATCATTCAGCAAGCATGTTTTTTCAGCATCTGTAGTTCTTCATTTCGTTCTAGGGACTGGGGTTCTGCATGATATAGCAACCACCATTGCCATATCCTAAAATTCATTTGTTCATATGATTAGCAACTGTATGTTCAAGCATTGTGTTCTCCTTTGCTGTAGTTAGAAATACAAGCTCATAGAACTTGACTTCCCAAGGAGTCCATCAAGTTCCAGGACTGTACTGTTTTTTAGCTGAAGCAGTTCCCCCTGCCTTCCGAAAGGTATCTTACATTGCCTTGCTGCACGGCTGAATGTAGTTTGATTTTCAATGGGTAGCTTACAGGTTTAAATAGTTGTTACGTGATGTTTCCAACAGATATGATGAATTCTTGCACATTGCTTTGGCCATTTTATAGAGAAGTAACCAACAAGTTTTATAAGCAATTTGGTCAATCAAACTTTATACATGCAGTAACCCCATAAATAAAGATGGTGGGGTTAAGAGATGGGGAGCTTTATAGCAGATAAAAATTGGAATTTGGATTTCCCCATACGCAGACCAAACACTAGAGCCACTAAACCATCCAGGCTGCGAGAATTCAGCCGGCCTATTTCATTATGCATGCACAATCACAATGAGGTTGTGCTAAACAAACCAAGAAACAGAAGGTGTGAATAACTAAGGATAACAAGGAAGAAAGAGATATAATGTATAAGTAAGCTTTGAATAATGCAAATATAAAACTTCAAATAATCACAAGATTATTCATGAAATACAGTTCAGCATCTATGGATGAGGATCAACACCTAAAGATTATGGAAAGACAATTCTAAGGTTTATAGGGGCTTGGTGTGTAGACTGGCAATTTCTTGAGATCTTTATCAAGAGTCAATTCATAGGCATAGCTTAAACAAGCCATAAAACAGCAATGAATGTCCTGAGACTTCCAGTTTCCTTGTGGTAATTTGAAACCATTTGATTATATATATTTATAGTCTTGTAACTTGTGGCAGTTCCCTTCTTCTGTTTCTAGCTTTGTTATGCATACATACTGTGTGTGTTATGCTCCCTAAATCCGGAATCCAGAGGATTCAGACTGGGACATATCACAGGTCACCCTATGTAGGAGGAAAGCTAGCTGCCCCCCTTCTGTATGACTTGAGACATGATCATTACATCTTCAAATCCTGGGGGTGAGTCTCCTATAGCTTCTCCTACTCCGTAGCCATGCAGGAGCATTGACTGTAGAATCAGCCCTGGGTCTTTTAAGAGTTAGTAACAGTTCTCCAGTTGGTTGGCACTGGGAAGTCTGGCCCTGGCAGCCTTTCTGAGGCTTCCGTGGACTCTAGTTCTCGCTGAGACAACACCTTTCTACAGCTCAGCTAGTAAAACACACTTGAAACTATCCATGGTCCTGATTGCTTTTCAGTGGCATCTAGCAGCACCATCCGAATCATATCTACTAAGAAGCAACTCCTAATGAATTCAGTAAGGCTCACTCTCAGATAATCATAGTTGGGATTGCAGAGTAAGTCAGATGTAGACCAAGTTGCCTTAATCTGATTTGTCATACTTGGATTCACCTCAGTCTGACAAACTTTGGCCTCAACTTGCTTGACCAATCTGTTTTCTGAGCCATCCTGCTCTGCTTTTTGAATACTGATCACAGTTCCATAACATATATTATGGCAATGGGCTCATCATTTTAGGTGGAGCCCAATCAGGGGCGCGGACTTATAAAAAATATTGGGGGGGCCCGGGAAAGCTCATGAATAATAAATAAGCTCATGAATATGCAGATAAAGTGGCGCCGCCTCCTCGTGAGCGAATAGGGGAGAGCGTGCTGCGCCTATTAATCAGCTCCGAAGGAAATTGGGTGGAGCTTTTGCTCGGGAGGGAGGGCAGGAGGCATGCAGCCCGACCCTGTGCATTTTGGGCTGGGGGAGGGGCGGCGGTGGCGCTCTGCTGGAGGGGCGCCCGAGATTATTGGGGGGCGGAGCCCCCCCCAAACAAATTTTTGAGGGGGCTCGGGCCCCCTCAGGCCCCATGGAGTCGGCGCCTATGAGCCCAATGATTGTTCCACTGCCCCAAGGGGACATGATATTTCTCAATGGAGCTCTGGCAGTGCCCAGAATCTCATTGTTTATTTCACCCAGTACTAAACTAGCGGGCCCATCTATCTTCCTGTTTATGCATACTGCCTTTCTTGTTTTCAGGTAGAAGGAACTACACTTCTATTTGCTGTACTTAAGGAGTGCACTTTATTGCCTCCAAAACCTTGACACCTGCACATCTGTATGCTGCCATGAATGGTGCCATGAATGTCTGAGATAGCAGGCTATGAGAGTAGCAGTCTTATTTGAATAGCTCAGTGGCAGAGTTGGCAGAGTGTCAGACTCAGACAGGAGACAACTGGACTCAAATTTCTGCTCAGCCAGGAAGGAGGGACAGTGTGGTGTGGCACTGAATAGAAGGTAGATTAGGATCTGCTGATACATCGCTGGATGAATTGCAGTAGATACGCAAGAGTTTCCAAGTCATCGCTGTTGAACAATAGCAAAAAAATATTAGAAATAATATTAGAAACACTGTAAAAAAGGGAATAAGGAAATAGGTTTATTTAAAATAAAAGGCAATGTTAAATTTAGAATTGCGGATAGATTAGAAAACGGAAGATTCGCGGATGAGCTGAAGGAAGTCAAAATTACGTATTTGTGATAATATTGAAAATGTATGTTTAAATCTTGTATTGGAAATTGAATAAAAATAATTAAAAAAAATAGCAAAAAATTGAAATATTTCTTAAAATCATAAATTAGTCTGCTGCAATGAAGATACCTTGAAGAATGAATAAATTTTTTGTTTGTTTGAAAGGACAGTGCATTTGGTATTACTATAAATTTCTGGGATGAGCATGTGCTTTGAACCTCATAACTCCCTGTGTCACTGTTCTGTGCCTGGCTGTGGCTGATGGAGATGTCTCAGCAAATAGCCAAGTAGATTTCACAAGCCTGAAGTTTGACCACCACTGGGATAGTCTTGCCGTTCAGATGATGAGACCTACTTTAAAACCCTACTTTAGTCAGCTATGGAACACTGGGCAACTTCAGGCTAGTCACTGAATGGCAGAACACATGCACTGGATGCAGAAGGTCCCAGGATCAACTCTTGGTATATCCAGTTAAAATAATTAGGAAACAAGGAAAGGGAAACACTTTGCTCAAGACCCTGGGGAGCCATTGCAAGCCAAGTGTATCATTTAATTAGTTAGTTGAATTTAGCAGACTCCGTACACAAAAAAAGTCCCACGGCGACTTACAAAAAGTAGACAGTGCTGAATTAGATGGACAGATAACATGGATGATGCAAGTTTCCTGTGTTCTCATATCTTAGCTTAGGTTTCATTTCCACTGGCATGGCTAGAGAACTGCCCTTTTTCCTTTGCACCTGTACTGATTTGATTGCTTAACTGAAAGTGATTGGGTTTTTCCCCAATGACACGCATCATTTAAATCCATTGAACAGCAAATTAACAGAAAGATATCTCCCCCCACAACCCTACAGGCATTAAGAAGAATGAGTCATGGCTTAAAAGCCAAGGACATTGGCCAGAGGAAAAACAAATCCTGATGTGGGACATCATCATCCACCCCCTGCTTGCATGACCAGGGAAAGGGGAACCAAAGGCAACTGTGAACCTGGTGTAGGAGTCCCACTTCCCTGGAACCATGGTGTCAAATTCCTCGATGTGGCCCTGGGTGGCCATGACGTCTGCTGTGTGATCTGCCTTGTGGGTGCAGTCAGTGATTTCAGCTCAGATGAGGCGGTAGTTCCCCAGCAGTGATTCCAGCTTGTGGTAGCTAGCCAGGGCTGCATACCTAGCCTAGCATCCCATCCTCGTCGCCAGTGAAGTGTAGGTAGACTCCCACAAGGGAAGACACAGTGATAATAGCAAGAACCTTTATTGAACTACATAACTGGGAAATGGGGGCAAATCATCTGCTTATATACATTCCTGAAAGCCTGGGCCACTCCCACTCCCAACATGATTGGCTGTCTAAACTTCCAAGCTGAGAATCATGACTCAGAGTTCAAGGGCCAATGGCAGAGGCCCAAATCCTGAAATGTTCTGTGATTGGACATCATGTATCAAATCAGAACACAGGAGCTCAGAATCCTTAGTCCAGACTCAAGCTCAGGCAAACACAGACCACTGAATACATAACAAATACTATCTTCAAAATGCTTATACACCCTATGACTGCAGATGGAACAAGGAAGACAGTTTGTCCCCAGTCTATGGTCAGAAGAAGGAAAAAGGTCTATCCTCCCTCCTATAAATGAAAGGACCATTTATCTAGATTTAATTCATTTATAAAAGTTCTAAATATGCATGCAAGTCATTTCATCTTGGGATGGGATGGGATATAAACAGAACAAAATGATTAAGGAAATAAATGTAATAATTATTTGGGGGGAGACTTTTGATTACTGTAACAGCTATTATTATTATTATTATTATTATTATTATTATTATTATTATTATTATTTCCTCCCAAAGAAGCTCCTCCCAGAAATGGCAAGAAATCTTTTTCCACCTTTCCTCAAATGTGTTAGGAAAACAGTTCTGTCCACCCCACTTCCCCCAAAGTTTCCAGTGCCCTGGACAAAGGTTGCAAATGAAACAAGAATGGAAAAGCAAATGACTGTATTTATACAATCACAAAAAGTGCACAGGCTAACAAGTTGCAGTGATTTGACTGTCTCCCCTCTTGCCAATGACCAGATTCTCTAGGGCGATTTGCAAAAGAAAATCTGAAGATGGGACAGGAGCAAGGATTCATTTGTCATTTGTTTATTAGAAAGTAAAATGCAACATTTAGGATTTTGGGAGAAAAGGCATAAAACATGAATTTTGAATCATTGCCTCAAGAGAAATTGAAAGACTTGGATTTGCAGATGGCAAGATGCTTACTGCAATCTGAAAGGGTCTATGCTATAATGGCAGGAAATAAAGACTATATACACTTTCTTCCTCTGTCCATCTGCCACTGTTATGGTCTTGTGTGGGGGGTGATATTATTCTAATTTGGACTGTTTGCAGGCGGATTTCACTCATTTCTCTGCATTTCTATTTGTCACAAAGAAAGCAGAAGATAGATAGCTAGATAGCTAGACAGATAGATGGAAAAAAAACTACTACTGCTTTTGCTGCTGCGTAATTTAGACAATGAAGCCATTGTACTGAACTGCAACAGCTTTTCTCTGAAGATGATCTCCTGCAGTTGAGCGTAGGATGACTCTTGGGGGCTGAGTGTTTGCAGATGCTGTGGAGTAGACATGAGACATCTCAGCTACCGTAACAGAAGCAGCAGCACCAGCGCAAGGAGGTCAAATCAGAGCAAACATTAGTCATTGCCAACGGAGTCTTAAATACCATTTGACATACCTAATAATTAGCCAGAAAAGGCCACACGAAAAGAGCCAACCTATCACAGACCAGTGCTTTCTCAAGCAGCGTACAACAGTGAGACAGCTCACGCACTCATCTGACCAAAGATCATCTTTGCGTGGTAGAGAATGGGCCTTTGAACAGAACCATTTGTTGTTCTTTCTGTTGCCTCTTCTAATGCTGGGAATGTAATTCTAGGATGCAAATCTCCAACTGCTTGACAGCAGAGATATAGTAACCTGTATGTTTTGCTCATGGGGCCAACAGCAGCTTGGGTAAGGGAGGGATTTTCATCAGCATGGAGGGGAAAAGTTAAACTACCCTTCCCCAGCACTGCAGTCCTGATCAAATTTATGCTCCCCGTCAGCAATCCAGTCGGCTATCTGAGGGAAGAATAATTTGTGGCAGGAGTAGCCTTGAATGGCAGACCCTCCAAGTATCCCTGTTTTACAGGTACAGTCCCGAATTTACAGAAGCTGTCCTGGTTTCTGATCTGATCCCAGATTGTCCTGCTTTTCCTTAGGATGTCCCTATTTTCATCAAAGAAGTGTTGGAGGGTATGGAGTTATGTGATCCCTGTGCCAAAAGGCAAGTAACTATACAGTGGTACCTCGGGTTACATACGCTTCAGGTTACATATGCTTCAGGTTACAGACTCCGCTAACCCAGAAATATTACCTCGGGTTAAGAACTTTGCTTCAGGATGAGAACAGAAATTGTGCTCCGGCGGCGCGGCAGCAGCAGCAGGAGGCCCCATTAGCTAAAGTGGTGCTTCAGGTTAAGAACAGTTTCAGGTTAAGAATGGACCTCCAGAACGAATTAAGTATTTAACCCGAGGTACCACTGTACAACCTTTAGAAGACATCTGAAGACAGCCCTGTATAGGGAATTTTTTTAATGTTTAATGATGTTTTTATATATGTTGAAAACTGTACAGAGTGGTTGGGGCAACCCAGTCAGATGGGCGGGGAATAACAACAACAACAACAACAACAATAATAAAGGAAGTCTGTATTTTCAACATTTGGAGAAACGTTGGAGGGTATGGAATGGATCTTCTTATCCAAAAACAGCAATCAGATTTGGTCTGGGGAGGATGGATGCTTCCAAGGCATTGTGGATGTTCTCTGCCCTACTGCCAATGCCAAGACAGCTAGAATGTGAGTTCACATCAATGTAGAGTGAGAAAGTCTGTTCCTTTGTTACATGACTGATGATCTACATGCAGAAGACAACAGGCGGAAGCCTGAGATTGAAAACATTGTTTTACAAACATGCTTGCAAGCTGCCTTGAATACCTAATAATGGAAAAGGGAGGGGGGGTCTCTTTAAGTACACAAATGGTGGGAGGTCCAATCATGGGTCTCCTGATGTCACGAGTTTGGCTTGAAGGATACACGGGTGAGCTCTTACACCTGTTTTCTAATACAATTGTGCAACTCGATAATTAAATGTGTGTGTTGTATGCGTGTGTAATTTAAAAGAGGAAATCCTGGTTAAATTCTCCCACAGTTGCAGTGAAATTAATGGGTATTAAAAAAATATATTTTTGACTAACATTCCATCAAGCTGTTGGTCAGTGTCTGCACGATACCTTCGAAACGGAGTTATTTCCATTTCCATCTATTAGGAGCAGGGACGGAAGCAGCAATGTCTGTTTCTCTCCTACAATTTTTCAATTATGGTCTCTTTTTCTTTCAGCTGAGTAGTGGTGATGGAGGAAATGAATTTTTTTTTGCCAAGATCACCACAAACCACAGGCTTCATATTTCTTCTCAACAGCAATCTCAGATTTCTGCCATGCCTAATGTTGAAGATGTAGGATATTTCAGTATGGGAGTGGAACACCAAGATAAACAAGTTTAACCAAAAGAAATCACTGAAACGCTTTGGGTGGGATTCCCCCATTGAGACGCATTAGTGCAAGCAAGAGCTTCCATTTGCACAACAAAAATTTACCCCCTCTCCTCCTGTGCCCCTCAATGCCCCACCCCCCCCAAATTGCCTTGGGTGTGTGGGTGTGTCAGGAGAACTTCCAGTTTCCTCCATCTGGCAAGCTGCAATGCTTGCACTTGTATGGTGGTCACCTTAGCACAACACTCTTTATTCCTACTCTTTCTTCAGAAACCAGGAATGTGACAGTGATGGCTGGTGTCCATTGGGACACTGGTAAGGCTGAAGGCATGGAGGCTAACAGTAGGTGGCACCAGAGCCAACGACAGGCAGATTCAGTTAACTCTACAATGGCAACACCAAGTCCAAGGAAGAGGAAGCTGACATCCAGTGCTGTCAACTGGCTGTAAGTAAGAAGGCAGGGCAGGCTGAGGTGCCCGATTCACACAGTCCACTAGAATGTGCTTCTCTTTTTACATGTGAAGGTTGAGCAGAACTAGCCTTCCAGTGATTTCCGAGAGATGACTTTTGATTTACAAGAGTTTTCACTCTGGGAAATAATCTTAAGCTACTGTAGCTTCCGCTCGAGCTAAATTTAGCTTACTAAGAACAAGTGGAAAGCCTTTCTCCACCCCCTCCAGAGGAGGATGAATAGACAGGTCAGCTCTATACCTGCCTTATGCTGGCGGCAGGTAAGGACCTTTCTGTTTTTAGCAGCGTTTGGATTTTTCTTAAGTGGAGTTCAGAATGTTCCACTCGCTGATGTTGAGAGAGGGAGGGGGTCTCTTTTGGGCTCTCTGCCCTTTGTATGGCTTGCCTTCTTTCTTTTATGTTGAGAAGTCTGCCAATATGGGATTTGCAAACGGCTGCCAATATGGGATCTGTGCCGTTTCTGCTGCCAATCTTTAATTTAGCATATGTACAAAGCTAATTTTTGGACCAGATACCGAAGCTTGGCATCCCTGCAGGCGTCAACCAGGTTATTGTGTTTGCGTTGCAACTGAACCAGATACGATAGATTGATAAATAGATAGATGGATAGACAGACAGATATAGGGAGGTGCTTTTCGTTTCACCATATATATATGTGGCCTAAACAAATGCGTGCCACGTCTTAAATCGCCTTTTTCTTATCTCTCTCTACTGTATAGTTCAGCCTATCACATTCCCAGTCTGTGTTGCCTGGAGTATGAGCCAGCGCAGACAATGAAAAACTCCCAACTCCCTACTGAGAACGTCTTGGAACTGAAATGTGAAAATGCTTCCCTCCGAAAAGGATAGCAAGTTTCTTTATAATTTTATTCAAACTATAGAGTTCCAGATAAGAAGTAAGTCTGTTGGTTTTCTAAAAAGAATTTTTAAAAAGAATTTTAAAGAGCGAAAAGGACACATACCGTATTTTTCGCTCTATAAGATGCACCAGACCACAAGACGCACCTAGTTTTTGGAGGAGGAAAACAAGAAAAAAAAATATTCTGAATCTCAGAAGCCAGAACAGCAAGAGGGATTGCTATGCAGTGAAAGCAGCAACCCCCCTTGCTGTTCTGGCTTCTGGGATAGCTGCGCAGCTTGCATTTGCTCCATAAGACGCACACACATTTCCCCTTACTTTTTAGGAGGGAAAAAGAGCAAGAAATACGGTATTTTCATATACAAAACAGAACTTTTTGAATCTCCACCTTTCACTCCAGCTTTCCAACAGGAGCATTTGTGACCCACAAAGAAAGTCCTGCAAGGAATTCTCTAGAATGTACAGAATTTTACCACTGGCTCTACTGTCCAATCAAAATGCATGTGCTTCTTTCCTAGATATAGGCTCACAAAGACTCCAGATAGACATTCCACACATTCCTTTCTTTTTGCAGGCTCCAGAATTTATAGTAGGAGTGTGAACAAGGCAATGGATAAATGATTATGGACTATGGCTGGATCTCTACATGCAGCTGAATGTGGTGGGAATAAATTGGCAGAATAGATTGCACCACTTCTGATTTCAAGTGGAGAACTTCACATTTGCATGTAAAACAAAAAACAACTAACCAATCAACCCTCTCTGCAAACAGAAAATCAATACATTAAAGAGTGGGGATTTAATCCAGTCTTTTGTTGTGCTCATTTTCTATTTGAATTGATTTTTATTTTATTTTTTTGAGAGCAAACCTGAAGACACAAAGTGGTACAGTCCTCAGCACTATGTTACCTCATTTTGAGGTTCTCAGGGCCAAAATGTCAAAGAACATGGCGTCCAAATTTTGTGGCCGCTGTCTGAGCTGAATTTGGACAGAGGGGGCATTTTCAGAGAGAAACTGGATGTGAGGGGAAAGAATTGGACTTGCCCTTCCTTATTGCAGCTTTACTGGTGAAAACACCCTCCTCTGCTCTCATATGCTACCCACCTGCTGCTCAGCAAACCCATTGTTGCAGACCTATAATCGTGGCATATCCATGTCATGGTAAGCCATAAGCCTAGTGAAGTCTGGTCCATTGGGGCAAGTGAGAGTTTGTTTAGACCAGGGGTCAGCAACGTGCAGCACATGGGCTGGATGCGGCCCACGAAGACCGTTTTACCTGAACTGAGCCGCCCACTCGGCGATTTCCCCACGCGCTGCGCTAAACTGGCGCAGTGTGACGCGGGGGCTTGCTGAGCGCCGCGGGAAATTGTGTCTGTGCACGCGCAGATACTGGAAATCATGTTCAGATGCCGAAAATCGCTTCTGTGCAGGTGCGATTTCCTGCGTCTGGGCATGCGCAGAAGCAATTTCCGGTGTCACACTGCGCCAGTCCGGCCCACGGCAATCTCTGTGGCCCATGGCCAGTAAATCTTGCCGACCCCTGTTTTAGACTCTGGGTGAGAACCTGGAGGCTGCAAGGAAGGAAGTGTCAGACGGAAAATGAATTAATACTGATTTATAAATATTAGTAACTTTGTATTAATGCAACATATTTATATGCAACTGTGTATTTTTGCAATATTTTGTTTACGTTGTCTGTTGTTGCTTCTGTTTTTTGTATACTGCAGGATTTCCCAAGCTTGAGTACTCTCTCCAGCTGTTTTTGGACTACAGTTCCAATCACCCTTGACCACTGGTCCTGCTAGCTAGGGATCATGGGAGTTGTAGTCCAAAAACAGCTGGAGACCCAAGTTTGGAAAACCCTGGTATACCACTTACATATATATATAGAGAGAGAGAGAGAGAGAGAGAGAGAGAGAGAGTGTACATTAAGTGGTCCAGAAATTAAATTAAAAAATTAAATAAAAATCAAACCAACCCCACTAAGACCAGACTCTCCTCAACCAGCCCCCACCTGCCTACTTCTTTACTTACAACTAGTTCAGGGAGTTCTATTGGCGGCCAACCGCCTCCTCCTCCTCCTTAGTTTGTGCTGCCCTTATATAACTCAGCAGCAAGGAGCAGGAGGGCAAAACAATGACTTGTGGGCTCTAGATCCACAGCCATTTGCTCTGGCTCCCCCTACTGTTGGCCTCCCTGCCTTCTACCCTATCGGTACCAATGGGCGCCAGCCTCCCCTGCATAAACCTTGTAGCCAAGGCTGGTTCTTGGCTCGCTGGCCATGGTTTGTTAAGAGTGAAAGAACTCACAATCACTGGTTCAGACAAAACACTAAGCATATTATGTGGTAAAGTTCCTCGTTTTCTCCCGCAGTCAGAGAAGCTATAGCGCTCATTAATTTCTGTCTCCATCCTTGAATGTGTCCCGTGGGGTTCCTGGATTCAAATTTATCTCGGTGAAATATGTCCTGGGAACTCAAACATTCTGATCTGCTGTGCATGGAGGGCTGGCATTATTTATCTTGCTGATTCTCCTATATGATGGCTAATTATTGTTCTCTTATTAGAGACGTCTGCTTGGTACTGGCTCGAGATGCCTCGTCTTCGGAGCCTTGGTGCACAAATTATGCCTCAGTCAATAGTTCGGAAGAGGCTGAGTTGTAAGGGATCCATTCACCAAGAGTAACGTTGGGGGTTTCCTGACCGCTTGGTGAGGGTCCTTGGAGAGATCTGGAAAGCCAGAAAGCTTGCTGGGCACACCACCGAGGCAGAATGGCTCAGTCAAATTGTTCGCCTTGCGGGATGTTAAGGGTGAAGACAGGCGTCTTAAGGGTGAAGACAGAAATGTTAAGGGGGAAGACAGATGTGAAGTATTAACTGTGGTGGAAGTGCTTTAGACACACAACTGCTGCCTTCCTGGGCATGTACTCTTTTCAAAAGAATCCCCACACACTTACAGTGCCAATCAGTGTGAGATGGGAGGAGTGGGAAGGAAGGAAGTGGGAGTGATTCACTTGTATACAATAAACCATGATTTCTTGCTCACAAGTGATGTGTGAACATGGCCAGTGCTTAGCTCCACAACAGATACAAAAGCAAATTTAGAGCGCAGTCATTATACCAGCTCCCCCCCCCCCAATCTTTCTGCACGGTGCAGTCAACCTTGGGTTTGTTTAATTTTGTAACGTGTGGTGTTTATTGTTGCATGGAATAACCTCCATGCAAACCTCGCTTCTGACTAAAACAGCAAGATCGTACATCCTCTCTCTCTCTCTCTTTACTTTGGCATAAAGAAAAGGGTTGATTAAAAAAAGAAAGTAAAGGCAATTTTATGCACAAAATGTATTAACGATTTTTTTTTTTAATGCTGTGTTGAGAAGAAGCTGGCCTACTCTCACAGCAGCAAACAGTGAGCCCCATAATGAGAAAGGATTATCGTTCTGCCTGCTCTTGGAGTCTCGCTCCCCAGGCAGCCCAAAGAATGACTGAGTCATGCAGGTGATGCATTCACTGTAATGAGATGGACAAAACCTCAAAACCCACATCTAGGCTTCTAATAGAACTCCTTGTGTACCCATGCCTCTGGCAAAAGAGAAAGGGGGAGGGAGTAGGGGGAAAGAGCAGTAGCAGGAGATGAAAACAAACCCACCCAGTGTCGGGAAAAACCAAATATATATAATATTTATAAAATGGCCTGCTGTTCGTACACACTGCACAGTCATGCAGAAAACCACAGTTTGATTTCCAATCCGAGCCTCTTGTTCCCTGGGCCGGCAGGGCTTGTGAGAACTATGGAAGCAGCACACTGAGCCAGTCCTTGGGGGAGGAAAGTGCCCCATCTCATTCAACAGCTAGCCCTCTGGCTGATTAGTGAAAAGGACTGAAAAGGACTGACAGGCTCTTAAGGGAGCTGTGTCCGGTTCTTGTTGGCTGGGAGGTTGACGGTCCTGGCACAGACAGCCCCCAAGTCACAGGAGGGGAGGCTTTTCCCAGCTTTCTAAGCCCCGTTCTCAAGGCTCTGTTGTCACTGTCACAACAACTTTTCCCCATCAAGGGCCAGTTGGGGCTCCCACAGGAGTCTGGAGATGGCCAGACCCCCGACCGAGAGCCTCCGAGCCTCACACACGGCATCGCCCAACTCTCCAGCACCAAGACCAGGGACAATGGAAGCCCGCTTCTCGATTGGGGTGAAAAACACAAACTTGGGAAGGAAATCCTCATAAGGCAGCGATTCCTTTTGTTTTTGTCTTCCTGGTGACAAATGGCAATTTCAAAACTTCAAGTCTTTAAATCATGCCACGCAAACAGGCACTTTTGCTTCAGCCCTACAATGTCCCCTGCGGAGGAGGTGGCTCAGAATTTGTAAGAATTTCCTCCCCCTGTAATACTGGTTGAAAACATAGCTATTGCAAAACCACATGTTTCTAGATTTCTCATTTCTCTACAGATGGGGAATCAGCAGCCCTCCCAGAACTTGTTGGACCACATCTCACACCAGTTCCATTCAGAGGGGTGATGGGACTTTTACTCCAGCAATATCTTGAAGGCCATAGATTAGCCACCCTTGCTCTTTATGAGGGGTGGCTAACCTTTTATGGCTCAGAGGAGAACTCACCCTTGGCTCAACTCCGGGGACAGCATACCAGCAGCTGGTCTGCCCCAAGGTGGGTACTGCCTCCACACACACACACACACACACCCTTCTCAGCTGATCCAAACAGATCAAATGAAAGCATTTTTTGCTCATCTCTCTACTCATCCAGTGATCAATCTGCAGGCTGGGGATGTGGCAATTTGCCTGCCCATCAGAGTGCTGGGTTCCCCTTATCCCAGCATTATGTTTATTTGTTCCTCTTTTTGCTACAGTTGCCAAATTCAGTGGGGTCTTAAAGGTAAAGAGACCCCTGACCATTAGGTCCAGTCGTGGCCGACTCTGGGGCTGCGGCGCTCATCTCGCTTTACTGGCCAAGGGAGCCAGCGTACAGCTTCCGGGTCATGTGGCCAGCATGACTAAGCTGCTTCTGGCAAACCGCAGCAGCGCACGGAAACGTTGTTTACCTTCCCGCTGGAGCAGTACCTATTTATCTACTTGCACTTTGACGTGCTTTCGAACTGCTAGGTTGGTAGGAGCAGGGACCGAGCAACGGGAGCTCACCCGGTTGTGGGGATTCAAACCGCCGACCTTCTGATCGGCAAGTCCTAGGCTCTGTGGTTTAACCCACAGCGCCACTCGCGTCCCTGAGTGGGGTCTTAGGAGGCCATAGAATTATGTTTGAGGGCACCCAACATCAGTATACAAAGAACACAAAGCGAGAGCAATGCACTGCAACAATGCATAGTGCCCTGCAGAAGTTGAAATCTTTACCTTCCCTTAGTATGTAGTTCAACAACGTACGAGGAGAGGTACTGTGTTGTCTACGCCAAGCATGGAGGGAGGCAGACAGAATTAATGTGTTCATTGCAATTAGTCAGTAGAGGAACAGCAGTAACAGCCAGGGAATGGTTTATAACCAGCCACAGCCACTTGTATTGCTATACTTTAAGAAACAGGCACATTTCCCATGTGTTAGGTTGGCTGTCTCTATTCACTTACAGATTGCTTTGCTTTAGAGTCCAGTTTTGTTTTAGAACACAGCTGAAATAGCTGGTTGATCTTACAGAGGAGGCTTGCTTTCTGGTGGCAATAAGGCTTCTTCCACTCACACTGTATTTTGACACTTTGGATGCAGAAATCAAACCCCAACGACTCTAAGGACTCTTCTTCTGCATGAGGTATGCTGGGTTTTCCAGCAACGTGGCTCAAAGGCAGATCAATCAATAACACAGCAAATCTAAAACCATGCATGTTTATAACAGCCGCTCCCTGCAAAGTAAAACATCTGTGAGGCTTTAATCACTCAAAATGCCACACAATGAAGACAGTGCTTAATGTACTCAATTTCCCATCCCTAAGTTGGAGGAGCCCATTGTGGATTACTTCATGGGTGCTTGTCAGCAATGATCAGGCCACACAGTTTCATGGTGGGGGGCACATCTGCACCCCAAACTGTGTCCCAGTTGGAGTCAGCTTGCTTTGTTGCAAGGACTTGTTGTTGTTTAGTCGTGTCCGACTCTTCGTGACCCCATGGACCAGAGCATGCCAGGCACTTCTGTCTTCCACTGCATCCCACAGTTTGGTCAGACTCATGTTTGTAGCTTCGAGAACACGGTCCAACCACCTCGTCCTCTGTCGTCCCCTTCTCCTTGTGCCCTCCATCTTTCCCAACATCAGGGTCTTTTCCAGGGAGTCTTCTCTTCTCATGAGGTGGCCAAAGTATTGGAGCCTCAGCTTCACGATCTGTCCTTCCAATGAGCACTCAGGGCTGATTTTCTTAAGAATGGATACATTTGATAAATTGCAAGGACTAAAGTCAGCCAAAATATCTTACTTCCTTAAGTATTCCTTCCTTCCTTCCTTCCTTCCTTCCTTCCTTCCTTCCTTCCTTCCTTCCTTCCTTCCGTCCATCCATCCATCCTTCTACTCACTGTTAAGAGTGACTGTCATAAATGGTTGTGCATTTAATGAATAGTCCAGTTTGGCAGACAGCCTGCAGCATTTTGAGTTTGACTAGAATTACTTTATCCATGTTTTACATATTTCACTACCTGCTACACCAGAGACACAGTGTTGTCTAGAAACAAGGACTCAAATTTTTTATTACTTTTTCAGCAGTGCAACACAAATACATTTTGTGGCATGGAACAAATTTTTAAAAACTTATCGAATTTTCCATCCAGCTATTTCTGTTAGTGTTAGCCCAGTAATGAGGCAGAATGAAATCACTGTCTCCGGCAGTGGGTGGCAAATTGGCCCTTCCTCAGCCCCCTGCTCACCTCATCATTAGCTTTGCCCACCCATCTACCAAGGCAATATAGATTGGGTGGCTGTAACATGCTCTCCATTACTATATTTCTGAAGAACCTCCAGAAACTCTTTGATTTGATTGTGGAAACTGAAGTTAGTATGGTTAATGGTGGTGTTCCATAGATTCCTCAGCAGACCACCATTATTCTCTCAAAAACAGAGTAAGCAAATGTAGCTCAACCTATCTTCAGATGTTTCCAAGCTGGCTGGGGCTGGTGGGTGTTGGAGTCCACCACAGGCCTCCAAACCTGCCTTAAATTCATTCCACCTGCACTTGACTTCAGCTGAACAAAAAATGGTTTGATTCCAATCACAGAATCATCACTTCCACCCCAGGTGAGCGGATTCTCCAGATTCAGAACCGACAAATTCTGTAACTTGTGAAAACTCCTTGTTGTGATTCTAAAGATATCAAAGTGTGGGCAAGAAGCATGGAGTTGCCCTCCCTTCATTTTCCAGAGTGGTCACTTTGAATTAAAAGTAAACTTGCCATATTTCATCTGCTAACATCCTGAAGTCTCCGTCTGTACTTTTCTAAGGAGGAAAACCCTAGGAGGCTGAAAGTTGGCAGCCTCAAAAGCGTAGCCTGGGAGAACAAGCCAAATCCCAACACCCTGAAATTCACAAATTCTTGTCTGCTAACCAATTATGCCCAAGAACAAACATGTTCATGAGAACCTTTTTTTCTTTTCTCGCATGTACATCATAACCGGAGTGACATAATTCTTAGATGCCTTTCTTTTGGGTTGCTCAACCGCCGCAACAAGCAACGGAGCAAATTTCAAAATAAACCCTACTTTTCCTAGTGATGTTGACAATTTCAGTCAAGCATACCTTAATGAAATTAGAGATGCAGAAAATATTTTTTGACAAGAGTCTATGAACAAAACAGCCAGAAGTGACTCCAGTTCTGTGAGAAAAGCTCACGCCGAGTGAGTGCGAAAGAGACAGAGAAACTGGGGAGAAATGTTGATAATTGGATGGTATGGTTTTGGCAGGAAGAGGCGTGCTTTATTAACCGTCCACACCAGAAACATAACTTTCCAACTATTAACAGTTTTTACTTGCCAAGAGAAAATTATCAGTTCTGATTAAAATATAGTTCCCTCTACCTACAATTAATGACTACACAGTCTTATATAAGCAAATGAGTATTCCTTCATATCTACACCTTAAAGCACAGCATGAAAGGGAAGTGCAGAGCAGCAAAGGGAAAAACCAAATGAAAACTTCTTAAAAGTATCACTGGTGTGCACAGAAAGGATACCAAAACAAATAAGGGAAAATTTTATATAATTGAACCGTTTGTAAAGCTAACCAGACATATTTACACAGAAATCCATTGGTTTCCATGCCACATTGCCTATCATATTGCTCTCTTTATAAAGAAACAACATTTTTAGAGTCAATTCTAAGAAAAGGCTTAGTTTCACACCCTTTGCCTTTGATGATTTCTTGTTAGATGACACCAAAGTTGCAAAGGCAGTGTCCATATTTGTTTTGATAGCTTCAAATAAAAGGCAGAAGCTTAAAGAAGTTGGTGTGGGGGAATAGAAAGCATATGAAAACGGCAAAAAATTAAATATCATAAATGGCAAAATTATATATCTAGACGTGGAGAAATAAGTGTTTTGCTATACGTTTTAAACCCAACTGAGTGTACTCTGGCACATTTGATCTTCTGTGCTATTGTTTTATATTTTTGTCACGGTTTATGAGGTTGCTTTTGTGCTGGTGTTTCCACAGATGACGTGACACAGGGATATGAATAAATGATTTCAGTAAAAACATCCTCCCACACTTACTTGGGAGTAAGTTCATTTGGATTCAGTAAAGTATACTTCTGAGTAAACATGCCTATGAGTGGGGTGCACAACAGATGTCTTGGCTGTTACTGATCATTCAGTTATGGCTTTTGTCAATGAAAAATGCATTTTTGCATTGTCTTGAGCATTAGAACTTAAGAAGACCATAGAAGAGTCCTGCAGGATCAAACTAAAGGCCAGTAGTGATTAAGTGGGGCCACTTAACTGACCTCCTGGTGTTGCTGTGGCTGCATCCCACTGACCGCTACCTCCAAAGGCCTGTCTATTCCAGCATTCAATGGCCAACCTATAAGAAACTCACAAGCACAACATGAGAGCAACAGCCCTTTCCTGTTGTGCCCCAGTGAGTGCTATTAAGAGGCAATGCTTATTTATAATCTTATGTTTATATATCCCCAGTTCTCTTCCATCATGAAATCCGCAGCAACTCGTTTGGTCATTTTTTGCAGCAGACCACCTCTCCAAGGCTCTTCTAAAGTCAAGGCTGTGGCAAAAAGACTTTTTTCAAATACTGTTTATCCTTTGCCGGTATCAAACAGAATTATATAGCTGTATTAGGTGACAATGGATTATGAGTTGCAATTTAAAGCATTAACTAGAGTTAAAGCAATTTAAAGCATTAACTAGAGTTATTCAGCATATTCGTCACTTAGACAAATTACTGAACTTTAATTGGTTCTGGATTGTCCTCTTCAGAAGTACTGATTACCATTACAGAAGTGATTGTTGCCTTCCGAAGTAAGAGTTTTGGAATCCATTTTCTAACCCTGCCAAAATAATGATGATGATGATGATAATTCCTCGATCAATCCATTCTTGCCAAAATCTTTGCCACGTTCTCCCTGCCACATTCACAAAGGCTGAGATTACTGACTCCAAGCGTTGGAAAAATATCCCAAATTAAGAAATGAACCTGAGATTACAGAAGGCAGATTAAATGGGATTAAGATCTCAACTTCTATCTCTCTTTAAAATTCCTTTGCCAAGGAAGGGGATTCTGTGGGATAAATTACATGGCTTATTATGCTGAAATGCAAATCTTATTAAATACACTTCAGTACTGTGGCACAGGGCCTTAGAAACTTAACTGGCAAAGTGGTTAAGTGGGTGGAATGACTAAGATTAGCACAGACCCATTTTCCTCTTAATGAAGTGGAACCATATCCTCAGAACGAAATAATCCCCTTCAAGAGAACATTTTCTTTTAATTTGCAAATCTTACTGATTTTATTATATATACAGTTTCAAACTAGACAGGAGCTTAGAACCCAAGAATGTTCTTCCCAGCAAATGCCCCCATTCATTACCTTCAGAACTGAATGTCCCACACAATAAGCAGCAAAAAGGAAGAAATAGAATTATAATATAAAGACCACTTGGGAGGCGGGAGACAGAAGGAAAAAGCAAAAGTGGCTATGGAAAAAGTAAGGAGGAATTATGCATAGGAGGTTACAAAACCCTCACCCAAATTTCTATAATTTGCACAAGTCTGCATCACCAGTGCTGTAGTGTGATCCTTTTTGCTAACACAGCTTGATTTACTAAAGCCTTTCTAGATAAGTTCCTCATGACTGGAATATCATTGAGCTTTTGGGTAATGGCAGAAGAAGAGCTGTGTCTTTTATCTGTTTTTGTGCTGGGTTATTCTTTAGATATGCTATGTGTGCATTTCACATTCTGTTTATGAGTTGCTCTTATCTCCACTGATGTTAACCCACACCCTGCAACCTTAAGGTAAAGAACATGATATGAATCCCAATAAAAAAAGTAAAATAATACTAAGAGAAGATTGAATTTTCATGAGGTTCATTTTTCATTTTGAAAATCAAAAAGCAGTATTATATTGATAAATTCTCTCCCCCCCCCCCCTTGCAAGATGCCTGTCTTCCATTTTGTATGTTGTGGTTCTGAAGTGAAACCACATTTCAGATTTGAAATCAATATATTTTCAGTGTCAATTTTTTTACCAACCTTTCCCATAGCTATTCAGCCTCTTATTTGGCTACTCATGAATTCCCAAACGTTCTGTATGAGAGGACATACTATGGTATTTCTTGCTGTGTATCTGATGTTCAGTGCATGGCTACTAAGTTTTCCAGGTAGCTTTTATTGGCTTGTTCCTCCTTGCCCCGAAGCAAACATTTCCCTTCCCTCCCTCTAGCCTACTTTTGTCAGTTTAGTTTCTTATATTAATATACTGCTTCAAACACCCAGAGGCACCCCAAAGCGATTTTACAATATTCAATATTCGTATACAAAATACACATGAAATTCAGTAAAATTGGGAATTGGAACAACCAGAATAAGAACTGTGGGTGTTGGTTGTAAATCTAAATTGAAGTAATTATTCACTTTCCTTGCGTTATAATATTTTAAAGAATATTTATTTATTTCAATAGTTTATACACCACTTAATAACTACCATATTTCTCTAAGCGGTGTACCATAAGGATACAGCTTACAAATTTTAAGTCAGTTAAAGTAAGATATAAAGAAAGAACTCACTGGAAGGGAAAGTGAGGCAGAGAGAAGAAAACATCAGCAACTGATACCCAAGTGCCTAGCAATATTGGGTGCTTTAGAAACAATAATTTCTTGTTCCTGCTAGGTAGAAAAGGCAAGCTTGCTATGGTGGTGGTTTCTTGGCCAGGAGCAGAGGGCAATGGAATGATGAGGAAGCCCTCCAGAGCCTCGGTTGGTTATCAAAACCACTGACCACTACAGGCCCAAAGAAGCCTTCCTACATGCGGTGCTTCATTAAGAGGCTAATTTGTGAACCTGCCGAGAGAGATGTTCCCTATCTGTTTTCTAAGCTAATGTTTCTCCATTATTACTGGGAGGAATGAGTTATTTCCAAATGACAGCAAACCACTGACAGCCTGATAATGTCTACTAGGGACCTCAAGGGAGCATTTAGTAGCCGTGTCCCTCAAGCTAAATCACAAGATCTTAATAAAGGTTTGGGCATGTTCCTAAAAGGCGGCAAGTTTTCCCTGTAGGGAGATCAGATGCTCTTAACATCTCATAATTTTATGCCCTAAATTATTACACCATAGTAACCTCAGGAAGTTACACATTAATTGCAAAATTAGCGTTCAAGTTTTGCATGCTAATTAGCAGTAGCAGTCTATTTTCTTTATAGTCGGTATGTTATGGCCTGCCTTATCACAGACTCAGGATTCACTGCTATTTTTTTCCGGGTATTTCCAAGCTGTACATTTTTGCTATTTACCCGATTGTATGTCCTTTCCCCACAACTTTTGGGGAAAATAACTAAAAATTTCATAACCATTCATGGTTTTTTGTTCACATTAAAAAAAAAACAACCCAACCTATTAATCCATATAAACTCCCTAAATATTAAGCTAGCTGTCATTTTTATAATAATCTTGTTTCCAAGGATTTAAAAATCTCACTTGTTAGCCATAAAACAGATTTCTGCTAACAGCTATAAAATCTAATTTAAACCCTTCTGGCATTAGCTAAATAGCTGAAGCAAATTTCTATCTAGCTATGCTGAACATCTTGTTACTGCTGTAAATATATAAAATTCCCTTTGAAGTGATAAAGGTTCAGTAGGATAAATGGGGTCTCCGGAGTCCAATCATTGTAACATCTCTGAGGCCTAACAAATGTTGTTTACATATTTCAAGGATTATGTTTCAAGTTTAAATAAACAGATTAACCCATGTTTACATGCATTAATTTACCCTTTTATATTATAAAAATGTAAATTTAATTGAGCTGTATTTTCAGGATGTAACAAATGGTTTTACGTTTTCTTTCCCCTAGAGGAATGAACTGCATTAAGTCGGATGATCCAGTTAAAATAAGGGGCTTGCCAGATCCCATAATCAGCTCCTGATCACAGGATTCAGAAAGATCGCATCCTGCCAGATTGTCTAGCACGTGCATGTTCCTCCCCAGCCCTGGAAACACAGCCCAGTCCCCCAGGGAGAACAATGGGATTTCTGAACAGTCAATAGGACTTGATAGGACTCAAATCACCAGTCATGGCTGGGACATGCCAGGTCCTACCATTAAGCACAATGATGCAGCTGCCTCAGGCAGCAGATATTTTGGGGAGGCAGCAGCAAAATGTTGGGGGATAGTGTTGTGCCTGCCACATGGCCTGCCCTATATCCCTGTAAGTCAGACTACTGCTCTCAGTGGAAGACACTGACCCACCCATCATCAGATTCAGTTGCCAGTCTGGTCAGATTTTGTACCTGGAATGGGACGAGGTGCCATCTCGACTTTCACCTCGGGCAGCAAAATGTCTTGAGTCAGCCTTGACTCTTAAAGTAGGAGTAAGCTGCAGTAGCATTTCCTAACTTGGGAGGTGGCTGTCCCTGCCATCGCCATAAAGTCTGCTTCATTTGTGTGTTCCTGGCAAGTTGTGACAGAGGGTGCATGCTGGCCCCTGGCCAATGCTTGGTGTCCATTTGAGCATGCGAAGGGGTCTGCAGCTAGCCCTCTACATTTGGAGCCCAAAGGGTGTGCCATGCTTGATTTTTTGCATCAATCTTGTTCATTAAATAGACCCTCCAGGGCTCCTAACGTGGCCCAGTGTCAGCACGCAACAGCCTAGGCAGGTTGCCAGGGCCCCAGCAGCTCAGTAGGCCCCACTCCTGTGCAAAGACCTTTCCTGGATACATTCCCACTTTACCTCCCTATTCTAACCAGACAGAGAAAGGTTGGCATTATGGAGTTATGAGATCCCCGAGCCAACCTTTAGAAGACATCTGACGGCAGCCCTGTATAGGGAAGTGTTTTTTAAAATGTTTAATATTTTATTATGCTTTTATTGGAAACCGCCCAGACTGGCTGGGGCAACCCAGTCAGATGGTTGGGACATAAATTAAAAAAATATATAATTATTATGGAATAGGATGTCCCTACTTTCATTGGAGAAATGTTGGGGGTATGCATTTGATCCTCCAAATGGTCATTCAAAATTATGCTTGGAAAATACTTGTAAGTATAAACAGTTTTTCTGGCTAAGGCACCGATGAGCACGTAACAATACTATTTTTATGTGAGTAAGTGCTGCTTTCTCTGCTCTGAAGCTCCCGGTCTCCCTTTCCTTCATGATGGCTTCCAAAAAATAATCGTTGTTAGGGGACTAGCTTGATCACAGCAAAAAAATAAATAAATCAGAACTGTAGAGCACTTCTGTATATTAGAAAGTGCTACAAGAACCACAAATAATAATAGAAGTAGTGACAGTGACTCACACATACCTTCATTGGACCTTAGATTATGTGTTACAAAATAATTCAAACTGACTCAACAGTTCAAAGGAACTACACAGGTTAAAGCATAAAGGACCAGGGATTGCAAATCAGGAACCAGCAGCTCATTCTCAGCACCACAAGAAACTATGGCGGGTTGCTAGAGGATGGCGTCTGTACATTGCTGTTTTTCAGCAGATCGGCCATGGATGGCACAGAGGAATGCCAAAACCAGCTCTGGAAGCAGTGCCAAGTAACATTTGGAACCAATAGGGTTTCGCCTGTTCTTATAAGGCTGCTGACTTTGGCCTGGATCCTCAATCTCTGCAACGGATTCTCGAGTCCAGACAAAGCTGATCAGCAGCATACCCCTGCCTCTTTATTCCAAACTAATGGCCCTTAGACTATTCCCAGTTAAAATAGCTGGAGGAGAATCCTCCTTATTTCCTGCTCCCACACTGCAGATGGAAAGCTACAACCGAGAAAGGGAAGTTATAGAAGATCGCAATGTTAGTTCAGTTGTCAAAATCACTGGGAAACATTGGACAGGCCACAGCCTCCAACTCCCAGAGCTCTGAAGACCAAGACCAACACTACATGCCTACAGTATTCTTCCTGTTTGTGCCATAGCGGAAAGGCCAATGATATAACGCTAAGAAACAGCAGGCAGGCAGATCTGGGTTGGCTAGCACCCCTGCTGAACCCAACATGTCACTTCAAAGATCTATCTAGGGAACTAACAGAACACAATTTTTAAGGGATATCCTAAACTCAAGTATTACATCTCGTTCAAAGGCAAGAGTTTTGTTGCGGCAGAAATCATTACAATTAACTGTTTTATTGATGGGTGTTTTGTGGCAACGCAAAAACAGTGTTAATATAAATTAGTATTAAAAGCAATGTACTACAGTGGGGATCTTGAGTAATTAATTACGTGACTGCATTATCACAAAGTATATCCAGCCTTCAAGAAGTCAAAAAAATAGATCTTCATGCAGTCACGCCTCTTTTTAGGTGCAAACACAGAAAACAGTAGGGTTCTGCTTATCCTTTCACAAAGGGTGAAAAGTACTATTCAGATTCCATGGCCAGGCTGGCCACTCTGTTTGCAATAAACAGGAAGACAGTTGAGTAATTTCCCCAAATAGCATTTGGAGACAAAAGAAATGGTTGGCAGCCTTCATATATTTCCGAGATATAGCACTGACAGCAACATTGACAACAACAACTAGGACTGATGGAAGGCATGCATGAGCTTTGCCAGCCTCATATGCAGAGAGTAAGGTGGGCTAAAAATGATAGTGCTCTAGATGGTATCTAGAGATGTTTGATAAGTGCATCCCCCCCCCCCATCCCTGCATAAAACATTCTCTTGGACCAAAGTGCAGATTGGAACTTAGGTATCCAACCGATTTTGTACTTCTGCTGCAATGCAATTTTTGGCAGTTTTACCGCATCAAACCATGTATTTTAAATATAAACTCTGAGAGGAAATGTATATCTCAATATAAATGGAGACTTCTCCTTCTTTTTTTCAAGTAGCTTAATGCAGAATCAGAAAGCATTGGAACAATATGTGCAAAAAATGCAAAAGCCAGAAATAGACAGATTAATCTAACCCTAGTAGGAACAGTAGTGAGCATACAGTATATAAAGAATGCATGATGAAAATATGGTTATATTTAACTGTGGGTGTTATTTTAAACCATGGAGATTAAAAAAAATAAATCTGTTATTAATACATATTTCTTATTAATAACAATAGTAGTAACAAGCATGCAATTTAGACATTTTTAATTGTGCTGCTTTACATTACTTTTTATTTTTAAAAGTGTTTCCCTTCCCTTCAACCACTGGTCCATTGTCTGAACTGATTGGCAGCAGTTCTCCAGATGTGCAGCTAGGCATCTTACCTAGGTCTATCTGGAAATGCCAGGAACTGAACGCAGGACCATTTGTATGAGAAGCATGTGTACAAAGTTGTCAGGCATAATATATGACTGGTGGGCCCCATTTATTGTGTAGGATCACGAGCTACCTAGTCTACGTTTCAAAGGAAAGGTCTAAGCATTGCTCTAGCAAACGATAACATAAGAATGCCTTCCATTTTATTTGTATAAGCATACAAAATTTTCTGTAAATTTGTACCAAGCCCTTTCCCCCCGCCACTGCATTCTAGAAATTATATCCATTGTGTCTCAGTGAAAGTCAATTTGGATATTTCTGAACCTCCAGGGAAGTGCCAACTAAAAAAAATATGTAACAGAAAGAAAGTTTTTTGTTTTTAAAAAATAATCAAGCCCCCCTTCCCCAATTTAACTCGTTTTAAAAATTGCTGATATTCTGACCTCCTCAGAAACTCCCCAAATTCTTTCAAGAGGAAGATGCTGAGTAAAACAATGGGAACAAAAAACCCACCAAACATTTATTGTCAGCATTACCAATCAGGAATGGCGGGCTTTCTAAGGCCATACAGGGATTAATAAGGTCATGAAAACACTTTACAACCTATGTGAAAACATATATTCAACAGAACTCTTCATGGATCAAAAAAAGCGTTGCAGTGTTTGCCGATAGAGTTCACTTTGCTGAGGCTTCGATTTCCCAAATCAGATTGAAGAAATTTCCCCAAGCTGCTTTTAATAATAGCAAGAGACCTGGGAAAGTCCTGCTCCCATTCCAATTTTCTATATCGTTTGGAGCGATGTTACCACACCATGTGTCTGTGTAGGTTTAATCATTCTCTATCTTCTGCTCAGCTAGCTTTCTCCCCGTAGAAAGGTACAATTAGCTGCTGCACTAATTTATAATAAATAAAACAAAGATCTTGTTGAAAAAAGAAAACCCCTCCAGTTATCAGTGACTCTCGTTGTGAAGTGCTCGTTGAAATTCTCACTATGGGCCCAGAGAAATACCTGATGCATTGACAAATCCCAACCATTTGGCTTTGTTATAAACAGATTATCATCACATAATACAGGAAAACGGTCGGCTTTAATTGAGGTAGCCAGAGATTTACAAAGCCCACCGCAGCTTTTTTCTATTGATGCTGATAAAGCTCGGAATGAGCTTGCCTGCATTTTCTCTTACATATATCACAACTGACCCAGTTTATGATTTTATCTCGTGCCTGCTATACGCATTCCCCTTCATGAGCCAGGGATAAGAAATGAGACATTGGAGGGCTCCACGTTAAGATAGCGGGTGGTGTAAGGCAGAGATGGGAAGCCTTTGGACCTCCAGATGCTGCTGTATTCTAACTTCAATCAGCCTTACCCAACAAGGCCAATGGTCTGGGATAATAGTAGCTGCAGTCTCTGGAGGACATCAGGTTCTCTATCCTTGGTGTGGCTCTACTTACAGCCCCCGACTGGCTCTAGTAGGGCGGGGTAGTCAACATGGTCCCTTGCAGATGTTGCTGGACAACAATTCCCATCATCCAGGACTATTGGCCCTGCTGGCTGGGGCTGATGGAAGTGGTTGTTCAGCAACATCTAGAAGGCACCATATTGGCTTCCCCAGCGCTAGTGGTTTACCTGATTGTCAGTATCATGCACTGGAAGAACAGAGCCAGTTTTTCATTTCTGGAACAGAGGGTAATAGTCAGCTAGATTTTACTCAGAGTAGGCCTTTTGAAATGAATGGTCCTAACTTCCTCATGTGTATTAATTTCAGTGGGACTACTATGAATAAAACCTACAAACAAGTAGAGGCTTTAAATCAGGGTTTCCCAAACTTGGGTCTTGTTTGGGACTGTTTTGGGACTACAATTCCCATCATCCTTGACCACCGGTCCTGCCAGCTAGGGTTGATGGGAGTTTAAACGGACAACAAGAACATAATGATTTTATTGAGATTTGGTACTCATTTATTTGCCTTTGACAAAATGTTCTTGCATTTTTTATGTGGGAGCCAAGGGGGAGGAGGGATATTACTTTGGTTTTTGCAGTGATGTTATTTATTGTTTTGTAATAAAATAATAATAATAATAATAACTTGCAAGAGAAAGACAGCAAAGCACACTTAGCTGAATGCCACCCATTATCTGGAAGTAGCAAGCAAGCCCCAAGCGTCGGCCAAATTCTCCTGGTTGGTAGGGTTTCCTAACAGGTTGACAGGTGTGGTTCTAAAAAACGTGTCCTTGATTAGTCGGCTGCCATCTGTCCTTCCCTATATAGTGGTAACTCAGGTTAAGAACTTAATTCGTTCTGGAGGTCCGTTGTTAACCTGAAACTGTTCTTAACCTGAGGTACCACTTTAGCTAATGGGGGCTCCCACTGCTGCTGCACAATTTCTGTTCTCATCCTGAAGCAAAGTTCTTAACCTGAGGTACTATTTCTGGGTTAGCGGAGTCTGTAACCTGAAGCGTCTGTAACCCAAGGTACCACTGCAGCCCACACACCTGATTGCACGTATTATTATTAATTAAATTTGTATACAGCCCTTCATCTGAAGATCACAGTGTGGGTCAAACATAAAAATTCAAAAGGAGGACACAAAATACATCACAAAACAGAAACAAACCAATAAGCTCCCTCCCACAAACAAATTTTAAAGGTCATAGAATGTTTATCAACCAAAGGCCTGGTCATAGAGAAATGTTTTCGCCTGGCGCCTAAAGATATGTGATGAAAGCGCCAGGTGGGCCTCCCTGGGGAGAGTGTTCCACAAATGGCGAGTCACCTCAGAAAAGACCTGTTCTGATGTTGTCACCCTCTGGAGACACACAAAGAAGGGCCTCAGATGGTGATTGCAGGGTCTGGGTCAGTTCCTATGGGGAGATACACTCCCAGAGATAATAACTATTTAAAAGGTAATTTGCTTTATTAAATGTGATAACTCTGTACTTGGAGCTTGCTGGGCTCATCCGTCTCAGGACCATAATGCCACAGTGCCGAGTTCTTACTCCCTAGGCCCAATGAGAAGCAACCAGCAATTCATTTAGCACCAAAGTAAGGACTTGGGCAGAAATATTGCCATGTTGACCTTATCTAGGAGCTGTAAAGAATCCTTTCTGCTGCTTTAAAGGATTGAAGTGTTAACAATAGAAGACGATGCTGCCCTAGAAAGCATTCTAATAAGAGCAACAGTTTGATCCCTAAAGGAACGAACAATGAAGCCTCTATTCAATCCACTCTGGAAGAAGAAAGAAAGGATGACATACGGAAATGGACACACTCTGCAACAGGAGAAAAGACTATTTTCACTCGGGAAAAGAGAGAGTTGGGAGAGAAATAAGCATACTAAAAATCCACTGCTCCACATATCTGGGTGTATATTCCTGCAGCAAAAGAAACCACCGATTCAAAATTAGCGTCTTAGCAGTATGATGGCTATTTAAAAACGCCGACAACAATTTGCTGCTATCCCAGTTGGTGCATGTGTCTTAGACAAACCCAGGCTTGACTTTGCTGTCACTCCTCATGTGGGCATTCTCTGATAGTCTGAACCAGGGTCAAGATCACAAAAAAACACAAGAGAGGGGGTCATAATGAGCCTTTGCCTGCATTTAAACATTTCTGAAGATCAGCAGCGATATGAGCACATGCCAATGTGCAACTGATCTGCGAGATCTGCACTGATACGCTCCTGTACAACAGCCTTCCAAGTACTGCTTGCAATTGGAAACAGAGCTGACAGCACCAGGACATAAATTTGTGTGAAATGGCTTGATTTCTATGCACAGCTATATTGCGTGATAGAATAATCCCATGTAACATGATGGAGAATGTATTGCTTACCTTCCTATTTACAGCAACACCATCTTCACAATCCAGCACAGCACAATCCACATCGACAGATGAGATTTTCCGTATCTTCCTCTCGTCGTCAGCTGGCACGTAGAGAACAGCCCTTCGGGGTATGTAGCTACGAGACGGTGTCAGGCGATAACCAAGCTTAGGAGCAGGAAAAGGCAGAAAAGGACTCCTCCTGTAAAAAAAAGATGAGATCTCTATTAATCTCAGGCTGTACTTCTTAAACACTTTCAAGAAGTTCCACTGCCACTTTAATTACTGACAAGAACGGCTTACTTTGTTAACATCTGCATGCTGCCTTAACTCCAAGGGTAAGTAAAGGTAAAGGGGCCCCTGTCCATTAGGTCCAGTCGTGACCGACTCTGGGGTTGCGGCGCTCATCTTGCTTTATTGACCGAGGGAGCGGGTCATGTGGCCAGCATGACTAAGCCGCTTCTGGCGAACCAGAGCAGCGCACGGAAACGCTGTTTGCCTTCCTGCCAGAGCAGTACCTATTTATCTATTTGCACTGGCGTGCTTTCAAACTGTTAGGTGGGCAGGAGCTGGGACCGAACAACGGGAGCTCACCCCGTCGCGGGGATTCGAACTGCCGACCTTCTGATCGGCAAGTCCTAGGCTCTATGGTTTAACCCACAGCGCCACCCGCGTCCCTAACTCCAAGGGTATGGGTAGCCAAAAGGTAAATCCCAGGTGATGTGATGTAGATCAGCAAACATTTCTGACTCCCAGTTGATTAACCATGGGAACAACAAAATACACGCACTTCATATCACTTTGTTGAAATCAAGAAAGCGGGGTTGGAGGCGGGGATGACAATGAATAATTTGTGTGTGTGGAAGGACACTCAGTTCAGTTCTGGTAATCAAAACAAAGTCCTGCCACTTTCAGAGATTCCCCAGGCATTGGCAATGACATGAAATTATAAAATGCCCCCATTTACGCAACTCTCTCGTATGAAAAAGAAGAAGAACATTTAAATGGTTTGTAACAAACACCAACAAGTCTTGGGCACATACGCAAGTGAGCCAACTAGAGAATCAGACTATTCAAAGCTGCAGAAAAGGCTGATTTTTGCAGACTAATAATCCCAGTTATTGGCCTAACATTTTAATCGTTTTGTTCCAATGGCTTGTTTCTCACAGAATTAGCAACAATGAATGGCTAAAATACCTCAGATCATATATGTCTAATTGCAGTCAAGAGCAGCTCTTGTCTGCATGTACATTTCAATTTACCTCTGGGGATAATGTTTGTTAATTGTAATTCTTTTATATGCTGGTGGCGGAGGGGGGAGAAAGCTGCTTACTCAAAAAGGGGCTAAGTGTTCCCTTCTATCCCTTTGTTCGCACAAGAAGCTAAAGTCACTTCAAGAGGCACTTAATCCCATCATCCATGGTTACAATTGCCTTACAGCGTCAGTCAAAAAGAATCCGAAGTAAATGCAGCTATATTATGTAATTAAAAGAAATTCAGGTAGTTATTGCCAGGGGCACTTTCCTGGTCCAAATACGTAAAATGGCACTGCAGGGATCCTAAATACTGTAGTGTTTTAAATCTGGTCAACCACAATATCGCACAGATCAAGAGGAGGAATATGCAGAAAAGGAAAACGCCTCTCTCCTAGTGTGCATTGTGAAGGAAGAGGAAAGAGGAGGGACTTTCTGACCTTTGAAGTGGCAAGAACCTACAGACGCCTATCTGAAAAGGGAAATAAAAATATCAAGAGGAAGAGAAACAAACAGACTTATTACAGAAGGCCCCAGCTCCAAATGTAATTGTTTAAAACTATGTAATATAAAAAATAGAATCATCTTTAATGCTTTTGTTCAGCTTATCCAATGTTCAAAATACATATTTCCTTCACTATTGCAGAGGAGCCTGGCATAGCATTTGATAGCTGCCTGTAAAGCGCTGATCTTAAAGAGATTTACTAGAAAGTTTAGCGTCACGAGTCTAAAGTTAATTTCAAGGAATTGGTGGCCAATTAAGGAAGCAACATGTTTGATATCCAGATGTTTCACAGCAGTTGATCTAGCAACTCCAAATGGTGTGGATTTAGCAACATTCTCTAATTAAGTTGATACAGAAACCAAAACCATGCCAACCAACATATCAAACACACACCTTATATATATGGTTTTCCTGCTTTCCCCCCTTATAACAAACAACTGCTTGGAAGTTTTGTTTTTTCAAAACAATGTCACAGCCTCCTTTTCCATCTAAAAATGCCAATCAGCTTGTTTCAGTGAAAGATTAGATGTTGGGTTCTGAGGGTTTGGGGAACTTGAGCTTTTAAAAACACAACCTTAGAAACACAATTCAGTTCATAATATGGCCTCCATAATGAGCCTCATATTCTGCTGCAAATAAGAGACTGCTAAAACAGATGGGCACAAACAGGTTCAAGCCGACTGTAAGTGAAATCAGCACTAGGGACAGTGTTTCCAGTTGAAACTGCCTACAATGATTAAAATAGCTATTAAAAAAGCCTGAGAAAGTACACAGTCCAGTACAAGCAACAGAAAAACACGGGGGAAAGGGGTTAGTAATGCTATTTTTAAAAATTAACCCCAGCAATGACAAACCCTGGATCTCAAAGGAACAGATTGGGATCGGTGACACCACAGAGCAGTTGCCTGCTGGAAAACCAAACCGGTAGCAAGAGAGAAAAAGGGAGGCTTCCAAGTGACCCTCTGCAAATAAACTGCTGAAATAGGTAGGTTTCTTCTTGCTGGAGATATAAGCATATAAATGGTGAAAGCATCACTGGTTACCTTGCTGTTGTTTTAAAGGATGCACAACAAGGCAGCAGAGAGCCCGAGCTGAAACAATAACACCAATCAAATGTTTTAATCTAAAGTCTTTGTTTATTTTTTGTGACACTTTAACAACATCCTCCATACATTTACTTGGATGCTAAGTTTCCTGATTTCAAATGGAACCTAAGTCTGCTTATGACTGTAGTCTTCAATTATTTTCTCCCGCTTGATGTCACAATATAATCAATTTTAAAATGATGTATATAGAAAAAAGGGTGGCGGAATCCTTTCAAACAATGATAGGACTAACTACAAACTGAAAGAGAACTGACAAAGGCCTGGAATAATTGATCTCATCCATAAAATGATGGAGTACTACCATAGGTTAAATAGTTAACGAAGACCACTCCCCTCCCACTAGGTCTAACCCCTTTCCTTTAACTCATCAAGTAAATAATCTCTGTGATACTGACATTGCGGTTTGCAAATATCAAAGGCTCTTCCAAACATCTTTTCATTTAAAGCATAGAAGGACACAATCTGGAAGCAGTGCAATTTCATCAAAGTTGCTTTTACTGAATTGCTCTCAAAGAAAGCTAAGCACTCTCACACAGGAGACCGAGGCAAGTAATTTGTTGAGAAATTAAAAAAAAGGAAAACTAAGACTTGGTAAGAGTCCTGGGTTTCAATGGAATTTAAGTAAGGCAGTTCTCTTTAGCCCTCTAGGAAAGTAAGTTGATATCAATTATAATTACTTCCAGGTAAAAATACTTTGATATAGATTGATATGATTCTTATAACTCAGGAGTCACCAACCTTTCTGGACCAGGGACACATTTCAATTTTGGGGGAAGTGTTGGGGGTGCCAGTCACAAAATGGCTGCCATGGGAGAGGATGGCATAAAGAGACAACCTTATGCTTATCACAGGAAGTAAGCAATGTCCTGACTGCGGACATCAAACAATAGTGCGTTTCTCAGTACCATGGAAAAAGGCATATCACACTCACTCTAATTCCACAGAAATCGCTTAGAAGGCAGCTGCACATTTTGCCCCACAAATTTATTTTTAAGAGAACTTTTTTTTTCTTTAAAAAACAAACAAACTCAAAACTGGGGAACTTCCCCGGGACACCAATTAAATCCTTCACGGGCACCACGGTGCCCACAAATGTCAGGTTGGCAACCCCTGATATAACCCAACAAAAATACCATTTAGGCACCAATCCTATACCCACTTACTTAGGAGAAAGTCCTATTTAATTCAACAGGACTTACTTGACTAGATATACACAGATATTGTTAGCTGATAAGTGCCACAATCTCTCTCACCCATTTTTAACAATTTCACCATTTCATTAGCTTCTACCTGATTAAATAGAAAAAATGAAGAAAACATGCATTTGTATGACCATGCTATTTTCAAATAAAATACCTAATAAGGGACATGAATCTGATATAACTGAGGATCCAGAATATATGGTACTGTTGTTTCGATTCTCCCAAAAGCTGCAATTCTGTTTCTACTCTATGTAGCCCAGTCTATTCAAATGCCATGCAGTCCTTGCTCGCATCAGTTTAATTCTTGCCACATAAGTTATATCTAATATGAATGGACATGGCCGATTTTGTGACATGGAGCTATCCACCAAAATGTTATAAATTTGACATAAAAAATGAGTTAACTGACAGAAAGGTTTACGAACATGCTGGTGATGTTAAACTATGGCTTCCACTGCATATGTAGACAGAGTACACAATAATACAAGTCACTGACAGGCTGATAGTCATAAACAAAAGTCATTCTGTATTTTCATTTACCACCTGCATTTTGAAGTAATTTGCATTGGTTAAACGCATGTAGGTTAGATCTATCAATGACTACAAGCCCGGTTGGCTAAGTGCAACCTCTTTATTCCGATTTAACATGCCTCTGATAACCAGATGGTTGGAATAAGTTTGAGATGGCTATCATCTCCATAGCCTGATTGTGGATTTCCAAGGGCATCTGGCTGGATGCTATTGGAAAACTATGGGAAAACTGGCTGGAAGCTATTGGAATATTGAGCTAAACTGGCCCTGGTGTGATCCAAGCAAAGCATGTTCTGATAACCGTAATAGCAATACTTCACAACTGAATAAATGGAAAATATATTTTTGAGGGTGGAAATGTATTGAAATGACTTTAATTCATTTAACAACACCCCCGCTTATCCAAGAACTGAAACAAGTATGAAGCAATATCCTCACATATTTAATAAAATATTATTTTATGTATCGCACAACGACTCTCAAGTACAATATAACAATGGCTTATCAAATCCCCGAGGCTGCTAAATTCTCAATTAGCAATTCTCAATCAAAAGGATCCTTCCCCTTTCTTTCTATCTATCCCAAGAGTCAGTCTCTCATTGTAATTAATTTTTCAGGGCTTTTAATTATAGAAATGGAAAATCATACTCAAGTCGTATTAACTGAAAAAGAATGATACGATATCCCATGAGTTTACTACATACTTTGCAATTCACTCTTTACAGAAACCTTTTAATAATAATTACAGGCATAATAAGCAAGATAACTACCATATTAGGCTCCAGAACTGAGCCCCAACAGCATGTTATGAAGATGGATATTCTGGATCATTTTATAAGAATACTGAGGTGGTACCTGCTCTGAAATAACTGCACCACACGTAATACCAAGGTGGCAAAACAGTGCAGAATTAAGAATGCATAGTTCCAGTTACTTGTGTGAAAAAAGAACCTAGTCTCAAGAGTGCACAGCAAAGTCCTGAAAACACAATCCTGGCTCAAACAGCATAGTTCTTACAACAACCCTGTAAGGTAGGGTAGTAGTATTACAGTAACTTACGAGGGGGTTGCGTTCTGGGGATTGTACCTAATGCCAAAATCGTGTATGGTCAAAAAGACATTGGGTGCAATGGTGGGTGGGATTGCCAAAGTCTCTCCCCCCCAATGCCCGCCCCCTTCCCAGCCCCTTTTAATTAAAACTTATTCTTTTTTTGGACAAACGTGTAAAGCTGAATGTGCACAAGTAAAATGCACGTAAATTGTGGGCTTATTATATTCCCATTTAGCAGCTCAAAACTGAGGGTGAGAGAGTAATGACTTGCAAGTTGTACATTGATAGCTGATTAAACGAAGGGAGCAACCCCATACACAAGAAGCTGGCATAAAGCAAGCCTGGTGTAAATTAATTTAGCATAAAGTAACACCAAATCCAAAGTCCATTCAGTATTACTGGCTGAACTGGTCTGAGCCTGACAGAAGGAAAACAAGACTTTAAAATAGTGTTTAAGTTACACCAGCCTTTTTTCCTCTGGCTTAACTTACCCCTGGTTGCCAATAAATAATAATAATAATAATAATAATAATAATAATAATAATAATAATAATAATAAATTTTATTTATATCCCGCCCTCCCCAGCCGAAGCCAGGCTCAGAGCGGCTAACAACAATAAAACAGTACAAAAGTACAACACAACACAACACAACACAACACAACACAACACAACACTCTAAAATCATTCATTATAAAATTAATTCAAATCAAGCCACTGACAACCATTGGGTCAGAGCTCCGCGAAGATTGCCAAGGGAGGGGGTCAGGCTGTGCCCTGGCCAAAGGCCTGGTGGAACAGCTCTGTCTTGCAGGCCCTGCGGAAAGATGTCAAGTCCCGCAGGGCTCTGGTCTCTTGTGACAGAGTGTTCCACCAGATCGGAGCCACAGCCGAAAAAGCCCTGGCTCTAGTTGAGGCCAGCCTAACCTCTCTGTGGCCTGGGACCTTCAAGATGTTTTCATTTGAAGACTGTAAGTTTCTCTGTGGGACATACCAGGAGAGGCGGTCCCGTAGGTACGAGGGTCCTAGGCCGTATAGGGCTTTAAAAGTTAAAACCAGCACCTTAAACCTGATCCTGTACTCCACTGGGAGCCAGTGCAGCTGGTATAGCACTGGGTGAATGTGATCCCGCAGCAAAGACCCCGTAAGGAGTCTCGCTGCAGCCTTCTGCACCTGCTGGAGTTTCTGGGTCAGTCTCAAGGGTAGCCCCACGTAGAGCGAGTTACAATAATCCAGTCTGGAGGTGACCATCGCGTGGATCACAGTGCCTAGGTCAGGGCGATAGAGGTAAGGAGCCAACTGCTTAGCTTGGCGGAGAAGGAAAAATGCCGCCTTTGTTATAGCTGCAATCTGCGCCTCCATGGAAAGGGAGGTGTCGAAGATTACACCCAAACTCTTAACGGACGGTGCTGGCACTAATTGCGCCCCGCAAGAGATGGGAGTTGCCCCCCCAATCCCATATCATCCCGTCCCAGCCACAGGACCTCTGTCTTCGAAGGATTTAGCTTCAACCGGCTCCCACGTAACCATCCAGCCAAGTCACAAGACTGTGCTGAACAGGCTTAGGATTCAGCCCAAGTCCCTCTGGTCCCACCACAACCCTTTTGGGGGGTTTACAGCAGCTTAAGATCCATCAGATTCTGCTCTCTCAAGTGGGTACTGGCTGCACCTGGATGGGGGAAGATATGTCATTGTTATCTCCAGATGAGCTGAGGATGAGGGAATTAAGCCAGTGTAGCCTGGGCTGGACCAGGAATCTCCACGTTCAGCCAGAGGGCTGTTGAATCCTAGCCTTGCTCGTTAATTTTATTCCATAAAATAAACTTGGCTCAGTGGCAGATTGGCAACTAGTGCCAACTTCTAAGCACAGGTGTTATATGCTTACAAGGCCTCATTCCTGTCAGCAATTGCACTGCAGCATTCTGCACTAACTGCAGCTTCTGGATGAAGCGCAAGGGAAGAAGTAATCCACACTGCAGTAATCCACCCTTGATGTAATCAGCACATGAACTACCGTATTTTTCGCTCTATAACACGCACCAGACCATAACATGCACGTAGTTTTTAGAGGAGGAAAACAAGAAAAAAAAATATTCTAAATGAAATAGTGGATATATGATTTTTGTGGTTCATGCTGTGGCCACAGACATGTGATCTGACAGTGAGTTTGGAGTAGCCCAATGCAAAAATCCTGAGGATCCATGTGGATCCATGCTTTGTAACCACGGAGGAGGGAAGGAAGGGGAACCATGGATCCTCTGCTCACGACTGCAGCAGATCCCACCCGCCACCCACAGGCATTCGCTCCATAACACGCACAGACATTTCCCCTTACTTTCTAGGAGGAAAAAAGTGAGTGTTATGGTGCAAAAAATACGGTACTTTGGCCAGGCTCTCCTGGTCCAAGAATGACTGTAGCTGTCGAACCTCAATTCCCCATAAACCCAGAAGCTCTTGGTACAGGATTGCTCCCTAAGGCCCTCCAAGTTGATGATTTAGTTCCTTAGATAGTCAATCAGTAGCAAAGTTAGAACTGAATCCATCAGACCTATAACTGTTTTCAACCCTTTTAAACTATCATTGTTCCAGGGAATTACAACCAAAACCAAGACACAAAGTAAGCACAAACGCAGATGGTGGCCAAGGATCAGTACAATCTACAATAATAAAAGTAGACACGGCTTGATTAAAACAAGTAAATTAGCAATTAGCAAATTTTTAAAACCACCCCCCCTTCAGTCCCAAGGGTCATTTGCAATAAAAAGAATAAACAAACACTTGTGTGTGTAAGGTGTTATTTTTTTAAAATGAAAACTAAACAGCTCTAAAGGCCAACTTGCTCACCACAGCTATTTTTGTGTGTCAACTTACAAAGTACATATGCCCCTATTATGCACACAGTGGGAGTCTCTTATCTGTCTTTCACAGGTGCCATCAACCTACGTGGCTATGATTGCTACTATCCACATCCATTTGGGTGACAGTGGAACACAATAAAAACCAATTGAAACCTGCTCTAAATGTTAAGAACCAAAAGTGGTTCTGTTCCCAGCAGGTCCAAGTTCCCTGGATCTTCTCTCCTCTTTTTTTAAAAAAACCCACAAACCTATAGGCAGAATTCCATCAACAGACCTTCCGACACTGCATCTGTGCTAGCCTCCTTTCCTTTTTTCTTCCTTAAAAACAGATCTACAAAGCCAACCTTCTCTTCTTCTAGATCGTTCTCAGTGACAGAGAGTGAAGGAGATGGAGACAAGCCCGTTGCACCGAAGACATGCCTAATTTGCCCATGAAAAGTGTTAAAAAGTAATCCAGCCCCTCTAGGGAGTAAAGGCATTTTAGGCACTCACTGTCATTAATTTAAAGTGCAAAGGATGGGGCCCAGTAACAACCGAGGACACAAAAGACCCCAGGATAAGAAACTGGCTGAAGAAGAACACAATGTGATTTTTGTTTCTGGCTACACACCCACAATGCTGGCTGCCAAACTTCTTTCCAAGTATTTAACATTGTGGGTTGGAACGTAAATCCGATGATTTCGACAGGACTGACTACTGAGGATCTAGGATTCAAAGAATGAAGCCACTAGTTCAGGTCACCCAAGGGTGCTTTCGAGCTCAGGGCTATCAAACGGCAGCCCACACTGCAAAAGCAGTTCCCGGGAAGGCTCAGAGGACTGCAGTTCAAAGAGGGGAAAGGACAAAAGGCTTGTCAAAAGTCTTGGCTGTGCTTGAAGCAGAGGGCCATAGAGAGCTTCCTTGTACCAGATCAGACTATTTGTTACCCCAGCTCAGCATTGTCCACTATGGTCTCAGACGGGGGTCTCTTATCTCATGTGCTATCTGACCCTTTCAACTGGAAATGACAGGGACCTTCTACAAGCAAAGCATCTGCACTGAGCAATGAGCCCACCTAAATACGATGGTCAGCACTTTGGGTTCTGCCCATAGTATTTAAGCTTGTAGGAATGAATAGCAAGCCTTTCCTTTCATGGAGGAAAGGCAAAAGGTGAACACAGGGACATCATTGTGTTAGGGGGCTTAGGCTGCTCCATGCCTCTGATAAACCTTGCCACACTTCCTCCTGCATGTGTAGCCTTTATCCTGGGTTCTTCATGATGCCAGCCTGTGACACAATGTTGAGAGCAACTGGGATAGGCAGATAGAAGATGTACTGGAATTATACTGCTGTACTCATATGGCTTCTCCAAGTAGCGGAGGGGCAAAACACTAGGTTTGGTTTTCCTTGGAAGGAGCTCACTAGAGGCATGCCCAGTTTCAAGTATTTCCTAACCATTTGCAAGACCTAAGGAAGATCATCTAACAATTCTTATAGAAATGGATGTGGCCACTGGAATATCCCAGGCTATTAACACTCATGACTCAAGGTTACCAGTGTCTTATTCACAGGAATCTGATAGTAAACACACAACACTGCATTGTTACATGTTATTTTCTTTAACATGAAGCAACCTGACCACACCACTTCCTCTCCTCCGCCACCTTGACCCAGAGGCACAAGCTGACAGGTTTGTCCATTAACAAGGAGGTATAAAGAACAGAAAGATGAGAGCCAGGACAAGGATTAAACTCTTTCAGTAATTCACCAAGGAGACAAATGAGTCATATGATCCTAAAAAGGACTGGTTGCGAGATGTAGAGAGAAGGCTGAGGAATCTCAAAATGGCCTACTTCTTCAGGTGCAAACTTCTACATGTGCAAATGGCTTTAGATACCTATTAGGTCCATAAATTACTATATAGCATATATTCAACACAAAAAACAGCGACAATTTGTTGTCAACTAAGGACAGTTGGACATATAAAGGGCCCCATTACCTTCAGTAGCTTAGGGCCTCATCAAACCTAAATTTGGCCCTAGTTAATGGTCTGATTCAGCATAAGGTGACTGAAAGTATCTACTTCTTCTTGGCTTGTTCAAGTTGGTCCAGTTATTGAAGCCAATGCATTCTTATTACCTTGGATGCAATCTACAACTGTTGCTACCTGAAAATGTGCAAGGCAACCTACAGACAAGGTCCCAAGTAGCTCTGTTTGTGAAATTTCTCACAACGTGCTATCAATTCTTTGAAATAACTGAATCTGGAAGACCCTGTCTCTTAGGGTCCGTACCTTTTTGTCCTTTGCCTGTCCCTTAGTAGATGGGGTAAAGTATCTAGCCCAAAGTTAATCCACTCCAGACTTTTTCACAGTATCATTGCAGATGATGGCTGGAAGCAACAGTTTATGTGGCTTCACAGTGTTTGGTGTGTTGCTCTATGGCATTGCAGAAACGTGAAAAATTATGCAGATTCTGGTCATGTCACCTCTAAAAGGTGTACCAATTCTGACTTGTTGCCTGCACATATATCATAGCTGCTGGAGAGCACAGGAGGAAATAGATGATTCTCATGTTTGAAGAACTGCTCAATATTAATATCATACCACAGATTCACCAGGAAAAGCCTTGAAAAAGAGTCTTCAGGTAGTTTTCTTATTACTTCTTCTCGTCTGGTGCACTGAAAGAAGACATTTTCCTGGGTATAAGCTTCTGTTAGCAAGTTGTTCCTCAACAAAAAGGGGCTGTACAGATTTTTTTAAAATGTTATTTTATTTTACCAGTTCTCTCTGCGGAAGCTGTCCTCTCAAGAATTTCTTTGTCTGCAATGACCCAGATGCCAATAACATCAAGGTCTTGACCAGTTTCCATGAACGGATTGCCAAGCTCTGTGAAGCAATCCCTCACATATTTCCCCCCTTGCTGATTTAAGGACACTACAACTTCTCAGTTAGTTCATGTTTTTCTAGACTATCAGAAAAAGGCACACACAGAGGAATAATAATAAAATGGCATGAAGGGGTGGGAGAGCGGGGGGGGGGGGAGGCCAGCAGCCATCGTGAGAGTCTTTGGGTGTAGGACAGGTTGCTAGAGACAGCGATCAGAGGCATGAAAGACTTGTGGAGGGGTTTGGAAAGACAATGGAGGGGTTTGCAGGGCAGAGGAGGTGGTTGGCAGAGCTTCAGGCTGCAGAATGGCCTCAAAATGCAAGACATAATCATTGTCATCAGCTGCTGAGAAACCAAAGAAGAGGAGAAGTTGGCTGTGCTGGGCTACTTGAGGGATGGCAAATATGTGCGTGTTGTGGCATGCAGGTTCGGCTGCATGAGGAGATCTGTGGGCTGTGGCAACAATTGCAAAGGTGACCAGGCAGGTGCAGGACAAGGCTTTGCTGAACACGGAGAAGGCACTGAACTTGTGGCTGAAAGAAGAAGAGAAGAAGAAGATATCCCGCTTTATCACTACCCGAAGGAGTCTCAAAGCAGCTAACATTCTCCTTCCTCCCCCACAACAAACACTCTGTGAGGTGAGTGGGGCTGAGAGACTTCAGAGAAGTGTGACTAGCCCAAGGTCACCCAGCAGCTGCATGTGGAGGAGCGGAGACGCGAACCCGGTTCACCAGATTACGAGTCTACCGCTCTTAACCACTACACCACACTGGCTCTCACGACATGAACGAGAAACATGAACCAGAAACATACTTCTGTGGATGGCAGCATCTTGCACGAAAAGCCTCTATGACCACTTCAAACCTTCCACCCACAGATGGGGACTAGCCTGCCAAGGAATTGAAAGCCAGCCCAGGCTGGCTTAATGGCTTTAAGACCCATTTCAACCTGAAGGACATCCAAACGACAGGAGAGGTTGCACCCGCAGACAGAGAGGCTGCAAAGATGTGCAGTGCACCACTAACGTGGCTGCTGGATGACAAGGCATACCTTCTAGAGCAAGTCTTCGCACGCAGACAGGGCTTTTCTGGAAGAAAATGCCTGAGCAGACTTACATTGCCAAAGCTGAAAAGCAAACCCTTGGCTTCATCGCTGCAAAAGATCGAGTGACTGTGCTGCTCTGCGGCAATGTGTCTGGTCACTTAAAGCCAGGCTTGCTATACAGATCTCAAACCACCCTGTGCCCTAAAAGGCAAGAACAAGAACCTGCTTCCTGGGTTTTGGCAATCCAACAAAAAGCCCTGGGTGACTTCATCATCATTTCTGGACTGGTTCCACTACATCACTCCAGAGGCATTACCTGGAGGAGAAGCACCTGCAGATTAAAGTGATGCTACCAGTGGACAGTGCTCTTGGGCATCCTAAGAGACTCCACTTTGCACACAGAAAGGGAGAGGTTGTCTCCTGCCCCGAATCCCCCAATACAACCTCCCTCATCCAGCCTCTGGATCAAGTTGTGATTTGCTGCTTCAAGGCTGCTTACGTGAAGCTCACCTTCTCCTGAATGATCAACGCAATGGACGCCGATCTGAATCGCCCATTGCATCACCTACGTCAAGCAGGCAGTGGATGCAATCAAGCCTGAAACAGTGAGTGCATGCTGCTGGAACGTGTGAACGGAATGGGTGCACAAATTCAAGGGATTTCCAAGCACTGCCAACATGGTGGAGAACATTGTGCAGATGGCCAGGCACGTTGCTGCTGGTGGCTTTGTTGACGTCACTCAGTAAGAAGTGGAAGAGCTCATGGAGGCCCAACAGGTATTGAAGAGTTGCAAGAACTTGCCAGATCAAGCTAAGAATACAAAGCTGAGAATGAGGATGGTGAGCATGATCCAGCAAGCTGGAACCTGCACAAAATTTTCCAACTCTTCCAAGTCATAAATCATGCAAACGATCTGTTTGCACAGTTTGACCATGGAGAGCAGCCTTAAGACGATCTGTGGCATTACAGGCACTCTGAGACGGTACAAGGAAATGTTTGATGAGCTCAAGAGACAACAGCAGCAGCAGCAGCTGCCAATCACCATGTTCCTCACAAAGAAACCAGCAGCAGTAGATGTGCCCAGACAACCCATCTCTGGATCTGAACCACAGCCAAGCACTTCTGGCTACTGGTCAACCCCCACTAGTCCTCATATCATCTGCAGCAGCATCCAGTGAGGGAGAGGAGAAAGAAGACTGAGAAGATTGAGAACTGCATTTGTCCTTCACCAGTAAGTGTAGGGATTTTTTTAAAAAATCACAATTTGCTGGGAGAGGGCTGGTTTGCTAAGTCAGTACAGTGGTTTGTTTCCTCTAGGCTTGGCAAAGGGTGGAGCAGGGTGGGTGCAACTTGAGCAGAATGCACCTGTGCATTGTTTGTTCACCGTAAACCATAGTTCATTTCAGACTATGGCTTCCCATGATGTTTGGATGTTACCAATGCCTTGTTTATAATAACTTTTATTTGTGCTTACCATGAATAATTTAAAGCCAGGAAAACTACCTGTATTCATTATCACCTGGACTAATGTATGTCAGCTTATTTGCACCTATGTTTGATGAAAAATGCTAGATAAATTTTAGGGTCGTGGGTATTTCCAAGAGCAAACAAACAAACATTTGTATGAGGTCTGATACTATACCTCTGCCCTACATAAAAACGAAGCCTAACTAAATTTCCTGACAGCTCAGAAAATACATTTTCATCATATATAGGTATTATACAGCTATCTCACTTCAAACGTTCTGAATGCACTAGCAATGGTACAAATGCGGAAGCAAAACAGTTGGCATCTATATATATGGGGATGAGCTGCAAGAACTTGTTGAGTTTTTTGTTTTTGTTTTTTAAGGGGAAGGGCTTCTCTTCTTTGCCCACTCGCCCCACCGTTGCAGAAAAAATTATAAACTTTCCCTGCCGCCCGCCGCCTCTGCTGCGCAGCCCTGAACACAACACTACAGAGGTGCCGGAATGCAACTCAGTTCCAGTGAGTTTCAGCTGAGAAAAACCCCTGCATATATGTATGCAAAGTTCCAATACACTGGTACCTCAGGCTAAGTACTTAATTCGTTCCGGAGGTCCATTCTTAACCTGAAACTGTTCTTAACCTGAAGCACCACTTTAGCTAATGGGGCCTCCTGCTGCCTCCGCGCCACCGGAGCACAATTTCTGCTCTCATCCTGAAGCAAAGTTCTTAACCCGAGGTAATATTTCTGAGTTAGCGGAGTCTGTAACCTGAAGCGTATGTAACCTGAAGCGTATGTAACCCGAGGTACCACTGTACTAGGTATGAATTCAGTTGTGTGGTAGCAGCCAGTACCCATGACGACAAAATGTCAGCAGTGTTACGTGCTAAATAGGTAGAGTTGAGGTCGGGGCCGGCCCAGGGCATTTTGCTGCTTGAGGCAAAATGCCCCCCATCCCACAGATCTGAGTCTGCGCCACTGCACTCTCTCTGCCCATGCCACGCTGCTGCCGCTCACCTTCCCCGCTGCCATGCACTGCCACAGCCCAGCAGGTTGGTGCAGCAGTGGTGAGAGGCACAGTCCTTGGGCCCATATCTGCCGCCTGAGGCAACAACCTTACCTCACTTTATCGGCTGGCCGGTCCCTAGTTGAGGTCAGGAAACCGTTTTCAAAACCTTTTGCCGTTATCTCTGCTGCTTCTGCTTATGAAATATCTACAGTAATGGTGGCAAGGACACATGAGAAGGTCTGTGGGTGCTTAAAGGCAGGTATTTACTGTAGTATTGGTGCTCTTATGGTGTGCAAGTTTTTTGTAGTGTTCCCACGGTGTCATTGTCATCAAGCTGCCAGCGCATAGGCATTTAATTTGGATTTACCCTTCCCAGGAAAACGTTGATAAGGTAATAACATGTTTCCAATGTTCCAACAACCCATTTACAGTATTAAGCTGTCATCTGGAAGAACCCTGTGAGGGTATTCATATTTCAAAGAAAAATGTCTCTAAGTGACTTACAACATACTAAAAAAAAAATATCACAAATGAAAGTCATTTTCAAAAAACACAGTAAAAAATCTACATTTCAGAGCAGTGCTAGTAATAATTAGATAAAATATCCTCTGGATTATCAGTATAAATTTAAACAACTAGCAGATGTAGAATACTGAAAGACAAATAGCCCCATCCATCAAATATACAAGCATATATTTATTGGTAGCTGCAGTCTCACTTCTGTTATCTCCCCAACTTAAACTCACACTAAAATTTTATGCTGTTTCACTACAGATAATCCTTTCAAAAACACTTCGCGTTGGGTAGACAAACAGCACAATTAAAAAGTGGAACAGATGGCTGAGCAAAAACAAAACTATTTTTTTAATAAAAAAAACTGCTCAAGGAAGCCAAACCATGGATTTTTGAGTAGAAAGAGTAAGACAACTACATAAAGCACACATTTTTGTGTTTGAGGGGCACTGGAAATGATGGGAAAATAGAAGTCCCAGCAAAGTATCATAGAGAAGTGATTGAAGGATATGATCCTACTTCCTCTTACCTATAAGTCCCACTGAAGTCAATCAAAAATCCCTTTGAAATGCAGATGCAAATGTCATGATTTCAAACAACTCCTGCCTAAACTGTGACTCACGAAGGAAACAATCCAATCTGTGAGATCATATCACAGTCAACTGAAATGATGTTGGGACTAGAGTCAGGGTCTTGAATAGTCAAGACTGTTGGACCCAAACTTGACTCGAGTTCAAATCTCCATTTAGCCATGAAGCTAACTTGGTGGCCTTCAGTAAGTCACCATTTTGCAATCTTACACTTACAAGGTAAAAATAGGAGAACCTCATGTAAATTCCTGTGCAAAATAGGACAAGCCCAAGGAGTCACCCTAAAAGGATCGCTGGAGAATGAAGAACCAGGTACAAATGTGACAGTGGCACCGTCCTGTGGAATGCCCTCCCATCAAATGTCAAGGAAATAAACAACTATCTGACTTTAAGAAGACATCTGAAGACGTTCAGGGAAGTTTTTAATGACTGATGTCTTATTGGTTGTGGTTTTTTTTTATTATCATCATCATCAGTTCTTTTGGGAGCTGCCCAGAGTGGCTGGGGAAACCTAGCCAGATGAGCGGGGTTTAAATAACAAATAATAATAATAATAATAATAATAATAATAATAATAATAATAATAATCTGTGCACTATTGTTTTGCCTGTCTGACAAGACTGTAGAAAAAGTATAGGGAATGGGAAGCTTTCTTCTGTTAAGAGTTATCAATAACATAGTCGTCAACATTTCCCTTTTCTTGTGAGGAATCCTATTCAGAATAAGGGAATTTCCCTTTAAAAAAGGGAAACGTTGACAGCTATGCAATAATCCTATGGCTTTTTTTAAGTAGTATGTATAAAATGGTCACAGATTATAAGCCAGCAACACAGAGTGCAGAGAGTGTGTATTTCCTAATAGATACTGCATGCTTTGCATCTTCACTCAAATAAAAACAACTGAAGAATACAATATTTCAAACAGCTCACTACCTGAGACATCCACGTAATCCATAGCTGTCAATGTTTCCCTTTTTTTAAGGGAAATTCCCTTATTCTGAATAGGATTCCTCGCAAGAAAACGGAAAAGTTGACAGCTATGACATAATCGGGGAGGGGGGGGGAATCCAACTTTCCGTAATTGTCTTTGTAGGCCAGCATTTAAGCAGAGTAATTACTCTGCTACATTTCTATGTCCTTCTCTAAATATACTGCTTTGACCCACATCTAGGAGTCAACTTGTGCCTCAACCGGCCTTACTATCAGACTCTGCTATGTCCTCTACCTAGACTTTATCATCCTGCCCCTGGCCCAAATTTCCGTTGTCACGATCCACATGTTGCTGTTCCTCAGCAAGCACTTAGCTTCACCCCTTAGACCTGCAAGTCAGAGACTTGAGTTTAAATTTCCAATACTATTTGGCAGTACTTTTTAATGGGGGTACGCATACCCTTAAACATTTTGTGAATCTAAATTTGGCCTCATTGAAGGGCAATATTTCAATATGAGTAGGAAAATGACAGTACCCCTAAACATTTTTTTAGGAGGGGAAAAGCACTGCTACTTGGACTTCTTATATTTCCTTTCTGACTGGACTACTCAAGCAGTTGCTCTGGCATTGAATTCCCTCATTACTTGTTTTTATCCTGTATTTTATTCTGTGAACTGCCCTGAGATATTATGATAAAGGCTGGTATATAAATCTAAATAATATTAATATTAACAACACCACCTTCCTGATTTGCCACTAGGCCCAGTTTTCCACATAAACTAGCTATCCTTGCCCAACCCAAATCCTGATTAAAAACATCTGGCAGATGCACCTCTCTTGACAGGTTACTTGGCACTTTCCATTAATGATCTGAACAATAAATATGTTAAAAAACGGTTGAGTTTTTTTGTTTTTTTTTTAACATGATATTTTGGAAAGCCCGTTATCCACAGTGCTTTGAATTACTGTGAAAGGGGGAAAGCGACTGCTTAATTCAGTTGGGGGTGGGGAGGAGGAATTCTGAGCATGTATCCTCTATTCCCCCCAACAACAACAAAAATTCCTTTGAGCTTTTCTTTTTTCCCTTCTTTTTTAGGTACAAAGGTTGCAGACGCATGCGCAGCTTCTGGATTAACGCAACAGACCATTACAGATTTAAGAGCCGTTACGGTATATCAAGTGAGTAAACAAAAAAAACAACTAAGGCAGATTTATACAATGACCACAGTGGCACCCTGGGAGCCGTTACGGTCCATCAGGTCAAAAATCCACTTTTTAAAGAGCACCTAAATATGTGTGTAACCAATAGGCCTCAGGTCTCCAGAGTAACAAGCACACAGATTTTCAAAAACAAGAATAGAGAGGAGTTATGGGATGGTGGCAGTTTGGGGGGAGAAAGTAAGGTAAATCACCCACAATTTAAACGCCTAAACAGTATGTGTCTGGTTGAAATAGGTGCAGAGTGAAACAGGTTTAAAATATGGGTTTTAAATAAACTTCTGGCCTCCTGTGTACAATTCTGCAAATACATTTCTGCCACCAATACAGTGAAAACAAAGTTGTTTAAAACTGCAACGTAAGTCACATATTTAAATATAATGGAAATATAACTCCAAACTTGAATACCAGGCTTGGTAGCAACTAAACTCCATATTCCACTTCTCCTGCTACAAGAGAAGTCCGGTCTACATGGTTAACTTTCCCTCTCGTTGCTTTTGTTGCATCGCCTCACAAACCAGAGAATAACACTCCTATAAACATCTAACTTAAAAGGCCTAGTGCAATGTTCCAAGTGAAACCCACCGTGAATCATTCTCCTACTTACAGTTTATTCTTGGCCTTCCCCTTTTTAACGCAGTATTTGTTCCAACGGAAAACTGAAGAAGAACTTCATCTCTCCATATGACCTGAGATAACAGTAACGTTGAAAGAATGGCCTGGCTTGTCAGGGGTAATCCAAGGGCTGTCCGCAGCTACGCTTTTTTAAAAAAAAAACCCACACACATGAGCCCAAAAGGGCTAATAAATGCTAACTCTCAGCATGACACATCAGGAACTTTAAGCCCCTAACACCGACTAAGAAGAAAGTCTCCCAAATTTACCAAAATTATCTGCAACACAATGGAGAAGAGAAGGAATTAATCAAAGTCTCTCTCTTAATGCAATGCATGATTGAACTATCCCAATCCCTTTTCAAATGGGATAACCAAGTGGCAAGTGACCTCGATGAAACATCCCAGAGAGGTACACAAGTACCACTTGTTCAATTTTTTCCCTTTTATGACCTCATTAGGAAGGATTTTGAAGGTTGCTCCTGAATATTAGAACAAAGTGTCTCAACACTACCTCTCTAGGATTCTTACGTCTCTTGTGTATGTGCTTTGTTTTGTTTTGTTTTCCTCTATCGGCGGCTTTTTGAATGGAATGTTTGGAACACACACACACACACACACACACACACACACACTTCTGGAGAAATAATCGACCATGCAAAAACAAATCCCTCAAAGTTACATTTCTTTCCCTAAATGGAGAGCCTTGGAAAGAGGCTAGGGCTTTTGCCAAAACCAACTCATGAGTCCATCTTTCTCTCCATCTCCCTTCCTGTTAATAGTCCCCATTAATTAGAGCTGGCTGCGGTTTTCACTTCCTTATCAGGAATGATGCAGAGGCTGCCAAATCAGCTAGTGTGAAAATATTCCATTGCCAGTAATGTGTTCCACCCCCCCTTCCCCTCTCCCCAAGTGTTTGTTGATTCCATGCTTGGATTTAATTTGGAGGATTGTATTTTATAACCAGAAACAAACAAACAGATTTATAACCAAAGATGGAAAGGCAAACAGCAAAAAAAAAGGGGGAAAAAGAAAAGCCGAGCCAAGCACTGCAACTAAGCCCACCACTTTTATTGACTTCTTAAAAACCAAATAACCTGGCATATTAGTGTGCGCATTCTGCAACAGACATTCAGCTCCATTGTACTACTTAGAAGGGAATAAAAGGAAACCCTACTGTTTGAAATCCAGCGGAACATCCCCACAACAGAGCACAACTGTTCCCTCATGCATGAATGGGAAGGAGATGAAAGAAAAGATGGACTTCTGAGGTGCAGCAAAAAACAAAGACAACAAAAGTGCTGATCATGAGGGAATGACACAACTCATTGCCGCAAAAAGGATGAGAGAAAGGAGCTCAAACAATAGTGTAGACAGCTAAGTGACATGTAGAAGAATTGAAAAATCTACAGAAGTGCCTTTTCTCTCCACACTTGACGAGAAACAATTAAATGTTGGTACATCTGTCATAAAAAGGATAATTGAAACCTGTTACCGTCATTATGGACAGCAACTTAACTACCAAAACTGTAACTGTCCAATTAAATGTTGCCCCCTCTGTTATCTACACCACTTGCTAAAATGAAAAGCTTTGATTCCTCTGATAATTTGCCATGTCTGAATCTGTTATAAATTATATACTTGAACAGGCACATTCTAGAAGGTGCATCTACACACAGAGAGAGAGAGAGACTGGATAGAAGGACAGGCAAGGAACAAAACAGGCGAGTTCCAAGCACACAAGTTGCTTCTCTGCCAAATAGTTAAGGTTTTCAGCAGAGAGCCCAAGAACAGGATAATCACCCCAAAAACTCATTAGACTTTGTTTACCCGTCCAGATGTCCACCAGCCTGCGAAAACAATGATGCTCTAAACTAATCTACTGACTGTTGCTACTTGCTTGAGAACATGGAGCGGCCAACTAAACTGAAGAGCAGTTATTGACCCTGTCAGGATACCTGATTAATGGATAAACGCTGTAATTGATTAGCGGAGAAGTGTGAATTAAAATGGAGAGTACAGCATCAATAATGAATCTCTGACAAAAGAGAGCTGACATAAAATGTAAAACGATTGCCCGCAGCTATATCTCATCAAAGACACACTTTTTCTTTCTTAAAAACAGAAGGGGGGGGGGGAGAGATTTAGCCCAGGGTCCTGTCCTCTGCAGTTCTTTAGTCTTTTCTCTTGGTAATGATGCTGTGTGTTAAACCACCAGCAAAATGTTATGGGAACGACTCATCAATCCACCTTCATACTTCAAGCTATGTGAGGCAGTTAAATGACTCCATTATCCTCCCACTTCTTTATCCCTTCAAAGATACCCTAGACTTCCTTCATTTGTTCACCCTGAATTCCCTGCTATTATGTCGGCTGAGAACCGTAAATTTTGCATGCACCCAAGCACCCTGCTCTACAGGTTGTTGCAGCCGCTGTTGCAGGGAACAGGCCTGCCCAACTTTTGTGACGCACTGAGCCAAAAGCAAGTCAGCAGCAATATATATGTACTCATGGCCCCCCTGGAGCCCAACAGAGCTGATTTTGCAACTGTGGTTGAACCTTTGACTGAGGATATCCAGATTTAAATCCCCACTCAACCACTAAGGATGCTGAGTGACATTGGCCGCTCCCAAATCACTCTCTAGATGCCTAATCTGTTGTGAAAATAAGATTTGGCCTAAGGCAGGGGTCTGCAACCTTTAAGACAAAAAGAGCCACTTGGACCCGTTTCCGAAGAAAAACCAACTGGGAGCCGCAAAACTCGTCATTATAAAAATAACTTTTTTGTCACTTTTTTAATTATTTCTTTGTTTGACCCCTCAGAATTACTCCTCCTCATAGAAATAAACGTTAAATTAACAAGTTACCTTTTTGTGTGTGTGTGTTCTTCACTCCCCTTCAAAACAGTGACCAGCGTACATGCCCCTTACAATGTAGCGGGCGGGCGGGAAGGTGACCACGGCTCGGTGCGTGACTAACGCACGCACCGCCCCCATGCGACGTCACAGCCAGTACAGCGCCCGCCACAGTGGGGAGTGTTGGGGCGCACAATGCGCCTCCTTCCCTCGCTAGTATCCTCCCCGGAGCCGTGGCAAAGGTGTAAAAGAGCCACATGCGGCTCCGGAGCCGCGGGTTGCAGACCCCTGGCCTAAGGAAACAAGCGTGCTGTCCCGGGCTCCTTAGCAAACAAAATAAACAAATAAAACAAATAAAACTGTTAAGCAGCTAGCAAGGAGCATATGTTTATATTACTTACTATTTAATGCATTTCATAAATGTATACCCCACTTTTTGAGCAACTTCCTCCACAAAGCACCTTACACTCTCCAATAAAAAACAACCCCACCCAATGACAAAATGTAAAAGTACATAATACAGTACAGCCAAAACAATAAACCAGCATAAAAAGTGAAGTACAAATATAGAATTTAAAAATGAAATACAGACCATAAAGAACATTTAAAACGTATACAAACAATCAAGGAGTAAAACTGCAGAAGTAAAGTTTCAGAAATATCATGGGATCGTTAGGAAAAGTTTAAGAGAAAATTAAGTTTTTGACGGAAATAAGAAATTGTAACAATAAGCAAAAATTGTAACTACTGTACAGTATAAGCAAGAAATTCTGCTGGTGTTTTTTTAGCTCAGCTCTTAAGAATTACCAGCTGTGCCCCATGATAAAAATAGAACGTGTGTATGTGTTATTGAGGAAATCCCACTGAATTCAATAGGAACTCAATTCTAAGTTGACTTTTTAAAGACTGTGCTGTCGACCAATCATATTCAGGAAGAAATATGTGAGCAGGATATGATCAGTGGTGGCTGGTGCCCATTGGAACTACTAGGGTAGAAGCAGAGAGGCCAACAGTAAAGGGAGTCAGAGACAATGACAGGCAGAACCCAAAAATTCTACTTTTCTTCCCATCATCCTCTCTGCTAAGTTGAAGAGACAACATGGAGACTAAGGAGTTTGACTCTGACAGCTAGGAGCCATTCGTTTATAAAATGCATAGCACCTTATTAAAAAATTGCTTGGAGGTGTGTTTTGTTTTGCTTTTATATCCAAGAGGTACGTAAATTTTGCTAATAAAATATTTGAGCCCAACATTTTGTGTCAAAGGATTCGGTAATTTTTGGCAATTCACCTTGATTGTAACATACTGGCATAAGAACTCTGTAACATCTTGCGTTTCGGTTGCAGTAGGGGTGAAACAGTCCAAAAGCACAACCTGTTAAGGAAGATGATCAAGGAGGTGACATTTCCTGTGGTTCTTCAAGCCGTTCAGCTAAAGAACGAACTTCACCTTCCCTAACAATGTTTGAAAGGACAGAAAAGGTGACTAGCACTAAGCACATTTCAGAAGCTCAAATGTGGGGGTATTCAACGCAAGAGAATACTTTTATTAACTTGCTTTTAGCGGTTATAATTTTGTGAAACATAGAACCATGCATACAGGTATTACGGTATGGAACATAATTAACACACTTCATTAAGTTTATCAAATATTTGAAACCATATGCTTTAGACCAATCCTACAAATGCATACATCTTTTAACCATTCTAATCTGCAAAAAGATGTCCGTTGCAGTAAGTGCTTTTAATTCTCAGTATGAAATATTGTCAGGTCAGCTTGAGACAGTAGTTAAAATTAACAAAAAGCACTGTAAGTGCAAGTTTAAAAGCAATAACAATAGCAACAATAATAACGGACAACAACAATCACTCCTTTTGTATGCTGACAGGCCTTTGTAGCTGTTTTTTTGTTTTTGTTTTAATAACCAGTCATTTTAATTATTATCTCTCTTGTTTTAATACTGTTTTTTGTTTTAATGTTGTACACTTCCTTGTATGCATGGCATGATTGGTGGAATAAAAATACTTTTATAAATAAAATAATATACAAGATAGGATAAACAGTTGCACAATGTTTTCAAATGTCACTGTAAATAAAATACAGTGAAAATGTAGTAGTTTAATAAGGTAATTTTCTGTATTTAGCTTACCTAAAGGTTTTAGCAAATGAATAATTTAGCAAAAGGTTTCACATCAGTTTGTATGATTATTAAATATGTATCTACAGGGCAATGTGTATCCCAAAAATACCAAACAAACAAACAGGAATTTCTGGCATAAACATTCAGTTTAAATCTATACACAGGAAAACCAGGGCAACCATCTTGTGGCAATGCAGATATGCTATTTGCTAGTTGCCATGATACGAAGAACCTGCATGGCACAAATGACAAAGGAATGCCTGCAGAACTATAGAATTACAGACATGTAGTGTCAGCATTTGAAGTGCCATTGAACAATCCACCACAAGATTCAATGCTATCCAATGATATAACCAATTTCTTACCCCTTTTCAGCTGAGCCCCATTTTTTACACGATGGCATATTTCACTAATGATATGCAGATCAATCTGTGTGTAAGAAAACCAGCAATACTAAAACTTAACAAGAGCAGCAGCAGCAACACATTTATATATATAGGCTTGGATTCAAAGCTTTCTAGTAACTTCCACCCATTCAAGGTGCTCCAAGATTTCCACTGACTCTCCTCTACCTGAGAGTAGACACTTTGAAATTAAAGGACCTAAGTTACTCATGTCCATTCGTTTCAGTGGGTTTGCCAGGTAACACTGGATTCAATTCACTTAGCTTGACAAAGTGAGAAGACATCAGCGAGGAGGTGTCAAGAATAAAGTATAAGTTGAATCAAGGGTAAAAAGATAAAGTTGCAAGTCAGGTCATCCACTATTTTGGAAAGTAAAGGAAGTAGGAAACTAGGATGACAGGAAAATCAGAGGGATTTAGAGAAGCGTTTTGAAAAGGGGTACAATCCCTAGAGCTTCAAATCTAAACATAGCTGATGTGAATGAAATTGTTTTTGTGCTAAACATATTTTTCCCCTCCACATAACCCTACTTTTGCTCTCCCTCTCTTATTCTCTTCACACTTTCCAGAAAAATGGAATAAAATAAAACCATACATGCGGTATAAAATATGACTTCTGTATAGTATAAAGCAGGAAAGTGAAGGAATCCAAAAAGCAGCTGCTTAAAATTAAATCATCATGTTTTCAAAAAATGTGTTAATTTCTAAAAGTTTCAATGTATTCAAGAAAAGGCCTGTTTAAACTATTCTCTATTATTTTCCACTGCTGACTGAGAGTTCAGCATGATCACCAGTACAATTTTAAAGAATATTCTCTCTCTTAGCCATTGTTACAGATAGAAGCAGGAATTAAGCAGAGTCTTTTTGGCAGCTGAACTTGGATCAAAAAGACATTCATAACTCCTGCAGGGTTTTGCTTTCTTGGGTCATGGCAACTTTCACAAGGCTTCTTTCTACCCTTTACCTTTTTTCATAGGCGATTATATCCCTGGTTAAAATCCAGACATTTACTGCCAGACAAGAACAAATTACTTTGACCAGGGACACTCCTGAAGGTAAAATTCTTCAGCAGCAGGTGGGTCTGACCCACAACCTTTGCCTGAGCTCTCTGGTTCATTAACTTGTAATTTCTCATACCAAAAGTGAAATATTTCCCCTCTGACTTGCAGGCTGATGTATTTATTCAGATTGGGAACAGTGTACCAGAACAGGGATGGCCAATATGGCGTCCTTCAGATGTTGTCAGACTCCCAACTCCTATCGGCCCCAGCAAGCATGGCCCAAGGTCAGGGATGATGGGAGTTGTCTAGCAAAAACTGCAGGGTACTACATTGGCTATCCCTGTCTCACTGGTACATGTTTTCCTGGTGTCTAAAATACAACTGGGTTGCCGTACGTCCGGAATTTCCTGGACATATCTGGAATACTGCAGTCGGAAGCAGTGTCCAAGCGAAAATTGCTAAAATGTCTGGGGAAATCAGACATTTTGGCCAAAATGAAATACAAGGAAAGGGAGGTGGCTAACTCAACCTGACATGACTAAATGATGCTCCTGACTCTCAGACTGAGGCCGCCAGGAGGAAGCTTCTCAGTCCAGAAGGATTTCATGATCTAATCTAATGTCATGACTCACCTCAAGAAGCAAAGAATCCACAGACATTGGTAAAAATTGGTAGAGAAGGTAGCAAGTCTACCCAACCTCATAAAAGGTAAAGGACGGTTAAGTCCAGTCATAGGAGACTATGAGGTTGTGGTGCTAACCTCGCTTTTCAGGTCAAGGGAGGCAGCGTTTGTCCGCAGACAGCTTTCTGGGTCATGTGCCCAGCATGACTAAACCGCTTCTGGTACAACAGGACACCATGATGGAAGCCAGAGTGCAAGGAAACACCATTTACCTTCCTGCCAGAGCCGTACCTATTTATCTACTTGCACTGGCGTGCCTTCAAATTGCTAGGTTGGCAGGAGCTGGGACAGAGCAATGGAAGCTCACTCCGCCGCGGCCCGGGGATTCGAACCGCCAACCTTCCAATCAGCAAGCCCAAGAGGCTCAGTGGTTTAGACCACAGCACCACCCACTCCCTACCCAGCCACATAACATCCCTATTTCCATTTTGCATTGGGGGGGGGGTCTCTTTCTCTTTCCTTCATCCCAGTGGACCTTGTTGGAGTCTACTGCAATTTGCATTTGAATTCCAAAGAACTAGTGTTAAAGGAACAAAGGAAGCATGGATTTATCCAGTCACTCAACAGTGAAGGAATTCAACTGGCAATTCAGTCAAACTTTCTAGTGTGGTGTCAGAGCAATGATTCCCTAATGGTGGGTCATGGGTGCTGAGCCAGTTTGTTGGCAATGTGTGATGTATGAAGCTACTTATTGTAAATCATATGAGACTCAGGTAGCTGAGAAGGAAGTTCAATTTGACAGGAGGCCTCAAGCATTGTAGGTTACATAACCTCCAACGTTTCTCCAATGAAAACAGGGATGTCCTATTCCATCATCATCAACATCAACATCATCATCATTATCATCATCATTTTTATTTATTTATACCCCACCCATCTGACTGCATTGCCCCAGCCACTCTGGACAGCTTCCAGTATATATAAAACCATAATAAAACATTAAGAAACTTCCCTATACAGGGCTGTATCTTCTAAAGGTTGTATAGTTACTTATCTCATTGGCTCAGGGGTCACATAACTCCATACCCTCCAACATTTCTCCAATGAGAACAGGGACATCCTAAGAAAAAACAGGACATTCCGGGATCAGATCAGAAACCAGGACGACTTCTATCAATCCGGGATTGTCCCTGGAAAATAAGGACACTTGGAGGGTCTGAGGTTAGACAGGGCACTCCTTTGGTGAAGGCACTTCCTATGTCTATTAAGCAGAAATAGGGAAGCATATTGAAGATACTTGTTAATAGGGTGACCAGGTGCAAAAGACGGCATTGTTTCTTTACAGCTATGTAAAATAATAATAATAATAATAATAATAATAATAATAATAATAATAATAATAATAATTTGAATTTATATACCGCCCTATATCCGGGGGTCTCAGGGCGGTTCACAAAACAGATATTTCATGGTCAAACCTGGGCATATGTGATTGGCTCTCCCAATTTTTATTTTTATTTAAATGCAATCATAGGACACTCTGGTTTTGACTGGAAGACAGGTGAATTGACCCTTTCCCCCTCTGTTCAAAATACACCTGTATGGTATCTCCCTCCATTAGTGTATTAGTAGCTTCAGGGTGGGGTGTGTGTGCAGCTTTGATTGGGAAAACGGGATAACCACACCCCTCCCACAGCACCATTGCTTCAGTGAAAAGCAGAGCTTCCACAGCTGCTTTTCAGTTCAACCCACAAAAAAACATGCACCGAATAATTTTGGGATGTTCTGCTCATGGATCCCCAGGGGTCTAATGGGGCTTCTCAGATGTGCTGCTTATTCCAAAAGGCTGGGGAAAGCTGCTGTACTCGTCATCCCTTCTTCTGCACAATGGGATGGAAGGAATCAAGCAGAGGTTGAATAGTCATCGGTTGGGGATGCCTAGTTCTAGATTTCCTTCACCAAGAGGATTTGGATTTCCTGCACCAAGTCAATAATTCTATGACTATCACAAGAGCTCGGCCTTCCTTTGTACCCAGTCACCCTACTTGTGTGACTCCCAGCCAATGTTTCCCACTTTCCAGTTGAAGAACTGCCTTGTTTTATTTTTTACAATGCACTTAAAAAACACCCCTAGATCGTAGGGTTTGCCTCAACTGGTGATAAATCTTGACCTTCCTAGCATGGAAATATTATACCCAGACTTTTGTTATATGCTTTCTCTTCTCCCTTTTCCTAAACTGAACACCACTGGCTTGAGAACGAAAACTTCCTCCAATATACACACATAAGGAATCAATTAGCTTGCAAAAACATGGCAGAACCACCTTTGATTTCTTTTCTTCCAGATAAGTAGAAAGCTTTAATGACAGTCACATATAAGGAATAATAAAGTGTACTTATAGCATTGCATGGCCCCTTGACATAATTGTTGTTTAGAGAGGCATGTAATGTGGTCATGCGAAAGATTGGTTTCACTTTTTGTGGGGGTTTTGTGGCTGCAATATCCATGTCTTTGGATCATAACATGTAATCTGATCAATGATCTGATATACATTCCCAAAACCAGAAGGGAGAAAAACTGCTTGCCTTTGGTTATATATATATTTTAAAAAATATTAAGTAAACCTTTCAGCAGTTTCACACATTTCAATTTTTTAAAAAAGGTTAGAAGCTATCACAACAATTTCTTGGAATTAAGTGATTACTAGTTATTTCTTATTTTTAGTTTGAATGCTATCAAAAACTACATCTCATACCTCAAATTCTTCTTTTATTAACTTGGAAGCAAGTTGCACTGGTGGTTTTGACCAATGAAACATTCAGTAAAAATGCTTAGGATTGAAATCCTCTATATCTAAGCTTGCATCTGTTATCTTGTTCTGCAGCATGATATATAACTCCCCCATCCAAGAAAAACCCACCCTTGGCTATTTAAAATGAGGTCCTGCCAATTTCCTCGCTTTTCCCAAGATAAGCAGAGTTTAAGACATAACAAGATGGGTCAGTCTCTGTTGCTTTGGAGTATTTGGAGTCTGCCAAGCCATAGGCAAGTGCTATCTTATTCCCAAGTGTTACCTATGCAGATGTTTCAAAGTGACCTGCTTTGCTCCAGCAATTATGTAGCACAACTGTGCAGTCCAGATACAGCTTCCAGATGGGCATGTTGAGATCCTTTTCTGCTATTAAATATGGACCGTTTCTGATTATCAGCCAACACCGTTGTGAAAGATGTTGTGAAATCTGCAAGCGAGGAAAACCTGGCGGAAGACATCTTCCAAATACAAGCAAAGTCAATAAAACCTGAGTTCCGTAAACTTTTCTGCAAAATCAGTCACCGTAGCTATCAAATTATATTTTGATAGGTTTGAATTATTTATTTCATTTATCAAATTTGTATAGAACCCTTCCTCCAAAGATCACAGGGCGGTTCACGTTAAAGTGCAAAATGCAAAAACATTTGAGATTTATAATTCTATTTAAAAAAAAGCTTTAGATTCCATGTATATATTTTCACGATCGATAACACGCATAAATCTTCATGGTAACCTTTGAAACCAGACATGAGGAAGCTGTGGTCCTCCAGAGGTCGGGATTCCCAACACCCATCAGCCCCGGTTAGTGTGCCAGTGGTCAGAGATAATGGGAGTTGGTAGTCCAAATTTTGCAGGCTCACAGATTCCTCATACTTGCTATAATCAGATGGTTCATATCTACCTGGAATCAAAACTGGGAAGCTCTGTTGACATAATGGATGAAGATGGAAACTAAGATGGGGGCTTCTGATTAGAACCATTAAAATAAATAAATACTCAATTTTGCTTTCATGAATAGTTTTTTCTGCTTTAGTAATCTTATTTTGGAAAATGTCTGAGCACTTCGAGACTAAGTAAGTGAACTTGATAGGTGCATGGTGTATGGAAAAAAAGGATATAATGATGTCAGTGTCCCCTTCTTCCTATGCTAGGAATTGGGGAGGTTGCTTTACCACTCATTCGCTCCACTAAGATGCATTTTCTCCATAAAGACAGATTTGCACATAAAGACCCCAATTCAGGTAAAGTTAGTTACATTATGTCCCCTTTAAACGAAGAGGAAACCAGCAGGCTCCTTTACAGAAGCTGATGGAGAAGCTTCTCGACTCGTAGTTGAAAACTATTTATTCAAATTTCTGTCATATATTACAATTGGAACTTGTAAAAAAAAACCACACGTTTCAGTATGGACAACTCCCTGTTTTGGATTCCAGTTGCTTTTGTTCATTCCCATTCTCCTCAGTTTTCTCCCCCCCCCCCCCAAAAAAAAAAAATCCGAGCCCACTAAACATGCTGGGGTTTTTTTTGGAAATTTTCCTCTGAAATAATTCCTTTACTTCCGGAAACCTCAAAAGTTCCCCAAGCCCCCCGATATTCTTGTGCATGGCATTTTGACAACAATAGGACTGTCATTCACAGTAGGAACATCAGATACAGGGGGAATGATAGCAGAATTTAGGCTAGGTTGCCATATAGTCTCCCCTCATTCTATTACCGTATTTTTCCGTGTATAAGACAATATTTCCCACCAAACTTTTTAAGTTTAAGATCAGGGGTCATCTTATACAGTGGTACCTCCGGTTACAAACGGGATCTGTTCCGGAGGCCCAGCTGTATCCCAAAGATTTCGTAACTGGAGGACCGCTTCTGCACACACGCGAGCGGCAAACCCATTTCCGGATTTGCTGCGTTCACAACCCGAAGATTACATTACCCGAAGGTAATGTAACCCGAGGGTCCACCGTACACAGAATGTTGCAATTAAATATATAAATAAATACATGCCACCATCCATATTCTTTCCCCCCAGCCTCCCCTCACTGTTGGCCTCATGAAAAACCCCTGGTCTGGTACTCCCCAAAGCAGCCCCCACTCTGGACATTGTCCCTTCCACCCGGTTCCCTCAGCCGCCCCCGGTTACCCAGACCCCCCATTCCCCAAGTGCACTCACTCAGGCAGCTCTGGCAGTCGGAGATCCTCACAGCGGGAGAAATCCGCTCCGGCGCGTGGGGTGGGGTGAGCCACCCATAGGGGCGGGGTGCACTGCAGGGCCTCCGGAGTCTGCCTGCCTCCTCCCACTCAACTGTTAGATTTCTGTTATGCTACTGTGCAGTTTTTGGAGTCACAAGACTCTGTTTACATTCCAGACTGTTGGAAGTCTCACGGGATGTGGGAGACGGATGTTGATGTTACTGGTTTCCTGTTTCTTTGTGCTAGTTGTTCACTGCCTCTCACAGAGAGCAGATGCATATTTTTTTCCTGTCCTGCGTAGTTAGAAATAAACGTAGCGATGTAGCACATATTTTTCTCTCCTTCTGCTGCTGTTTGGATACTCTGCGTAATGGGAGCATGCCTGAAGCCTCATCAAAGGCTTAGGTCATAAATCACCGTCAGAGCAGAGGTCGATGGATTCCGAAGATACGACGAGGAGGAGAGCTATTACAGCTCGGTCGTATGCAAGTTCTGATATTAACCACCCTACAGCTGGGGGGGGGGGGAGGCAGCGGGCAGACTGTTTGGGCCCAAGGGGCAGAGTGCAGTTCGCTCCCCTGGATGTTTGAGAGTGGAGCAGAAAAATGCAATTTGATTTCTGCAGCATACGAATTCCCTCTTAAAGGGTTCTTTAACTATGATTCTTGTATTGCGGCACCGACCAGTTCCCGGCCGTCAGGGACACGCTCTCATTCCAGCTCAGCTGCCCAGCTCCGCGTCAGTGCCGCCGCCGCTCCAGTCCTTATACTGCATGTTATAATAATGCTGACTAGCCCAAAAATAATAATAAAATTACTTAGTGTAATTACGGTACTAATGTTGTTCTGTTTGATGTTTAAATATATGGTACTAAATATAACGGTGTTTTCAATATTTAATAAAATATCAAAGTTGTTCAGTTTGGTGTTTAAAATATTTATTTCTTAATTTTGGGCTTAAAAAATAGGGGCCGTCTTATACATGGGGGCGTTTTATACAAGGAAAAATACGGCATTTAAGCACCTCCTTTCCCCAAAAAATAAATACAATAAATTGCAATCATATTATACGCGACAATTTTGGAGAAAAGCCCACAGAACTCTTTCCAGAAAACATGTGTTGGATTGCATCGTCACTGTAGCAGAGCAAACTACACTGTAATGCTAAATGTGTTTCTTTGTGTGATTCTTTTGAGAAATGCAAACAGCAGCTGCAGGAGCCCCAATCAGGACTGAGATGGGACTGTTTAACCCTTTCTCCCCTGCCATTAAAGGTAAAGGGACCCCTGACCATTAGGTCCAGTCGTGGCCGACTGTGGGGTTGCGGCGCTCATCTCGCTTTATTGGCCGAGGGAGCCGGCGTACAGCTTCTGGGTCATGTGGCCAGCATGACTAAGCCGCTTCTGGCGAACCAGAGCAGTGCACGGAAACGCTGTTTACCTTCCCGCCGGAGTGGTACCTATTGATCTACTTGCACTTTGACATTACCCTAATAAAAAATCCACTTCTCAATGCTGCCCTTTCTACTGGCAGGGGAGAAACATCACAGCGCATGGCCCTAAGAGTCTGAGATGTGAACCTGGAAGCCCTTGAAACAAATTTCACCTAGACCGTGAATTTATTAGGTAGTCTTAAACAACCTGTTATCACTCAACCTTCCTCAACCTATGACCGACCCTATAAGAGTTGTAGGGATTAACATACGCAACATGAAAGCACTAAATAATAAATGATACATATCAATATCTTTTACACAGTATCCAATCATCTCCATAGCTGAGCAAGGTAAGAGCCATTTAAAAACTGGGTGAATTTGAATATTTTATCACCGTACAAAGGCGCCGTGTTAATTAAAGTCACATATTGCTCTTCTGCAGCACGCCTTCATCAGCGCAGAAACACAGAGGCTTCTAAAATGCCAGTTTCAGAGACCATCAGGGTTATATTCTGAGTGGCACGTTTCTAAACAGTTAATCACTGATTTGAATATATGTCAACACATTCTGCTGGAGTGCTATAAAACGTGTCAACAGCAAAAAGAAAAAAATGAGAAAAAAATTGGTGACACACTTGGGACACAGAGTTTTTGTGCTGACACACCGTAATATAATTTTTTTTTGAAAAAAATATCATCTGTTTAGCTATAAGCAACAATTAATCTTTTCAGTCATAAATACAGTGTTTTAAATTACACCTACAGAAGCAAAAACACACCCAAAGTGCTATTTAATCTTACTTTCATTGCCTTTCTGGCCCTGCCGATTTAAAAATTCCTAAAATGCAGCACGCAATAAATTTTGCAATTAGGAGAAAAACGTGAGCTATCAATATTTATTTCCCCTTTCCTCAGTTAATAAAATTACTTAACTCTAAACCTCTAAGTGAAAAGAAATCCTGGGAGCACTGCAAGCCTCAGAGGATTAATTTCGCTTCCATGAAATGACATTTTATTCCCGAATCATTTAACCTCTGACTTTTCATAACTAGACATTCAGCCCTTGAACTGTGATTTAGTGACGCAACTCAAAGGTGGCAGAACAGTCCTGTCATGTATGTGATATTAACAGCTTTCTCTTCCACCTCCCCACGCAAGCAGATGATGAAGACCTGATGACTGAAACTTAGTTTTTAATTATTTTTTAAGGAAAGTTTTTTACATCCCACAATGGATTATTGGAATTTCCTTGTAGAATCAGCTTATAGGAACCCTAAAATATGCACAAATTACATCTGCACATGTTTGTTGTCCCATTACTGTTACACCGCTCCCTTTCTTTTATCTTTTCCCTGTGTTATAGTCAATGTTTTGGGGCAGGGGCCTGTCCTTCTTAAATTTCGTTTTGCTTATCTTACTCGGTGAAGTGCCATAGACATGGATAACCCTATATAAATACTAAATAATTCTTGTTCTGTTTTAATGAGGGTAAAAGAAATATGTAAAACACAACACAACAACGATGCAAAATCATCCACATTCATTGGTCAGCACCACTTATTTAACCACTAAAAACGCAAAAGACATATCAACCCAATTGGCTAGGAAAAAACATCATCATTCACCTTGGGGTCTCTAATTTCAGTGGCGCCGAAATTCAGGTTCCCCCCAGCCTGTCTCGCTTCATTTTAAATACAGTGGTACCTCCGGTTGCGGACGGGATCCGTTCCAGAGCTCTGGTCGGATCCCAAGGTTTCCGCAACCAGTGGGACCACTTCTGCACATGCACGGCGGGCAAAACACTTCCGGGTTTGCCACTTTCGCAATCCGAATTTTACATTACCCAAGGGTAACGTAAGGACAGATCGTGAAGCTGAGGCTCCAATACTTTGGCCACCTCATGAGAAGAGAAGACTCCCTGGAAAAGACCCTGATGTTGGGAAAGATGGAGGACACAAGGAGAAGGGGACAACAGAGGACAAGATGGTTGGATAGTGTTCTCGAAGCTACCAGCATGAGTTTGACCAAATTGCGGGAGGCAGTGGAAGACAGAAGTGCCTGGCGTGCTCTGGTCCATGGGGTCACGAAGAGTCGGACACGACTAAACGACTAAACAACACAAACAACGTAAGGCAAGGTGCTACTGTAATAGTTGCATCCAAACCACTAAATCCACCTCTGTATCATGTGACTATTTCAGTCATCAATGTTTGATTTGCCTCGGCAGAACACACATAAAATGCCCTGAACCGATTAGTCAGGTTGATTTGTCAATCTCTTATCCTGCCCACTTTGACACTGGTTTGTATCCAAAAGCAGGCCCTCCAAGTGTCCCTATATTCCAGGGACAGTCCTAGATTTACAGATGGTGTCCTGGTTTCTGATCTGATCCCGGAACGTCCTGCATTTCCTTAGGACGTCCCTATTTTCACTGGAGAAATGTTGGAGGGTATGGAGTTATGCAACCTCCGGGCCAAGAAGGTAAATTCTGTATAGTTTTATTATGTTTTTATGTATGTTAGAAGCCACCCAGAGTGGCTGGGGCAATCCAGTCAGTTGGGCGGGGTATAAATAATGAAATCATTATGATTAGGGTTATAGAACAGGACAACCCTATTTTCATTGGAGAAATCTTGGGAGGGTGTGCGAAAGTGGTTTTGCCTTAGCAGTAAGTGTTTTAAGGCACCTATTTTTCACTGATCTGGCCCTATAGCCACCTGTGCTATTATCCTGTTTTGACAGTTCCTCGAGCTTCAGGGGCAGGTTCGGGAGGGCAGAGACATGGGGCTTAAGCAAGTACAGTGGTGCCTCGCAAGACGAAATTAATTCGTTCCGCAATTCTCTTCGTCTTGCGGTTTTTTCGTCTTGCGATGCATGGTTTCCCATAGGAATGCATTGAAAATCAATTAATGCGTTCCTAGGGAAACCGCCTTCAGACCAGGTCCGGGGACAGTCTGTCCCCGGACCTCTTCTGAAGGCTGGGGGGGGGCAAGGGCTTTTCTTCCCACCCCCAGCATTTTAAAAAACCCCGGGACAGCGGAGGACTTCTCCGCTGTCCGGGGCGATCTTAAAATGCTGGCGGGCGGCATTTTAAAATCGCCCCGGACAGCGGAGGACTTCTCCGCTGTCCGGGGCGATTTAAAAGCCCCTGGGAAGGCAGGCAGGGGGGACAAAGACTTTTGCCCCCCGCCAGCCTTCCTCTTCTGAAGGCTGGCGGGGGCGAAAGTCTTTGCTCCCCCCCCCGCCTGCCTTCAAAAGCTGTCCGGCCAAGGCTTCGCGGACCTCTCCGCCAGCAGCGGCAGCGCTGCCCCTGCTGGCGGAGGGTTGCCGGCATGCCGAAGCCTGCGCGCGCTGACATCAGCGCTCCCAGGCTTCGCGGACCTCTCCATCAGCGCTCCCAGGCTTCGCGGCGCTGATGTCAGCGCGCGCAGGCTTCGGCATGGCGGCAACCCTCCGCCAGCAGCGGCAGCGCTGCCGCTGCTGGCGGAGAGGTCCGCGAAGCCTGGGAGCGCTGATGTCAGCGCGCGCAGGCTTCGGCATGCTGGCAACCCTGCAAAAGACGTCCGGGGGAAGCGGCTTCATCCCCGCTTCCCCCGGACGTCTTTTGCAGCAAGGGGCTGCAGGGAGATAGCGATCTCCCTGCAGCCCCTTGCTGCAAAAGACGTTGGGGGGCAGCAGGGAAGAAGCGCTTAGCTTCCCGCTGCCCCTGGACCTCTTTTGAAGCAAGGGGCTGCGGGGAGATAGCGATCTCCCTGCAGCCCCTTGCTGCAAAAGACGTCGGGGGGCAGCAGGGAAGAAGCGCTTAGCTTCCCGCTGCCCCTGGACCTCTTTTGAAACAAGGGGCTGCGGGGAGATAGCGATCTCCCTGCAGCCCCTTGCTGCAAAAGACGTCGGGGGGCAGCGGGGAAGAAGCGCTTAGCTTCGCGCTGCCCCCGGACCTCTTTTGAAGCAAGGGGCTGCGGGGAGATAGCGATCTCCCTGCAGCCCCTTGCTGCAAAAGACGTCGGGGGGCAGCAGGGAAGAAGCGCTTAGCTTCCCGCTGCCCCCGGACCTCTTTTGAAGCAAGGGGCTGCGGGGAGATAGCGATCTCCCTGCAGACCCTTGCTTCAAAAGAGAAGACCCGCTGTCCCCGGGGCAAGCTTCGTCTTGCGAAGCAAGCCCATAGGGAAATTCGTCTTGCGAGGCAACTCGAAAACGAAAAAACCTTTCGTTTTGCGAGTTTTTCGTCTCGCGAGGCGTTCGTCTTGCGGGGTACCACTGTAACTGGGAAATCAGCAAAAACTGGCTGCCCAGACTTTTCCAATCAGAACTACATTCTGCTAAGACACAGAGCCATCATAGATGCAACCCACTGTTTGCCCAGTTCCTTTCCCTGGGATTTGAACGACTGTATTCCTTGCTCTGTGGGACACAGGTGGTGCTGTGGGTTAAACCACAGAGCCTAGGACTTGCCGATCAGAAGGTCGGCGGTTCGAATCCCCGCAACGGGGTGAGCTCCCGTTGCTCGGTCCCTGCTCCTGCCAACCTAGCAGTTCGAAAGCACGTCAAAGTGCAAGTAGATAAATAGGTACCCCTCCGGTGGGAAGGTAAATGGCGTTTCCGTGCACTGCTCTGGTTCGCCAGAAGCGGCTTAGTCATGCTGACCACATGACCCGGAAGCTGTACGCCGGCTCCCTCGGCCAATAAAGCGAGATGAGCGCCGCAACCCCAGAGTTGGCCACAACTGGACCTAATGGTCAGGGGTCCCTTTATCTTTATTCCTTGCTCTTCCTATGTCCATTTATTGCATGTAACCACCAAATTTAATCCTTGCTCAGGGTCTTCTTTCAAACATGTACACCTTCATTGTGATACAATGGACTGATACCACCTATGCAAGGCTGTACAGTCATCCAGTTTGTTTTTCTTGAAATTAATTCTTCTATTGCTGTTTTGGCCACAGCAGTTCTAACAAACGGCAAATCTTTCAGGTTTTTTTACTGGATATTCAACTGGTCAGTTGTGAATTCTTCACTACCTACATTCTCTCCTGACTGGGCCACAGGGCTTCGTATTCTCCCCACCTTCCACCATTTCTGGGAGAAGTGAACAAATGAAGCAAGTGTTTTACCTCACAATGTCGGGGAGTATGACTTTGGTCTGTTTCCAGCTCCCCTCGGCAAACCCACTGAACTAGATTGTGTTAACATAGCAATTTAGATAAAGCAATGGACTTTGGTGAGGAAAACCGTGGTTGCTTGAACTGAAGTGGAACCAGGGATGCCAACCTGAATAAAATATTGCGAGAGGAGGCAGGCAAGCCCCACCCTACGTAATCAATCACATGATGCAGTGCGCAGACACCATTTTAATGGCAATGCCAATCAACTTTTTTGGGGGGTGGCCCCCTCAAATATTTTATTTGGGGAGAAGAAATGGAACGTCAGCCCCTAGGAGTTGGCTCCTATGAGTGGAACTATAAATTAACTTTCCCTTTTTCCTGTTGAGTAGTTGTAGGAGGTATGCTCTGAAATGAATCACTTTGGGAAAGATCCAATACTTTAAATGGGAACCTTGAGGCCTTATTCCCTCAAGAGAAACGCTTCGGGGACCACATGCTGACTGTGAGACAGGCCAGGGCTACAAGCATACACTTTTCATCATCCCTAAATCCAGTGCTATTTTTCTAGAAAAAGTGTTGCTGGAACTCACCATGAACATCTCCTTCGTGCTCTTAGAATGGCCATGGCGCACACCTGAGGGGGCCTGGAACTGAGTTCCGTTGAGTTGTGGCTGAAAAAAATGTCCTGCCTAAATCCATAGTCTCTTTAGCTGTATTCAGGCAGTCACCTGAACAGTGGAAGACCTAGATGGGGCCAGAGCAAAGACGCATGCACAAGCTCCTTAGATCCTTGCATAATTTACAATGCATTTGTAAAGGCTGTTTTTTCAATGTGCTTAGAAACTGTCCCTTTGATTGAAACCCCCTGATAAACCGGGGTTCCTGCTTCCAGGGAGATTTTGAAGCGTGCTCATTTGAACACATTTGGAAAACCCTCCAGACCTAACTGCATGAAGATCTGAAGAGCAGTCAACATGACCGGAGAAGTTAAGGCCGGTGGGGGCTTGTGTCATACCCTCCAACATTTCTCTGATGAAAACAGAGACAGCCTGAGGAAAAAACGGGACATTCTGGGATCAAATCAGAAACCGGGACGGCTTCTTTAAATAGGGGCACTTGGAGGGTCTGTAATGTATTGGTGCCCCCCAGCCCCCAATTTAAATCTTCACATGTTCATGCAAATGACTGCACACAGCTTTTATCTCTTAAGAAGCTTGAGAGCAAGAAAGTGTGGGTGCTGCAATGATCTTGACAAATCTTTCTTAAATTCATCCATCAATCCATCCTCACACTTCATCTACTCATACACCCCCACACCCTTCTTTCCATATTTTCTCTTTCACCCCAATTCGGCTGTTAACGGAAAAATCCGAGGGCTCCCTTGGACAAAAAACAAAGACACCAACCAGGATTACTTGGATCAAAACAGCAGCCTGTAGGCTTGGCCTTTATTGATCTGTTGCAACAGGGTGCTCCCCTCACCTGCAGGAGAGAGGAGAGACCCAGGAAAATGGTGTGCAAGGCCTTATAAAGACTTTTGAGATTGCCACCCTGTAGATCAAGACCACCCCCAGAAACATCACACCTACATCACAGAAAAGGCGGTCTAAAACAGAACATTTGAATATTGTTTATCTCCTGTTGTTGTTTATCTCCTGTCTGGCAGGTTACTTGATTGGATTGCCTGGGGAGCCTGGCCATTCTTTTGTAGTGATAGATACTTAGTTCCTGGGCCAGGTCACAGGCTCACACCCTATTCAAACACAGACATACCCTTAAGACAGGATTTGTGAAGGAAAAGACAATGGGGAGGCTTTTCCAGTTTGACCTTGCAGAGAAAACATTTGCTCAGTTTAGGAATCAAAATGGTTCCAGGTTGGCCTTCCTGTGCTGATCTATGTATGTGCTTGGTTGGTACACTTATGAACATTACCATATATCTAAGACCATAAAATTCCTATCACGAGCAATTCAGCTTAGGAAACTATTATTGCAAGTGGGAGCTTTCCCCCATTATGCCTGAATGCTATGATGTAGGAGACGGGCTCATGGGGATGAGAGCACATGGTAAGGTTATAAATTGTTACGTGATCCTGTGAGCCAGAAGAGGTGCATATTTTGCATATATCCTACCTTCTTTTAGCATCCCTGCATGCAGGCCAAGAACAAGGGCAGAATCCAACTGAACAGCTCCACTAGCGCAAGCACCTTGGGCTGCGAAATGGAACTTCTCCTCCCTCTCTTCTTCCTGCACACCTCTCCTAAAGCTCTTGCGAGTTTCCCCCCAGCCCTCTGGAGCAGATTTTGGGGGCACACAGGGAGAGAAGAGTGAGAGGAAGTTACCTTGTGCAGGCCAAAGTGCTAACACTAGCAGAATTGTTTAGCTGAATGCTGCCTAAGATCTTTCCCTGCTGTACGCATAGGCATCTTTCAATTTATTACCGTATTTTTCGCCCCATAAGACGCACTTTTTCCCCTCCAAAAATGAAGGGGAAATCGGGGTGCGTCTTATGGGGCGAATGCCTGCAAGCCTCGCGCGCCCGGCAGGAGGTCCGACCGGGTGCGCGAGGCTTGGGGCGGCAGCCTGTCGCCCGAAGCACGGGGAGCCCTCTGGAGGGCTCCCCCTGCTTCGGGCGAGTGTCTGCAAGCCTCGCGCACCCGGCAGGAGGTCCCACCGGGTGCGCAAGGCTTGGGGCGGCAGCGGACTGCTTGCGCGCACCGAGAAGCTTGGGGCCAGCTGAGCTCAGCCCGCCCCAAGCTTCTCGGTGCGCGCAAGCAGTCCGCTGCCGCCCCAAGCCTCCCGCACCCGGCAGGAGGTCCCGCTGGGTGCACGAGGCTTGGGGCGGCAGCGGACTGCTTGCGCGCACCTAGAAGCTTGGGGCCAGCTGAGCTCAGCCCGCCCCAAGCTTCTCGGTGCGCGCAAGCAGTCCGCTGCCGCCCCAAGCCTCCCGCACCCGGCAGGAGGTCCCGCTGGCCCCAAGCTTCTAGGTGCGCGCAAGCAGTCCGCTGCCGCCCCAAGCCTCGCGCACCCAGCGGGACCTCCTGCCGGGTGCGGGAGGCTTGGGGCGGCAGCGGACTGCTTGCCGGCATGCAGAAGCTTGGGGTGTGCTGAGCTCAGCACGCCCCAAGCTTCTAGGTGCGCGCAAGCAGTCCGCTGCCGCCCCAAGCCTCGCGCACCCGGCGGGACCTCCTGCCGGGTGCGGGAGGCTTGGGGCGGCAGCGGACTGCTTGCCGGCATGCAGAAGCTTGGGGTGTGCTGAGCTCAGCACGCCCCAAGCTTCTAGGTGCGCGCAAGCAGTCCGCTGCCGCCCCAAGCCTTGCGCACCCAGCGGGACCTCCTGCCGGGTGCGGGAGGCTTGGGGCGGCAGCGGACTGCTTGCCGGCACGCAGAAGCTTGGGGCGCGCTGACCTCAGCTTGCCCCAAGCTTCTGGATTAGCGCAGCGCACCTGGGGGGGAAAATAAATTTTTTCCCTTTATTTCCCCCCCTAAAATCTAGGTGCGTCTTATGGGCCGGTGCGTCTTATGGGGCGAAAAATACGGTAACTAAAACCGAGTCAAAACCAGTGCTGAAATTACAGTTGCGGAAAGGCCAGCAGTTACAGTACTATGCTGCCGGCATGTCAAGGCAGAAACAACCAATTGCAAAACATGATCTCAGTTACTATGCTCACATTATTGGGTGTTTCCTCCCCCCCCCCCCCCCCGCTTACAGAGATTTCACTTCCATGCAGGAAAATATGTGTTCAATGTCTATACATACAGAGACCATAATCCCACTGTCTAAAATTAGATCATAAGACTTTTGTACCTGGCCTAATAATATTAACAGTAATAATGAAAACAAGGTGTGTGAAAAAGGCGCACGAGTCATTTTTGCTGCATGCATGTGTGATGCAAATACATAATCACTTTATTTTTTGCTCTATAAGATGCACTTTTCCCGTCCTAAAAAGTAAGGGGAAATGTGTGTGCGTCTTATGGGGCGAATGCAGGCGGGAGGCTCTGCTCAGCGCTCCCTTTAAAGAGCCGCATGGAGCATGTGTGCAGCTCTTGGGGGCTTTTCCCCAAAGGAGGGAGAAGGGCCGCCCTTCTCCCTCCTCGGGGAAAAGCCCCCAAGAGCCGCACACACACTCCGCATGCTCTTTAAAGGGAGCGCGGCTCTTGGGGGAGCCTTAGCCGCACGCAGCCTCTCCCGGGCAGGGGATGGAGGCTCCCCTTGACCGGAAGATGCTGCGCGCGGCTATCCCATAAGCCAGGACAGCAAGTGGGATCTCTGCGCAGCGGTCCCGCTTGCTGTCCTGGCTTCTGGGATTCAGAATTTTTTTTCTTCTTGTTTACCTCTTCAAAAAACTAGGTGCGTTTTATGGTCTGGTGCATCTTATAGAGCGAAAAATACGGTAGCTATTTACCTCTGGGTTGCCTCTGGTCAAAGAGCTGCTCGGCCTTTTCTGGCACCAGTTTAGCTATCCAGGTAGCATTCTAATTTCCATGACAAACTAGATTTCCCTACAACAAACTAGGTTTGTTACGAGATAACTGTTCTCTCTCTCTCTCTATTTCAACATACTTTGACTCTTACGGAACAACCACAACTTTTATGGAATGCAACTATCTTGTGATATATCCCCCTCCCAATAAGCTGAGAAACATGAAATCAAAGAATCACAGACAAAACAGGTTGAAGAGCAGAAGCAGCAATCCCCAGTTGCACTGATTATCATAAAAGGTAATAATGTTTGGTATGTATGTGGGACATTAAAACAAACAAAAAACAAAAAAACCCCAAACTCTTAAAATGTGTTTAATTAAAGGGAGATCCTCACAGCATGAAATGGGGGCACGTGTTCCTGGAAAAGCAATTTTAATTTTATAGCATGCTCTTAACTAATTACAACATCAAGCTTGGGAGTTGTGGTTAGAAAAAGAGACATGGGAGAGATGGCTGTACTCAGAAGAGAAATTATGCTTGTACATGGAACTGTGTGTGTGTGGTGGTGGTGGGGGGGTGAGTGGAAATCTTGGGCGAACACAAATGTGCTAAGTGAACACTTCCACAGCGACGCTGTTCGATGGATGGCTGTATGGATGCTCGGTGGATGACACTTTGCCCCTTGCTTCATGGCGGAAGCATGGAAAAATGACGGCCATCTGTTGTTATATTTGCAGAGATCCCCATCCTTTATCACCAGGAAATTAATATCAATGCCGCTCCTGCGGAAGCTACAAGAAAATGATTGTTTGGATTAGGCATTTTCAAGGAAGCCAAACCAAAGCAATGGTGTGTGTGTGTGTGTGTGTGTGTGTGTGTGTGTGTGTGTATGTGTGTGTTTGTGTTCTTCTGCTTGCCTACACATTCCAATTTTAATTCAAGAGTACTGTAGGATATGAAGAGAGGTGACTAATGCCAGGAGGGAAGAAAGCCCTGGAATGACAAATGAAGTATTCACAATGCGCAGGAAGAGGTCTAAAATAACCTAGTGTAGGTTTTACCTAAACTGGGTTTAGCTTCCTACCGGTTACCTTAAAACACACACACACACACAACTCCATTAACATTTCTTTTGTGGCAGCCTCTGCTGAGAACCTATTGTAAATTTGGGCAATTAGGACTTTTGTTCCATCAGTCCCTCCCCTCAGTCAATACTATAGCATCAAAGGATGCTGATTCAGTGTTGGCTGGCTACAGCTCTAAAATCCAAACTAAAAAAATATGTTAGAATTCACCACTGTTGTCTGTGTAAAGGATTTTTTTCTTCTTCAAAAAAGCAATAATTAAAAAAATTGCTGTTTCAGGCTTGTAAAGTTCTTAAAATAATCGGTTTTAAACCTCCCACACAATACTCACAAGTGAGATCACAGTAATAGACTCCAATATAAGGTGGCTGTCTCCCTCTAAATCCAAACTAAATAGATGTTAGAAATCGTTACCACAGTATGTCAAAGGCCAACCAGAGCTATTATCGGGGAAATGCAGCTTTGGGTTTCTTGGGTTCTGAAAATAATCTTCTTTAAAGCTTCCGCATTAGTCAAGGCATGGTCGTTCATAATATTTCACAAAAATATAATAAAAGCAGGAAAATCCGGAGCCTCAGAGCCAGTTTCTACAATGAACGGAATCAAGTGATAAAGCTTATCCTAGAGACTGTACCATTTCAGGCTACAGGAGGAAGGTTGAAGGGTTGACTTGCTCCCCTCTGGGAGGAAAAAAAAATCCCTAGTCATAATACTGGCATTTCAAAAAGAAAACTAGACTGAACCATTATCCTGGGCATGCTAGTTTGCTGTATCCAGGTATTTATTGATTTTATGAGACTGCATTCAAATATTCAACCTCCAACTTGCAGCAATTATCTCTGCACAACAGAGCATGGTTTGGAATGACTAGACAAATGGCAGCATTTACTCCAGGGGCTGGCTCTTTGCCTCGTGTGGGCTGTAGGAAGGGGGCAGAATAGGCAGCCAGCAACCTAAATGTAGGGCCCAACTTCTTCCTGATCCTGAATGGGGTAACTGTGCCCCCGGAGGATCAGGTGCACAGCCTGGGAGTCATTTTGGACTCACAGCTGTCCATGGAGGCGCAGGTTAATTCTGTATCCAGGGCAGCTGTCTACCAGTTCTACCTGTTACGCAGGCTGAGACCCTACCTGCCTGTGGACTATCTCACCAGATGGTGCATGCTCTAGTTATCTCCCGCTTGGACTACTGCAATGCGCTCTACATGGGGCTACCTTTGAAGGTGACCCGGAAACTACAACTAATCCAGAATGCGGCAGCTAGACTGGTGACTGGGAGCAGCCGCCGAGACCACAGAACACCGGTCTTGAAAGACCTACATTGGCTCCCAGTACGTTTACAAGCACAATTCAAAGTGTTGGTGTTGACCTTTAAAGCCCTAAACGGCCTCGCCCCAGTATACCTGAAGGAGTGTCTCCACCCCCATCGTTCTGCCCGGACGCTGAGGTCCAGTGCCGAGGGCCTTTTGGCGGTTCCCTCATTGCGAGAAGCAAAGCTACAGGAAACCAGGCAGAGGGCCTTCTCAGTAGTGGCACCCGCCCTGTGGAATGCCCTCCCATCAGATGTCAAAGAGATAAACAACTACCTGACATTCAGAAGACATCTTAAGGCAGCCCTGTTCAGGGAAGTTTTTAATGTGTGACATCTTAGTGTATTTTTGGTCTTTGTGGAAGCTGCCCAGAGTGGCTGGGGAAACCCAGCCAGATGGGCAGGGTACAAATAATAAATTATTTATTTATTTATTTATTTATTTATTTATTTAATTATTATTATTATTATTATTATTATTATTATTATTATTATTCCTAGCATGTCTAGACCAGAAAAATGGCTGACATGTGAGGGGAAGGGAAAAGGAGGAGTGCCTGTTCAGGATGTGTAACTCCGGCATTGGGGAGGTGTCTCAAAGGATCAGAAAGGAACCTACAAACACATGGCAGAACAAAAGCACATGATAATAGTAATAATAATAATAATAATAATAATAATAATAATAATAATAATAATAATTAATTGTTTTATTTATATCCCGCCCTCCCTAGCCGAAGCTTGGCTCAGAGCAGCTAACAACAGTAAAATGATACAATATTCTAAAATCATATTATTATTATTATTATTATTATTATTATTATTATTATTATTATTATTATTATTGGTCTTGAGCAGGGAATGGGTGTGGGTGCTGGCTCAGGTATAGAGTTTGTGGTGGAGTGCAACAGAAAAAACATTCAAGCCAGGAAGAAACTAGCATGCTCACTGGGCTTCCAATTTGACTCCTCCCCCCAGAGACCCTGTAAAAGCCCTACAATTTCAGGTCAAACAAAAATGAAGAGATGAATGTAGGCACAACTTGCGGTAAACTGCCAGAAGTACAGAGGGAAAGCACGATGCTAACAAAAAGATACTGAATGATGTACAACAATATTTCCCTGATCCATGCATAACTTCAAAACATCTTGCAAGCAAAGACCTGCCAAAAAAGCTGAAAAACATCTTCACGTATGCGACAATGGCAGCAAGAGTTCTAATAGCACAAGGATGGAAGACTGAAGAAAGCCCAACTAAAGAATCATGGCAAGAAAAATTGACGGACTATGCAGAACTGGCAAAACTGACATATAAGCTACGGGACAAGGATAACCGTGATTTTAGGGACGAATGGGAACCCTTTACAAAGTATTTGAAGATGCAACAAAGTGAACTGGACTCCTTGGCTGGCTTTGAATAAACATTCACAAACCTTTTATTGATAATAATCAGCTAAATAGTTTGAGGATCTATACAACTTTGTAACATGCAGAAAACAGCATTCTCAGAGAAACTAAAGACTGGAACTGAGGGAAGTCAGGGGCAGTGGCGTAGCGTGGGTTGTCAGCACCCGGGGCAAGGCAAGTAATTTGCGCCCCCTAACCCGTGGATTTGCGCCCCCTAACCCTAACCCCCAGATGTTGCGCCCGGTGCGGCCGGCCCCCCCTGCACCCCCCACGCTACGCCACTGGTCAGGGGGTGTGTTTTGTGTGGGAGGGTGGGGGGAGGAAGGAAAAAATGGGGGGGAAATAAGGATGATATGTTTTTGGATAATATGTTTTGTTTTAATTTTGAATAAAAAAAATGAATAAAACATCTTGCAAGCAGCCCAATTTCCTTGAAAAGGAGCAGCCTAATTATTCGTTTGTATCTATTTTGCACAGTGATTGTGGCAGTGACCTCACTGGCCACTGATTGGCTGAGCTGCTGTGACATCCCAGAACAAATCTTAACATTCCAACTGCTCAAAACAAAAGTATGTATTCAACTGCTGCAGGGGAAAGGGAAAATGCTGGAATTAAAACCTCACATACTGACAGAAGTAGCTTTTCTCAGGCAGAATAGTAAGAAGAAAATCCTAGGAAATGGGGAAGCTAAGAGACAGGGAAGCCAGAGGAAAAGGAAGAATGCAGGCTCTGAGGGAAAGTTTGTCGATAAAAGACAAGGTAGGCAGAGGAAACAGCGAATGGATGCCAGGGAACTGAGGCTAATAAGAAAGGGACAAACCTTATAGGGTTAAAAATCAGGAGGGGCTGCATATAAGACCTATTGTTTCTAAAAAATTGTGACCTGGAAAGGCTAAGCGAGCAATGGAGTCCAAAATTTCACATTTTTATTTGAATAACTGCTCAGTTTGCTGCATGCAGGGTTCTAGCATTAAACAAAAGGCACAGGTCAAGCCTTATGCCACGAGCTCCAGCATATCAAAATAATTCATCAGAGCCGAATAAGTATGCCACAGTAATGATATACAAGCTGCCCTTCAGACGCTGCGTGGACTACACCACCTACATCAGGAAGACAGATTCAGAAGATGGTTGTGCTAACTAAAAGCAACAGCAACAGGCCAAATGCAAGTGGAAGAATATATTTTGGTTCCCACCACTCTGCCCTGCCCTAAACACAGAAGGAATATATCAGAAACATGTGATTTGGTTTTAAGTAGCATCTACTCTACTAAAGCAGAAAGGATCTGCTCTGGAGAAATTGCACTATAAACCTTGCAATTTTACAAGCAAAGTTTATATTAATTCTTTAGAAGCCCTTTGTGCTTATAGTTTCAGACAGAGTCTAAAATACACCAAATAAATATCAGCACAAAATTGCATGCAGCTGCTAGATAGTCTAAGCATTCCCAAACCATTATAATAAACATAGCGGGCCCAGGGCAATAACCCCATCAACCCACAAAGAAGTCTCCATCCAATTCTGTCTTGTCCTACAAGCTGTGCAAAATTAAACTGCTGCTAAGTTACTTGTAAAAATTTAAAAAACTGAGACTACAATACTTTTTTTAAAAAACAACAACAACCCACTCTTAATAGCTTAAAAGAAATCAACGGTTTGAGAAGACAGGTTTTGGGGGTTTTTTTGTAGGAGGAAATGAAATAAATAAAAATAACCACCATAGAACAGGAAATGAATTCAAAATACAGAAGAAAACATGGAAGGGGCTTCAACGGAGAAGTTGAGTGCCTCTCCTCCAAGAAGATGTTTGCTTATTTGACTTACACTGGTTAGAATAACAAAAAGAGCACATATCTAACACCCAAAAATGCCCTTCTAGAAGCTAAGTAGGTGGCAGGATCAAAGAAAACCCTTCTCCCAAGAAAGGAAATTGAGAGAAAGCTTCTGAACACATGCTTCTGAAAGGAGGCTATAAAATGCCTAAATGCTCCCGAATACTGTGAATGTTCAAGGAGTCATAAGCAGTGTGTTCAATACAAAGTAAGCCTTATTCGACCTCATGTTGGAATCCTTCCTTAACCATGGGACTTAAAAGTCTCCCCCCTTGCCCGTCTCTCCTGACCTTCTCTCACCTGCTCTACCGACTCAGCTATCCTGTAGAACCTTAAACGGCTGCAAAGATTTTGGCAGCTAAAGTTCCAAAAATGACGCAAAAAAGTACATGGAACTTCCCATGCCCTTTTTTTGTAAGTGGATGCATAAATCACCTTTACTTAAGTGTTTCACAACAGATAAGAGTATTGTGTTCGTTACAGTGGTACCTCGGATTAAGTACTTAATTCGTTCCGGAGGTCCGTGCTTAACCTGAAACTGTTCTTAACCTGAAGCACCGCTGGAGCACGATTTCTGTTCTCATCCTGAAGCAAAGTTCTTAACCGAGGTACTATTTCTGGGTTAGCAGAGTCTGTAACCTGAAGCGTATGTAACCCGAGGTACCACTGTATTTTGAGTTCTTCTTGCTGCCTGCTCTTTTACTCTGAAAATCTTAGAGAGCAACACTTTCTTGGCTTCCCCAATCTGATGGTGTCACATTCCTGCACACCCAACAGTGACTTTAGCCAATAAAGTCATAGCAATGACTGACATTTTTAAAAAGCAGGTGTAGCCAGTTAGACAAGGATAAAACTAGAGAGACACACTCATTCTCTATACTCTTGGTTTGTTGTTAAACATTTTCTGCTGCATTTCCCCCCTGCTCCATAGAAAACAGTTCAGGTCTTCAGGATTTTAGTGTAACGGTAACTGGGGAATAGTGTATCAACTCAAAAACAAAAGGTAGCGACAAAGACAGGAGCTCTTGATTTATCTTGGAGATAAAGTATCCCAAAGGGAAATGGTAACTATTTCATGCTTTGAACATGTGCAGTCATCGAGAGAACTATTGCATGGGGTACCGTATTTTTCGGACTATTGGACGCACCGGTCCATAGGACGCACCTAGATTTGGGGGGGGAAATAAAGGGGAAAAAATTTATCCCCCCCCCGCCAGGCGCAGGGCTGGGGCGGGGAAGCCCGAGCTTCCCCCTCCCCCAGAACGGGACTCAGAGCCATGCCGAAGCTGCGCGCAGCTTTGGCATCGCTCTGGGAGCTTGCGGGGCTGGGGGAGGAGGAAGCCTTCCGCCAGCCTCCAAACCAAGTCGGGGGACAGCGGGAATGGCGCGCTGCGCCTCTCCCGCTGTCCCCCGAGTTTGCGGGGCTGGCGACGGGGAGGAGCAGGCTTCTCCCCCCGCCAGCCTTATAACCAAGTTGGGGGACAGCGGGAAGGGCGCGCTGCGCCTCTCCCGCTGTCCCCCGAGCTTGTGGGGCTGGCGGTGGGGCTCTCCTGAAGCCTGGAGGTTGTGGGGCTGGTGGGGGGGAGAAGCAGGCTTGCTTCTCCCACCCCCAGCCTCCAGATCAGGTCGCGGAATAGCGGGATGGCGGAGCGCTGCCATCCCGCGATTCCCCGACCTGATCTGGAGGTTGTGGGGCTGGTGGGGGGGAGAAGCAGGCTTGCTTCTCCCACCCCACAACCTCCAGATCAGGTCGGGGAATCGCGGGATGGCAGCGCTCCGCCATCCCGCTATTCCACGACCTGATCTGGAGGCTGGGGGTGGGAGAAGCAAGCCATCCCGCGATTCCCTGACCTGATCTGGAGGTTGTGGGGATGGTGGGGGGGAGAAGCAGGCTTGCTTCTCCCACCCCCAGCCTCCAGATCAGGTCGGGGAATAGCGGGATGGCGGCGCTTCACCATCCCGCTATTCCCCGACCTGATCTGGAGGTTGTGGGGATGGTGGGGGGGGGGAGAAGCAGGCTTGCTTCTCCCACCCCCAGCCTCCAGATCAGGTCGTGGAATAGCGGGATGGCGGAGCGCTGCCATCCCGCGATTCCCCGACCTGATCTGGAGGTTGTGGGGATGGTGGGGGGGAGAAGCAGGCTTGCTTCTCCCACCCCCAGCCTCCAGATCAGGTCGTGGAATAGCGGGATGGCGGAGCGCTGCCATCCCGCGATTCCCCGACCTGATCTGGAGGTTGTGGGGATGGTGGGGCGGAGAAGCAGGCTTGCTTCTCCCACCCCCAGCCTCCAGATCAGGTCGGGGAATAGCGGGATGGCGGCGCTTCGCCATCCCCCTATCCCCCGAGCTTGTGGGGCTGGGGGGGGAGAAGCAGGCTTGCTTCTCCCCCCGCCAGCCTCCAGATCACGTCGGGGAATAGCGGGGTGGCGGCTCTGCACCTCCCCGCTGTCCCCAGCTTTTGGGTGCAGGCTGCTGCCCGCAAGCCTTGCGAGCCCGCGGGACATCCCGCCGGGCTTGCAAGACTTGGGATAGCTTCCTGAAGCCTGGAGAGCGAGAGGGGTCGGTGCGCACGGACCCCTCTCGCTCTCCAGGCTTCAGCAAAAGCCTGCATTCGCACCATAGGACGCACACACATTTCCCCTTCATTTTTGGAGGGGAAAAAGTGCGTCCTATAGTGCGAAAAATACGGAATTTTTTCTACTATGCAGGAGCTCAGAAGGCTGGAACGGTCTTCCTCCTTTCTCAATTACCTCCTTACTACAATTAGTTTACTGGTTATGAATGAACATTATTTGTCATGATGTCTAATATAAGGCAACTATCGCCATCTTTTACTATCAGGCCACATATATCCATTTCCTTTACCTTCCTTCATACAATTCTCACTACAGAGAAGTTCTATTGGGGAAAAACCTACAACTAGGGTTGCTGGACATATGGCAGCCCTATGTAAATAGAAGCTAGTAGCTTGCTCTCCTCTTAATACCTGTTCTAACTGTTTATTTTTTTATTTTAAAAAATGCATTTTATTGAAACTGACTCATAATTCACACGGGCTGGTTTGCCAAATAATAAAGTCCAGGTACTAAATAGACACCATATATTTCTATAACATAAGTATGAAAGAAAAACAACTTGATGAAGAATCAATCTATGGCCTATAGGATATACAATAAAAACCCAACACTCTTACGGGGCTTCACAACCCTAAAATACAGACAAATGCAGTATCACATCAATGTATTCTGAAACATCTAGCTGTGATGCCTGGATACATCTTTCAAATTCTGACTGCACCACAGCAAATAAATACAAAGATACGGTTGCCCAAAACCTTGATATCCTCAAGATTAAGACTGTTTACAACAGATGTGTTTCAGAAAGCATGCCAGAAGCATTTTGACTTACAAAGTCTTCTTTGGTGGTGCATAGATAGAAAAAGGGCATCTCCTTGTGCATGAAGAACTCAAAACACAAATTCATGTGGTATATATTATGCTGCTGTAGACTTTGGTAGTTTAAGAAAAAAATGGTCAAATGCTCCGAAACAGTACAGCAGTGTCCAAACCCCAATGACTCTCAGCCTTCATTTTTGTCATAAGGATACACTCTGTGCTGCAACTTTACGACAAAAGTGAAGGCTGTGAAACAACCTTCATCTTCAATATATCAAGGTTTTGGGAATCCACATCTTTGTAGTTCACTGCTGTGGTGAAAAACACATGCAGCCAGCACAGCTAAATATTTCAGAATACATTGTTGTGATATTATATGCAGCGCATAGCTGTCAAGTGTCCCTTATTTGAAGGGACAGTCCCTTATTCCAGCACCATGTCCCGCTGCTGTCCCTTATTGATGGATGTCCCTTAAATGATGTCACTTAAATTTCAAAGGAAGCAGCTCCTCTCTCTCCCTCCCTGCTGACCAGGGAGGAGGGAGGCTCCAACTGTGTTGCTTGGCTGTGTTGCTCACCCAATAAGAAGTCTAAGAATGACTGGGGGGTGGAGCTTGCATGCCTTGTGTGTGGCTAGTTAATGCAAGCTGAGGGGTTTTTTGAATGCTGGATGCTATTTTGTTGCACGTGCTGCTGCAAACTTTGCAGTGCAAAGCCAGGCCGGGGAGCCATCTTAAGTTGAGGCTGCATAGGCCTTGTGGTGCATGTGATTCAGATTCTATTCAGTTGAACCTTTGGTTACAAAGTTGGTTGGACAGTGTTCTCTAAGCTACCAGCATGAGTTTGACCAGACTGCAGGAGGACAGGAAGACTGGAGTGCCTGGAACAGGTGAGGCTGCAGGTGCCTTATTTTGGCTGCTAGTCCCTTATTTTCAAATCTGTAAGTTGACAGCTATGATGCAGTGTCTGCATTCAGTGTTTTGAAACCACGTACAGTGGTACCTCGGGTTAAGTACTTAATTCGTTCCGGAGGTCCGTACTTAACCTGAAACTGTTCTTAACCTGAAGCACCACTTTAGCTAATGGGGCCTCCTGCTGCTGCCACGCTGCCGGAGCACGATTTCTGTTCTCATCCTGAAGCAAAGTTCTTAACCTGAAGCACTATTTCTGGGTTAGCGGAGTCTGTAACCTGAAGCATATGTAATCTGAAGCGTATGTAACCCGAGGTACCACTGTACCCTTGTTTGGTCATTATAGGCCGTAAACCATAAGGGGCAGACTTTGGTCTTTCAAATTTAAGTGGTGTCCTGTGCAAGGCCGAAATCCGGTGCCTCCCTTCTCTTGCCTTCCGTTCTGCTCAATTTGCTATGTCATAGTTGTCATGCCCTGCAGTGTCCCCTGAGATTGGCTCCTAGCCTCTGTGTGTGTGTGTGTGTGTGTACGCAAATGCACACACGGGGTGTGAGTGTGCCAAACTTTTGCAACTGACCTGGATGAAATTAAGGCTAGTTTCGCCCCTGCCAGGACCCACTTGAGATGGCAGGAAGTTATGGAGGCCCACATGTCACAAAATGGTGGTGCAGGACCACTGAGTCCACACAGCCAGATTGTGACCAGTGGAGGAGAGGAGACGCTAGTCATGACTGCACCATCAAGTCAGATTTAGGAAGCTGAGGGGTGATAGACAGGGCAGACAGGCAGTGGACTCCAATTCCAGGAACCAGCAGGGTGCCCAGTCTCTTACCCACTTTTAAACTCTAAACTGTACTCAGATTACAAAGTCGGTAAACCCAGAAAAGTGTACCAGGGCAGGGGTAGTCAACTTGGTGCCCTTCAGATGTTGGACTATGATTCCCATCATCCTTGATCATTGACCATACTGGCTGAGGCTGATGGGAGTTGAAGTCTAATAGCATCTGGAGCGTATCATCTTCACCAGCTGAATACTGGAGAAAAGTTATTAACTATAATCATTTTCTTATTCTTCAGCTGCTTAACAAGAAGAGGCTGCATTCTAAAACTGAGATGTAACATACACATTCCACAAGTACATTGCACCAACATTTCACACTTGGGAGTTTTTGGCCCAGAAACAAGTTAAACAACTCCTGAGATTTCATCCAACGTAGCCCCACTGATGGCTATGAAACCAAACTGGTTTTAATCCAAACTTTCTGGCCTTAATAATACTCTGGTATGCAGTGCAAAAGAGTAAATATGGTGAAGCAGATTGCCCCAAAACATATATGTTTATTATGATACCAGACAATATAACAGGAAAGAAATTAAACAATGTGATTGAGAGCAGAGAATTCAGTGGGTTTAAGACTTACCGTATATATTTCTTTAGAAAGTGTATCTTTTAAAGCAAATTAAAGCTTACATATACAGTTACAGAGTGACAACTCCTCACCATTTCCAACGACTGTTTTAGATGGATCTGACTGTCTTTAACAAATTTCTCCATCTCTAGCTGCTCACATATGCTGCATTTCCTAATTATCACCTTTAAAAGGCCATCTGGGCCCCATTCCCCACCATTAGGGGGCAATTCCATTTGCATTGTTCATAGGCTTAGTAGGAACTGGTGGAAAAGTTCATTAGGAATTTGAGGAGATGCATTAAAACCATGGCAAATCAAGTATCTGATACCTAGATGCCCACAGGAGAGATAAGCATTTAATACATATTTGCATACAACTAACAAGTCATCCATGGTGTCTTTAGCTCTGAAAAGTGCTTCAATTTAGGCTTGTCTCAAGCATGGGAAAATGGGGAAAATCTGACTCTGTGTGGATCTTACATTTTTCTCCCAATTAAATAGAGCATATTCACTCCCCATGGTATTTTTAAGTCTAATTGAAACTAATTTAACCCTTCATTTCGCAATACAACAGTGATTTTTTTTGTAATGGCCTCTGGTATAAATGGAAAAACCACCACAGATAGTAGCTACAAAGACATAATCAATGATTAGCTGAGTCAGGAAAAAAAATACATTTTCAACTGGTGCATAGTGTTTTAGATCATCATACATCCCCTGGCTTAAGCAATAAAACCAAGTCTTAATAACTTGAGAATTAAGGGGAAGTAGCACACCTTTATCTGCCCAATGACAATGTAGGATATACTTTTTTAAAAAATTACTAATTTATTAACATTTGAGAGGGAATGGCTGGAAGCACTAAAAGGACAAGGAGCTTAAAGAAGTAAAATTGATTCACAGTCTCAAAGTGATGCTCAGAGTGAAAGTTCTTATCATGATTATTACAGAGATGGTATGCTCTAATTCAGGGGAATCTCTAGATGCTAATTTACATAATTTAACAATGTATATGCCGCTTAACACTAGTTTCTAAGGGGTGCACAATGAGAATACAAAGGCGATACAACAGCAATAACTTTAGTTAAAAAAACATAAAAGCTTACTTAAAAATATGTGCTGAAGCACAGAGGTGAGCTGCAGCTAAAGAGGCCAAATGACGTTTTACGTTTTGTGCTGAAGAACACTTGACCCTCATCAAGTTGGAAAGGTAAGGGCATGGCACTTTCTCCCAAGTAGCCCTTAAAGGATTTAAAATTAATCTATTTTTTTAAATCAAATTTTTAAGTTAACTCAGAAACAGTGACCAGGAAAGATCAAGCTGGTCTGCTTTCAGAGCAAACACTGAATTTCACACCTTTTGCCTTTGGACATTCATTCCAGAGAGTGCAACTTAAAAAAAAACGAGTCTTCAGCTAGATGGTCCAAAGGAATTTGGGTTTATTGCTAACAGTAACAGCCCCATTGCCCCTCCTATCTAACATTACAAGTAAGGTGGCATGACCTCACACTGTCAGCAAGTTTCCTGCACAAGATAAAGATTGACAATGAAATGGAACAAAATCCACAGTGCACATTTATTTTCATTACTAGATCTTCCCAGGGTGATGGCGAGCATTTTCTCTGGCAGCCACACATTCCACCTAGCATCTAATTGTGGCCTCAGAATCAGCCTAGAAGTCTCCTATTCTTTGCCAACGTCCATTTGAAGTGGTTACCCTTGATTGTAGAAATTTAAAATACCTTGCTTTTTCCATTAACCTATACCTAGCAAGAGTTTAAAATGTTGCATTGCTGTTAACTCCATAACAAGCCGATGCCAGTGATTTATCTTTATTAATACATAGGGTTGGAGGGGAAAGGTGGGGGGGGGGGAGAGAAAGACAGGTATATTATATATAAAGCCAAGAAATACACTACAAATTCCACTAACATGTCTGGAAAATTACATCACCACTTACCACCACACCAGGAGTATGTTTTGTGGGTTGTATTGGGTTTTACGTACATGGCTCCTACTGGCTTTAATGGGCATCACACAGCTAAATCTCCATGCATCACTTTGACACTTCAGAATAATTGTTCGCTTCCATAAGAGGGTCAAGGAAAGGTTGAAGAACTAAAAGAATTCGCCGAGGAGCGCAGATTATGTGTACAGGATTGCATCTGCTTTTGAAAAATGATTGGCCAAATGTATATGATGCATGCTAATGAACACACTGTTAAGCTAGTCCCCTTGGTTAAATGCAGCAGAGAGGCGTTTTGAAAGGCAGCAATAAGAACATAAAATTGACAGGTAGCATGAAATGAGATGGCATAAAGAACACAGTTTCTTTCCTCCAAATATTACACTGCAAAAAAATAAAAATAAATTAAAATTGAGTAGTACTGGGTGCAGTTAAATTTGGTATTAGTGATGTCACTCAAATGCTCCATCTGACGGGATGAGCAGGGTTAGGATTTAGCGGATGTCTGGCTGAGCTGAGAAGTCCCTAGGTGCAGCCAGGCTACAACAGCTTAACTCCTTCATTCTTAGCTCAACCAGAAAGAATGTCAGTGTATCTCCAGTGAAAAAGGAACTTCCAGGGGAGTAATGGAGGTGGAAAGAGAAAAGAGAGGCTTAGGCTGGATTCTAAGACCATCTGACTTGCAACCCAGCAAAAAAAGGGAAGTGTAATTCACTCACCATTTAAGGGAGAAATCCTATACATAAATAAGTTTGCATAAAGCAAGCCCAAGACAAGTTAAGCTGTGCAAAGTATATCAGAATCAAACTGTTCAGGAGCGGGACTTCTGCAGGTTGAGCCATCCTAAGCCTGGAAAGAGAAAACCAAGCCCTTAAAAATAACATCTGAGTTAAAGGTAAAGGGACCCCTGACCGTTAGATCCAGTCGCGGACAACTCTGGGGTTGCAGCGCTCATCTCAATTTATTGGACAAGGGAGCCGGCATACAGCTTCAGGGTCATGTGGCCTGCATGACTAAGCCACTTCTGGCGAACCAGAGCAGCGCACGGAAACGCTGTTTACCTTCCCACCGGAGTGGTACCTATTTATCTACTTGCACTTTGATGTGCTTTCGAACTGCTAGGTTGGCAGGAGCAGGGACCGAGCAACGGGAGCTCACTCCGTTGCGGGGATTCGAACCGCCGACCTTCTGATCGGCAAGCCCTAGGCTCTGTGGTTTAGACCACAGCGCCACCCGCGTCCCCTGAGTTACATCATCCTTAATGACCAGCACAATACATTTTGGCACCTGAGACAAACCAGGGAAGAAGGGGTGAGTGAAGATCTACATCAGGAGTGGGGTGCGAAGAGATCGGCGGCACCTCCTATTCGCCAAGAGGCGACTGCAGAAGTGGCATGTGCGGTGCTGGCAAGGAGGTGGCAGATCCTGTCTCTAAGGAGCACAATGCCACCATGGCAGAAGCTACAGCAGTGGGCGATGCATTCCTTGGAGGTCGGATCTTCTGCCCCTATGACTCCTGCCACCCAAGGCAGTCACCTCACCTTGCCTCACGGGTGGGCCAGCCTTGCTTAGATTGGGTTGCCAGGTTGCATGACTCAGCTGAGTGGGCTTAGGATCCAGCCTAAGTTCTACCTCTCTGGTCTTTACCCTATGATGCCCACAGAACACCCATTTTTCAGGGCTTAGGTCAACCAAAGAGCTGTCAAGCTGTTCTGAGCTGGGATGGGGAGATACGCTGGTATACAGGATCTCTGGTTGTGCCAAGGATGTTAAGCCAGCACACCTGGGAGCACCCAGGCTCATCCAGAGATCTGCTGGATCCTAAGCCTGCTCATACTGATGGATCTTGCTATAGGACTGCTTCCTTAAAGCTTCTGCCAGGCTTAGGCCTACAGGGTCAGTGGTAGCCACCCTCCTAAATTTATGCAGGGCTTAGTTTACACCAGATTCTTGTCTATAGGATTGCTCTCTGTTTTTCCAAGGCTTTACCTCTGTGGCTGACTTGCAGTCTACACAACCTCCAAGCCAGAGTAGCTTTGCTTAGCCTTGGCTTGCATCCGTCATAGCTCAGCTAATTTTAAAATAATGAAAAGGAGCACCTCAGAAGATGAGACAAGCAAATGGCGGTGGGTGGTGGAAATCAACAGACAGGATCCCCATTTGGTGTTTTTGTGGGCATTGCCATATTGAACAAATTTCCACTGGCAAATCAGTTTCAAACTGGCATCGCCGAAGAAAACAGCAGACAGCAAAAGCTGTAATACAATAATGCTGTTTTCAGCTGAAGCTGCAAAGGCGAAACAGTTTAGGCACAAATACAGAAAAATACAAATTGAGCATTCCAACTTTAAAATGCCTGCACGGAAATGATGCGCAAGCAATAAAACCGACTCCCCCCCCCCAACATCTTGGGCCTACACATAGCATTTCCATTCGACTATTAATAAAAATGCACCAGTGCTCAAAAAGTTATTGGCCTGCTCTGCCACTAATCTTCAAGAAGAGCTGGAAATGTTGCAGACTTGAAGCTTGAGGAGTTTCATTTACATCTTCAAATCAACAGCTGGCCTTATTTGCAACACTATCAGGACATTAAAAAACCTAAATGTCCAAGCAGCTGCCTAAAAGGCAAAAGATTGGCAGTAGATTTTATCAGGATTGGAAAGTGTACAAAATATCAAACAGCATGCAATGTACAAAAGAGTTTGCCCACCCTTATTGTTAAATGCAAATTATAAAGTACAAGGCTTCACATCATGGCGAATAGACTGCTTGCAACATGCTCATCTGAGAATCTACACTGTGAGTCATACAGAGTGCTTTAAGAGATCAGTATCACTGGAAAGCACAAAGTTGTAGAATTCCTTGGTGAATGATGAAGTTCTCTTCTTAAAAATGAAGTCGAAGAAAAATAATGCCACAACAAATCAGTTAGTAGACAGGAGTCTTCGGGATCCACAGCAAGCAAGCAAAGCAACTGAGGTCCGTTTCATACATTCTGAGGCTGCAAGTCTGTGGGAGTCATGAGTTGTAACCAGCCCTGGTCCCACAATGAACCAACAGGGGAATCCCCAGTTATGCAGGGGCTCCAAGATGCACACATGTGGGGATTCCCCCATTCCGCACTGAATATGCTCCATATATGGTTCTGCTATTGTTTGTATGATTGTGTTAGTTTGTACATATGTTTGATAAATCAGTACCTTTTAAAAAGGAAAAGGAAAAAATGAAAAACACATCTTTATGTTACTTGGAATACTTCGTATGCTGAAAGGTGGTGTGTGTATATATCTAATTACCTTGCAGAATATACTCACAACAGCACAAGGCTTTTCCAAGGTTGTTAGGCAGAAAACAATGCCCAGAAACTGGGGGTGGGGCTGATTGATTTTTAACAAGAAAGTATATGTTCGGCACACATCATTGAAAACAATGACAATGGCTGAGGAATAATGCTCTGCCTCTTTTTCTTGATCTGTATTCTTAATTGATGTGCAACATAAGATTAACGCTGAATTCTTGATAAAATAAGCTACAGATACTTCCCCCCCCCCCATTTCCTAGATTTAGCATAAACCATTTGTTTATTTTACACCTTCTGGTACCCCTTGTTCACTGTTTACCATTAACATCCTTAATTCTTACAAAATAAAAAAATTATGTACCAGTCATCTAGTTCACAGTCTTTCTAATTAATTTTCTGTTATGCTCGTCTCTCATACAGCCTGCATTAACTTATTCATAATTTTTTTCCTCCCCCCTTTTTTCCCTTTGGAAGGTGCTCAAAATAACTGTCCTTCAACTTACATGTTTCTGAAACTAGCCATTTATGAACGCTAAAATACATATTGGGCTGGTTCAGATCAGATGTGCTAAACTAGGGATGCTGAACTAGGGATGGGCAGCAGGTAGATCAGCCTCTACTGATAGATCTCTGGGTGATTTGCAGGAGATCAGCAAGAAGCGTCTGACTCACAATTGTTTAACAATAGCAAGAACAAAACCTGAGTTTGGTGCAGTTCTGGTACTGTACTGAAAACCAATTTCTAGGCTCAGACTCCACTCAAGAGTCAACCTGGTTATTTAATTCTAATGCTACATCTTTTGCACGTACTTCTGTTTGGCAGACGGTGTAGTGTTCTAGTGAAAAACAAAATACCTGAGGCCAGACCACTTTTATAGCGCCCAACCTAAACCAGCCATTATGAAAATGATCCAGGTGAGCCTCAGGTTTGCATACACACCTCCCCATGTCCCCTCCAGCATGTTGACGTCAAACTATTGTTTAAAAGCTTGATCGAGTCAACAAACCGCAGCTAGAATTAAACCCAGGTCCAGAGGCAGATGTAACTCTAAACTGTGGTTTAACGTTCCCATTTCCTCCTTGTGGTCATGCCAGGCGAGCAGACACTCATTATCTAACATGCAAACCAAGTCACACACACTTGGGCTTGGGAAGAAGGTTATAGAGGATTCTCTCAGCAATGAGGAAATGACTGCTTTTGACAAAGCCTTGAGACAAAGGCTGATTCTGACACCTCAGCTGACTACATTTCTATGTCTTCCTTGATAAAGATCTCCCACTCTAAATCAATTTAAATACACAGAGTAACTGCTGTCACATTACCAAACTCACATAAATTAGACCTGTCAAGCCCACACAGCTTAATGGCCTTCTGAGACAAGAAACCATTCCCTTTGAAACTACGTGGGTAATAACTGAAGCTATAGAGTTTTGAAACTATGTAAGTAATGGCAACATGCGCCGACATCCCTGAAGCCTCCATTTTGGAGAGAAAAATAACAGGGGGTTGAAAACAGGGTCCCCTTCCACCCTAGAGTTGCCATATTTCAAAAAGTGAAAAGTTGAGCTATTTTTAAGGAAATTCGCCAAAATCTCCACTTTCAACATGGGTTGCCAAACGTCCGGACTAAGGGCCACGCATGTGCATTACCCATGTGTTGTCAGGGAAGATCCCGGATCTCCGAGAATAATTTGCAGGTGTCAGCCTTCAACTAATGAAGACCGGGAGTTGGATAGGCTGGAAGGGAAGTAAGGGGTCTACTGCTTGCTTCTCTTGGAATTGGGCCCAAAGGAGGCGAATGAAACTGGGTGCATGCCCTGCGACACGTAGCCTCTGTGCCCAATTCCTCCCACAAATAATCCTTCCAGCAGTAAAGGACTGGAGATTGGAGGGAGTGAATGGGCCGTATGCACCCCCTGAACCCAATTCCTCTACCAAGGGTATTTTCAGAAAGGGGAAGTTGTGCTTCCTTCCCTCTAAAAATTATTTGTGGGTAATTACTTGTACACACTACTAACAAAAACGGAACATTATTTGCTTTTCTCTCTTTTTGGTCACATGGAAGGTAAAGTGATGCATAATTAACAATTGACTGGTACAACATTCTTTTGCATCTTTTAATTGGTGTGAATTAGATTAGAATTAAAATGTCTTTTCTCTCACCTTTGGGGGATGCAATCTAATCTTCTCAACAAGATGTCAAAGTTTCCCCCTTAATTAAACTTTTCAAATAAGAACTTCAGGCATCCTTTAGAAACCAAAATATGTATGCGTGTATATAAATTATAATTATTTGGAGCTGTGGCACAGATTTTTAGCCCCTGGAAAAGAAGAATGTTGTCTAGATGGCATAAGACACCTACTAAAACTGAGAGAATATCAGGCGAGAAAGAATATTAAAGGCAAAAGGTTTTGTTGTGGTTTTCAAATGTTCTGTGTCAAATGTCCCTGAAAACAGAAATCAAGAAGGTCCTGCATGTCTGTCACAGAACCCAAGCAGAAGCAGTCATTCCGCACATTCAACTGACATGGGGAACTGGACAGGTCTGCTGTGCGCTGAAACACTCCCAACACTTCCTTGCATCTGGTCAGTGCTGGGGATGATTGAAAAAGAAATTAAATACTTTTGTTGATACCCTTTCTTGGCACCGCAGATGAGGACCACCAAGTCTCCTTGCAACATGGTGCAGAAGATTCAAATCCTGTTCAGTCACAAAGTTCAGCAGATGGTGGTGAGGAAATATGGGGGAAATTCTTGGTGTCCAAGCAGAGGAACAAAGGTGTCGTGAACTGTCACCATGTGGTGTTGGTAATTAATATATTTATCCAACAGGTACAAGATTAGGTCTCCAGCAACTCTGTTAATGAAATATAAAAGCAGCCCAGCAAACCTGTCATTTAAGAAGGTTTTTTTTTTTTTTTACTGTATATTGCATGTTATGCTACTGAACAGAAATGATAAAAATAGCTGTCAGTGTAGCATGTAAAGTGCTAGCAGCACATTCACATTTACAATGGAAAAGTACTGCAAAGTGTAAAACATCTTATGTGAATTAAGTTCTCAGTTTCATAAACTTTTTCAAAAACACTGTAACCTTCTAAAATTGCTAATGTGTAGAATAAACCACAAAATACGTTTAATATCTTTTATGGGAAGTTGACCTGAAATAAAAAGTTATGTAGTTAAAAGATTTTTGATAGTTCTTCATCCAATTCCACCCCCCTCTCTGTGGAGCAACAATGATTGAAACCTGATGGCTACTGTACAAAAAAGGTCATAAAATGTTTTATGTAGAAGTAAAACAGTAGCCATTAAAATTATGCTCTGATGTTGGAGTAGATGTGTAGCATGGAAACAAGATGAACTACCATAAAGTGAATGTGATCAAATGCCATTACAATGACTAGTCTCAAAACAAATGACAGATACTAAAATACAGTCACAGTCTTTTTGCAAAATTACTTTGGGCAAAGTACCAAGAAAACACTATATCCTCTCTGCTAAAGGCAGTTTGCCAAAGAAATTGCAAATACACAAGCTTTAATATCTATAGCCAAAAAACACTTGGAAACTCATTATGGAAAGGCTTAAAAGCCAACTCATGATAAAATTGTTTTCTTTCACAGATTATCACAGCATCCTGAAGAGAGAAACATCAGGGAAGGAGGTGTGGGTTGCGTTTTAAAAAAAGAAAGGAGGAAGAAAAAGAAGACCACTAGAATAAACTCCAGTGTGGTCTAAAACTCTCACCAGACTTTCCCTAGAAATGTAATACAGTGATACCTCTGGTTAAGAACTTCATTCGTTCTGGAGGTCTGTTCTTAACCTGAAACTGTTCTCAACCTGAGGTACCACTTTGGCTAATGGGGCCTCCTGCTGCCGCCGCACGATTTCTGTTCTCATCCTGAAGCAAAGTTCTTAACCCGAGGTACTACTTCTGGGTCAGCGGCGTCTGTAACCTGAAGCGTTTGTAACCCAAAGCTTTGGAACCTGAGGTACCACTGTAATGGATGTGAGCGGCTGAAGGAGGGGCACAGCATCCCCATTTTTTTCTGGGTTGCACTGCTCAACCACCCAAGGGACATGCACTACACTGGGGCATCAAGCTGGAACGGAGAATCCACACAGCACATGTATATCAGGAAACCGCTGTCATTTTTACAGGGGCAGAGGGTCTTCTGTGCCAGAGTAATTAAATTTATTTATTTTAATTCATTTATTAAATTTGTATACCACCCTTCATCCAAGGATCACAGGGCTGTTTACAGTATAAAAACACAAGCAAATCTAACATTAAAAAGGTAAAGGGACCCCTGACCATTAGGTCCAGTCGTGGCTGACTCTGGGGTTGCGGCACTCATCTCGCTTTATTGGCCGAGGGAGCCGGCGTACAGCTTCCGGGTCATGTGACCAGCATGACTAAGCCGCTTCTGGCGAACCAGAGCAGCGCACGGAAACGCCGTCTACCTTCCTGCTGGAGTGGTGCCTATTTATCTACTTGTACTTTGACGTGCTTATGAGCTGCTAGGTTGGCAGGAGCAGGGACCGAGCAACGGGAGCTCACCCCGTTGCCGGGATTCGAACCGCCGACCTTCTGATTGGCAAGTTGTGGGCTCCGTGGTTTAAGCCACAGAGCCACCTGCGTCCCTAAAACCTAACATAGAAACAAACGAAAACAATACCCCCTCCCCAGTTTAAAAGGCCATGGATTGTACAATTAGCCAAAGGCCTGGAAGAAGAGGAATGTTTTTGCCTGGTGCCTAAAGTTGCCAGGTGAGCCTCTCTGGGGAGAGCATTCCACAAACAGGGAGCCACTGCAGAAAAGCCCCACCCTTGGGTTGCAACCCTCCAGAGCTCTTGCAAAGGAGGCACACAAAGATGCTCAGATGATGAGCGCCGGGTCTGGGTTGGTTTATATGGGGAGAGGCAGTCCTTGAGGTACAGGCAACTCACCATATACGCAGGGGTTACATTCCAAGGCACTGCATGTTTAAGTGAAATCATGTATAGCTGAAACATCACTGGAAAAGCCCACACAGACCCTGAGAGAGTGGCTGTATTTTTAAGAGACCACTCCCTGATTGTGAGTTCTGCATATCCTCCAACATCTCTCCAATGAAAATAGGGATGTCCTAAGGAAAAGCTGGACGTTCCAGGATCAAATTAGAAACCGGGACGGCTTCTGCAAATCCGGAACTGTCCCTGGAAAATAGGGTCTGTAGTCGCTGATAACTACTTTACAATCTGTTTGGAAGACACCCCAAATGGCATGCGCACGGAAGGCTTCTTCATGCAGTGACGATAACGGCACTGCTTACCAGGTGGATTCTCCATATTCTGTAGGATCTCCATAGCAACACCGAACTACACGATATGCCCCTTGCTTGGGGAGCTACGCAAAAGCATCTTTCAGCAGCCTCCACATGGCTCCTGTATAGTGTAGATCGGTCCTTAGATGAAACAAATCAGAAGTAAAACTACATGCCACTGCCAGCTGTTGTGATTATTTGGGTTGTTGTTGTTTCAGTGACAGACCAGTACAAGAGAAATGTTATTCCAGAGATTTCAGTGCACCTTTAAACAACTTCACACTAGAAAAAGAATGGAATTGCAGCCTTCTAGTCTGTACAACAAAGTAAGAAGTCTTGACAGCATCAAACTGACTCATTTAAATACCTGCTTTGCTTAGGAAATGCCAACGGATGCTTTACCCAAACAGAATTATTTATCAAGAGGCGAAAGCAACTGATTTCCATTTCTAACTAACTGTGTAATAACTTGCAGCGGAGGAAGAACCTCAGTTTGTTTCAGCTATATAGACTTGTGCGCTGCATCCATAGCTGTCAACTTTCCCCTTTTCTTGCGAGGAATCCTATTCGGAATAAGGGAATTTCCCTTAAAAAAAGGGAAACGTTGACAGCTATGTGCATCTATTTTCTACTGCAGACTGCTTTTTTATAAATAATACCAGAACATAAAATAAAAGGGCATTAATAGCAACCATTCCACAGTTGGCAGGTTGTGGCATGGCAGTAGTTTTAGGACTGTATTTAGGAATGTAAGTATCAGTTGATTTTCCAACAATGTAGCCCAGGCATAGGCAAACTAGGCCCTCCAGATGTTTTGAGACAACAATTCCCTTCATTCCTGACCACTGGTCCTGTTAGCTAGGGATGATGGGAGTTGTAGTCCCAAAACATCTGGAGGGCCGAGTTTGCCTGTCTGATGTAGTCCATTCTGTCAGTTGATGCTTTCTGTCAGTTGATGATTTCTTAAGCAACTACACAATCACCTCAGAGCTGGACAAGTGTTCAAGTTCCTCTTAAGCAGTATGGGTTATTTTGCACACCTTAACCCCTATCTTTCCCCCTACTTCCTAAAAGGAATGGGTTGTATAAAATGGTGGATTTCTGCTACCAGGGCACCTGATATTTGCCAATCCCTTCCATGCCCCGCAACAGCTTCTGCTAACAGTTGCAGAAGCCTCTGGAACAGTGTGATGAGGGCTACAATGAGTGTGGGGAACCGGTGAGGTAAAGGGATTGCGCCTCACTTTGCACTAGTGGAAAGCAGTTACACTAGTGCAAAGCCAGCACTAGATACAACCATTGCTATCTTAGCTTATGCCAAGCCTACTTTGTATTCATGTTTTAATTAAGAACACATGAAAAGCCCTACTGAATCAGGCCCATTTGGTTCAGCATTCTGTTCTCCCAGAATCCCACAAGAGGGACCAATGAGTACAACAGCACCCTCTTCACTTGCAACTCCCAGCAGCTGGTATTGGTTTTAGAAATGTGCATTAATGCGTTTTCATATGTTGTACACAGCACCACATGCTGAAAAGTGGCATAGAAATACCTAAATATAACCCTAAAATAATAATGCAACATTCAGCTAAGTGGAGCTTTCAGTATCATCATCTAACTAATACAGTGGTACCTCGGGTTACATACACTTCAGGTTACATACACTTCAGGTTACAGACTCCACTAACCCAGGAATAGTACCTCGGGTTAAGAACTTTGCTTCAGGATGAGAACAGAAATTGTGCTCCGGTGGCGCAGCGGCAGCAGGAGGCCCCATTAGCTAAAGTGGTGCTTCAGGTTAAGAACAGTTTCAGGTTAAGAACGGACCTCCGGAACAAATTAAGTACTTAACCCGAGGTACCACTGTACTTACAAGTGTCAGGTGTCAAAAAGGCACATGACCCTTGAGCATTTAAAATTACCATGTGGTGTCAGAAGCATTAATGCTACAGACGATAAGACCCGTGGCCAGTGGCGAAGGAAGCCGCTCGGCCACCTGGGGCTGTGCGCCCAGGGGCGGGCGCACCGTGGGGCCTCCGGAGTCTGTCTGCCTCTTCCCACTCAGCCGCCCTACAGCTGGGGGGGGGGGGGAGGCAGTGGGTAGACAGTTTGGGCAGCACAGAGCCTACGCACACTCAAGCCACTGTGTCTCTCCCAGAAGAGACGCGTGGCTCAGACACGCTGCAGGAACCGTGGTGAGGGCCACCTGGCATTTTGTCACCTCCCTCAGTGGTGACACCTGGGGCGGCCCGCACCTGCCGCACACCCCTTCCTCCGCCCCTGCCCGTGGCACATTATTTCTAACAAAATTTATTTCTACAGGGCCTACAATATGCATGCTGCTTTACAGGGTAATATACACGCAGAAGAAGCAAGTCCCTCCCTCAAGAATTAAATTTCAAGACTGAGGGAAATATAAAGATTAGGGGCTGTGTCCAATTCTGAGTCCACTAGCTGCACATTACTGGAGAGAAATGGAGGAATCAGTGGTAAGAAGACAGGAATGCAAGCAAATACAACCATTTATTTAATGTTTTGCAGAATTTCCTAAAGTGCCAGGTAAAGGTAAAGGGACCCCTGACCATTAGGTCCAGTCGTGGCTGACTCTGGGGTTGTGGCGCTCATCTCGCTTTATTGGCCGAGGGAGCCGGCGTACAGCTTCCGGGTCATGTGGCCAGCATGACTAAGCTGCTTCTGGCGAACCAGAGCAGCGCATGGAAACACCGTTTCTATTTACAGTGGTGCCCCGCAAGACGAAATTAATTCGTTCCGCAAGTTTTGTCGTCTAGCGAATTTTTCGTCTTGCGAATCACGAAATCCCATAGGAATGCATTGAAAATCAATTAATGCGTTCCTATGGTCAAAAAAAGTCCAAACAAAGCCAAATTTGGTACAACAACAGTTTATTAACTGCTCTTTAAAGTCACACATACTGTAAAGAGCAGTTCAAAAATTGAAGGGAAAATAAATTAACTTTATAAACAAAACATGTCTTTGTTTTTGGACAAAGGAAACAAAGTCGCGAGACGTTTTCGTCTTGCGAAACAAGCCCATAGGGAAATTCGTCTTGCGAGGCAAATCGAAAACGGAAAAACCTTTCGTCTAGCAAGTTTTTTGTCTTGCGAGGCATTCGTCTTGCGAGGTACCACTGTATCTACTTGCACTTTGACGTGCTTTCGAACTGCTAGGTTGGCAGGAGCAGGGACCAAGCAACAGGAGCTCACCCCGTCGTGGGGATTCAAACCGCCAACCTTCTGATCGGCAAGTCCTAGGCTCTGTGGTTTAACCCGCAGCACCACCCGCGTCCCTCTGTGCCAGGTACTAGCGTACATTTGGAGAAGGATTTGATCTCCTCCTTTGTTCAGTAGTTTGGAAGTGTGAAGGAAAGGGTCCCTACTAAATATAATCAGCATGCTTTAGTTTCTGGTACAACTAATAGCATCATTGTTCAGAATGGTCTGCACCGTTGAGATGGGTCTGAGAAAGCTCAGTTAAGGGAAGCACCATTTTACTGGCTCTGGTTCACTTTCCCAGCCTCCCCCCCCCCCCAACACACGTAGCTTCCTCTCTTTGGGGTGCATTCTGGTAAGTCGCTGTACCAACAGGCAGAACTAGATCAGTAATTAATGACTAAGAATTGCTCAATGTGTTTGGGTATAAAAATCAAAAAAGTAGGGCTGTTAAAAAACAACAGATTTAAGCACCATCTGGGCTCTCTGGTCACAGTGGCACAAATTCCAAAGAAAGGCTTAACAGTGCATGATCCGAGAATCCCATCTGCTTTATCTAAAAATGAATCAATCAGACATACTTTAGCCATTTTTGTGTAACATGGGAAGAGAAAAGCCCATCTTCTCATTGACAGGTTTCCATAAATTCACTCTGGATTATTTTTTTAAAGTTCTTTCTTTTTTTACATCCAGCATTGAGAAAGAAATTGATGCTACAAAAGACATTGAGAGCTACTGCCAACTCATTTTTTCTTCTTCCTCCCTTCCTAGTTTTGCATAGGATAACATGTGATGTCACTGCATTGTGTGTTTCCCCTCTTGCTCATCACATCCTTGGCTGTTGCCAAGGGAGAGGTAAAATGCACAACAGTGACATCATGGCACAGGCAGGACTAGGAAGAGAGATATCGGAGCAGTACCGAACCCAGCTCTCCTGTAACATCTAGATCTGCTTGGGAGAAAAAAGGAGCCTAGATTGGCAATATTTTTTTTTAGAAACACTACCGTTACTATAAACTTCAAGAAAAAAATAATTTCAAAAAGCGGATGGATCTAGTTCAAGACCATTGTTGTTGTTTAGTCGTTTAGTCGTGACCGACTCTTCATGACCCCATGGACCAGAGCACGCCAGGCACTTCTGTCTTCCACTGCCTCCCGCAGTTTGGTCAAATCAAGACCATTAGAATGATTTAAAATATCTGAATAAGTAGCCGGAGTAAGAACAATTATCTTTACACTGCTTATTAAAATCAGGCCTCTCCTACCACCACACTACCTGCTCTATTAGGCAAGATGAACACTTTGCTTCTTTCCAGACAGAAATCCACCTTAATGACCCTGAAATTTCGCTTCATGCTGTTTTGGATAAAAAGGGCTCTTAGGTAGAGCAGGTGAAGAATTTAGACTGCATACAAAAGGCATTCGAACAGCAGAACAGCTTGACTAATAACTGGGAAATCCTGCCGAAATGCTTCTTCTCCTAGAAAGTATATGAATAAAGTTACGATCTAAACAAAAATCATCCAAGCTGCTTTCAGTTCTCTTGACCCAGAATCACTTAAAGTTGTGTATCTTTTCCCAAGTTACCTTACAGCAGTTAACTTTCGTATTTTAATTTAGTTTTGCTTTCCAACACACATGCACCCACCTTGATCTTCAAGTGCTTATGTTATGGGTTCAATCGTTGTGAACTTGCTAGTAAGGTGGATAGCTCAGTTGGCTAGAGTGTGGCGCTGATAATGACAAGGTTGCAGGTTCGATATTTCTGCCTTGCAGGGGGTTGGACTAGATGATCCTCAGGGTCCCTTCCAACTCTGAGTCTGAATCTATGTCTATGGGGCACATAGTGTGGGGAAGATCATGCATACAGCATCCTACATGGATTTATTAATTGAAACTGTTTTTGCTCCGCTTGCAAAATGAATTTGTTTCTTTAAAATATAATGAAATATAAAATCATATAATAATTTAAAAAAACATACAGCAGAATTACAGTCAATTTAAAAACAAATAAAAACAGATTTAGTCATCAAACACCTTCTGGAATAAAAACGCCGTATGAAAATGGGAAGAAATGAATTTATGAACTTCTCATAGTAGGGCAAAATAAAATATTAGCTAGAGAACAGGACCTCTGAGACGGAACTTAAGGCTTGGGTGAAGACAGTCCCTATGGCATTTGGGTCACAAGTCATTTACAGCTTTAAAGGTTATTACCAGTACCTTTAACTTATCCCAGATGTGAAGTAGTAACCAATGTAAATTGATCTTAGATGGATGTTTATGAACCAACTGCCTCACTCCTATAAGCAACCTGGCCATTGCATTTCAGCTATCAGTCAAACATTGATGTCTGTACAACCTAAGCATGGCACACTGGAACAACCAAGACCCTATTTACCTTGAACAGAAGGAGGCAGCAGCAGCAGCAGCAATGAAAGCATACAAGAAGCTGCCTTATATTAAGTCAGTCCCTTGGTCCACCTACCTCCGTACTGCTGCATTGATTGGCAGTGGGTCTTTCCCAGTCCTCGCTGGAGAAGCCAGAGATTGAACCAATTTATATATATATATATATATATATAAATTGCCAAGCATGTAAAGCTGAATGCACACAAGTTAAATGTATGTAAATTGTGGGCTTGCTGTACAGCAGTAGTGCCAGCACAATCCAGTGCACTGTATGTTTATTCAGTAGCAGGTCCCACTGTGTTCCATGAGGCTTACTTCCAACCAAGTGGGCTTAGGATCAAAATCCAAGACACATGCATTTAGTATCATTACAATCTGTGGCCAGCTACTAAAGTAGTAAGAACATAATAACAGCCCAGGTAGTCCAACCATCTGGTTCTATTGTGGACAACTAGATGCTTGTGGGAAGCCCACAAGGAGGACCTGACCCCAAGAGCACCCTCTCCTCCTGTGGCTTGCAGCAATTACTGAACAGGTTCACACAGACCATGCTTAAAGCATGGAAGAAAGAAACAGGCAAACTGTCCCCAACCCCATCCCCACTAATCCCCCCAGCTCACCGCCCGCTATTCCATCATGCAGCACAAATTTTCCAGATAGAAACCTGGCAAGCCAAAAGCTTATATTGCCTAGCGATATATTCTACAAAAATAACAAACCCACATCAACACAAGAAATGCAAGACAAACCAGCAGACACTCAAATGCCCTGGCTAATTACATGCCTTCTTAAACAATCCAGTAGTAAAATCAGTAGCAACTAAGCTCTGGACAACCTTCGAAAACCTCCTCCTAACAACAAAGGGACGAGGCAAGGGGATGGTATCCACAATATACAAAATACTGCTCCAAAATCCCACAAACCCCCTTGGCATAATCAAAAAACAATGGGAGGACGACATAGGCTATGAAAGTAACCCCACGCAATGGACTAGAATGTGGTCTAAGCCTCCCTTTAAATCCCTCTCAGCTAAAGGAAAAGAAATCAACCTGAAACTCACTTACAGGTGGTATCTAACACCACAGAAACTAGCGCTGATACGTCCAGGAGCCTCACCAAAATGCTGGAGAGGCTGCACCTCCAGAGGCACATACCTCCACATGTGGTGGAAATGTCCCAAAATCCAACTCTTTTGGAATCAGTCATACAAGAAATATGCAAAAAAAAAAAAAAAAAGCAAAGCAGTAACTAAACAGGTATTAGAGGTCATCGCAGAACTGGCCCTACTGAACATCTTCCAAGATAATAATGCCCACTCAGCAGCCAGAAGCATCATAGCCAGACACTGGAGAGACCTGTCAGGAGTCAACATGAATCAATGGTATCAAACAGTATGGGAAACAGCCTTACCAGAAAAAAACTAACCAATAACTGAAACTGACAGGGGGACAAATAGAAGACCACGCCTTCACCCCAGTATGGTTCCCCTTTATCACATACATAGTCCAATAACACAACGAGAATCCGCCGACAGCATACGAATCAATATGGCTAACCTGACCCCAAAATCCACCCTCTGACACACATAAACAAATCTCACTACAGCCAACCAAAGACAACCAACCACATCCTAGGCCAACCCCAACCTCTCTCACCACCAAGGAAATATAACAAGTGAATAAAAAGAGAACCCACACAAGTAACGCTGACACAAAACTCCACACAGTAGAAAAATTGAAGCATTGCCACCTCACCCACCCTCCCCCGCTTTCCCCCCAACCTAAAACTGCATGCAACATTAATGTCTCACAACAAATGTAACTGATCTGTAGAAAACTCAACTTGCAAAAAGAGACAATGCACATATTTTTGTAAACTAAGAAATCTTTAATAAAAATTCTTAAAAATAACAACAAGCTATACAAAGAAGTACTTTATCTGTGCTGGATCTTTCAACCATTCACCTTCATTTGATCTCCAGAAGTTCTAGTGCAATAGGAGAGGGAGATAAACTTTTAGCTATCCGTGCCACAGAGTTATTTTATCAGCTTGCATCAAGTCACCTCTTTTCTCTAAACCCCAAAGTCCCAAACACTACAAACTTTCTTCACAAAAGCTGCTCCAACCCCGATGATCTTTGTTGCCATTCTCTGAACATTTTCCAACTCTACAATATCATTTTACACTTGCTTACATCGGATTGCATCTGCCATTTTAAACCACCCATTCACTCAGTTTGGAGAGGTCCTTTTGGAGCTTCTTTGAAATCTATTTTTTTAGTAAACTTGAACAATTTAACACAGGTAGCTACCAATTTGCACAGGGATGATGTTCTGGACACCTGTGCATGTCGGCGGAGCCCATGTAAGGCCGTCCTGCCCTGTGGCTTTTTTGGGTTACTTCTAGGTTTGGCACAGTCACACACATCAGATGCTCCTAAAATGGCCTGCATCATCAGCAAATTTAGACCTCTCCCTGCTCACCCAAATGTAGATCATGTATAAATATGTTTAAAAGCACAGGGCCCAATACCAATCCTTGGGAGACCCCACTTTCTACATCCTTCTATTTGGAAAAGTGTCTGTTTATTCCTACTCTCTGCTTGCAGCTATTTAATCAATTGCTAATTACTATTAGGGACGTGGGTGGCACTGTGGGTTAAACCACAGAGCCTAGAGCTTGCCGATCAGAAGGTCGGCGGTTCGAATCCCTGCGACGGGGTGAGCTCCCGTTGCTCGGTCCCTGCTCCTGCCATCCTAGCAGTTCGAAAGCACGTCAAAGTGCAAGTAGACAAATAGGTACCGCTTCGGCGGGAAGGTAAACAGCGTTTCTGTGAGCTGCTCTGGTTCGCCAGAAGCGGCTTAGTCATGCTGGCCACATGACCCAGAAGCTGTATGCCTGCTCCCTCGGCCAATAAAGCAAGATGAGTGCCGCAACCCCAGAGTCGGTCATGACTGCACCTAATGGTCAGGGCTCCCTTTACCTTTAATTACTATTATGACTATTTATTACATTTATCAGACACAATCTTTTGAGAAGGAAAAACCATGCTCTACGTGGCCTAAAATGAAATTGTAAAGATATGCTGAACTAAATGGTACTGAAATGGCGCAAAGAAAGGCTTTTCAAACCTTTATACCTTTTCAGCTACTGCTGAATAAGTGCTGCTAATGGCCAACGAGCACATTAAAATGAAAGAAAACAATGCAAACTCTCAAAACGGAATTTACAATTGAACCCTGCACATACTCTGAAGCAAGTCTCACTGTGTTCAGTGGACTTACTCCCAGGTAAGTGTTCATAGGATTTTTAAAAAAATAATATTTATTGAGTTTCCAAAAATTTAAACACTACAAACAAAAAAGAAAAAAGAAAAAACAAACGAAAAACAACACAATACAATACAAAAACACTACAAAACACTAACACGTAAGACAAATAAAACAAAACAAAGACCATTTAAAGCACATTAAACAATTTCAATGTCATATCTTTCGTTCGCTTATATCCACGACTTCCTCACACCTCCCTTTTTGTATTCCACATCAATTATTTATTTCAGCAATTCCTTTCCATCTTCCTCTGTTTTCTATCCTATAATTATCTTAACACATTCTAACCTTATTTTGTTCCCTTTAATGCTCTATTAATCTATTTATACTTAATTCCTTATAACATTTCTGCTAAAGCCATATAACTTCATTCCAACTTTGTTCTAACATTCATTAATTTTGCAATATTTCTATAAATAGTCTTTAAACTTCCAGTCTTCTTCCACCAGCTCTTCCCCATACAGTGGTACCTCGCAAGACGAATGCCTTGCAAGACAAAAAACGTGGAAGACGAAAGAGTTTTCCGTTTTTTGAGTCGTTCCGCAAGAGGAATTTCCCTATGGGCTTGCTTCGCAAGACAAAACGTCTTGCGAGTTCTTGCGAGTTTGTTTCCTTTTTCTTAAAGCCGCTAAGCCGCTAATAGCCGCTAAGCCGCTAATAGCCGTGCTTCACAAGACCAAGAAACTGCAAGACGAAGAGACTCGCGGAACGGATTAATTTCGTCTTGCGAGGCACCACTGTAATTACATTTCCAATACAATTTAAGGCTGGATCTATTGAATCTTTGTCTGCCAAACAGCTGTTAAAGACACAGCAGCTCTGCTCTTCCAAAATGCCAACCCAAACCCATGCAAATAACTCAAGATTTGTGAGTTGTCTTTCATCCACTGAACTTAAACTGATAATTCTAGATTTGGTGTATGGTATTTCTGGTTGAAGGGGAGGATCAAAAGAGATACAAGATTTACAACCACCAGGTTTCAAGTGGCCATGCCTGGATAAATTCAAAATTAAATTGTGAAGAAGAAGAAGAAGAAGAAGAAGAAGAAGAAGAAGAAGAAGAAGAGGAAGTTGTTGAAGTTGAAGTTGTACTCCGCCCATCTGGCTGGGTTTCCCCAGCCACTCTGGGTGGCTTCCAGCAAAATATAAATAATTAAAAAAGTCAAACATTAAAAACTTCCTGATACAGGGCTGCCTTCAGATGTCATGTAAAAGTTGTGTAGCTCTTTATCTCCTTGACATCTGATGGGAGGGCGTTCCACAGGGAGGGTGCCACTGCCGAGAAGGCCCTCTACCTGGTTCCCTGTAATTTCACTTCAAGCAAGCAACGGATGATATCCAATTAAGTAATAGAAGACCCACTGAAATTAATGGCCTCTCACATCACCCACTTCAATGTTTTTTTGCCATGAAGATCAGCGATTCATACCAAACAAGCTTTCTGCAAATGACAAGGGCCACAAAATCAAAATAGCTGATAGTGGCAACCAGAAATTTAATTCTGTTGACCAGCAAGGAATGCCTCCAGAACACTTTGCCATAGGGCAATTAAGCAAACAAACAAACAAACCTCCACCTACACAGCATGCAAATGGTGCCTCTTTGAAAGTTGTGTCAGGAAGAGCCTCATGCTACTTGCTAGGATGGTAAGGGTTGCTTCAAGCAAGCACCAATCCACATATATTCCTCCCTAGGCAAATTCAAAGGAGATGCACTTTGCATCTGTGAAGCCAGAAGCAAGAAAACTAAGTTATGCTGGTTGCTAGAACAATAGTTGGCTACCAAGCCCAGCAGAAATGTGTGTATCCCTGTAATGAGCCCTGGAACATACCGATCTACAGCTACAGAAATATTTTTGCAATGGAAAATGGCCATATATGATTTCCAGATTTCACAATGTGTGCTATTGGTATTACACACAAGCATGTGTACAAACAGAGATCAATCAAAGCCCTCATTTTGCAGGAGGAGTCTTGGCTGCAGATATCGTTGTATCTTAGCTGGCAGCTTGTGCATTTTCAAGAACACATCAGAGCAATAACCTTAGAAGTTTATGTTAACATGCATCTTGCCTCTGTACACTGGGATTCAAAAGCTGTCCCACTGTTACATATTGCTAAATATAATTTTGGATCCAGACTCAGTCACGCTTAGAGGCGACCCAACTAAAATCTAAACATGACCTGGATCTAACCCAAATAAATCAGTGGGACAATTTAGTCAACATTAGAAAGTTAAGTCCCAGACTAAATTGAACTTCCTTTCAATTCAACCCACAGTATTTTACAAAACACTAATATACATATTATATATTACGGGGGAAATCATTTTCTTTATTTTTTAAAAAATTAGCCTATTTTATTTTTTTAAAGTCCTAGTTCACTCTTCTGCTCAGAAGGTACACAAAGCATCTAACAAGGTAAAGAATTGTGCTTTTGTATCACAGTGCGGGCTTAACTCACTGATGCCCATGGGGCATAGGATTGCAGCCTTGAAATTATGTATTTCAAGACAGAAGCAGCCACAAATGAACACGCCTGTTGAAACAACTGAGTTTTAAGAAGACTTTCAAAAATATAAAGCGATGATGAGGCTAGATAGTCCTCTCTAGGGAGGGAGCAGTGCGACACTACACAGAGAAACCCAGCCTTAACCTTTAAAAAAGGGAGAGTAAGGAAAGAGCCTTACACATCAATTAAAAACAAACAAACCAGGAGACAAATGTCGGTTCATATGCCAGAAAGATCCATGCAATATGGTGCTCCTGTGTCATATAGTGAGGTAAGTGCAAGGTTCAGACAAGCAATTTTAGCATGTTCATTCATGTTTTATTTCCTTCACTGCTTCAGCATACATAAAACCTAACAATACCCTTGAGATGACAAAGGTGTTACTTTCATAATGTTTCTGTCATATTCCAGAATTTATTGCAATGGAGAGACTGGGAAGAAGGCAGAATTCACAAAGGCAGCGATGCAACATTTCATTTGTGTCTCTCCCAATGGCAGACTCTGTCATCTGAGTAAAAGCCTTATTAACATTTTCTTTTGCGTTTTAGAGCTTCCTCTGTTTAGAGCTTCTTCAGTTTTACGGGTGGAAAATACCACTTCTCTATATGCTGCATAGCTTTATTGATGATAGCAAAATTCTTTTGAGATTATTGAATGAAAACTGCTGCGAGAGTCAAAATTATCAGTATGTGTTAACTTTATAAGCCTACCTACCGCTCCCTTTATAGGGAATCAGGCAAAGTAATGTTTAATTGTTTTACAAAAAAAACCACCCCAACACAAGGACCTTCATCTTAATTTATAAAGCTTTGCAAATTTAATATTTTTAAAATATGATTATCAATCCCGGTTACTGCTAAAGTAGATGGAATAAGACTGTGTTGTGTTGACAGGTGCCGTTTTCTCCAGGGGATCAACAATAAATTTGAGAAAAAGGATTTTTGAAAAGCAACGTAGATTTCCTCCACATGACTGAGTGCTGTAACAGAGCACGATGTGGGCACAATCCACTAGCATGTTCTTCCCCATTGAAATCTGTGGGAAGATTATGCCATTTAACAACTTGTTAAACGGAGGGAAGAATGGGTGGAGGGGGAGGAATTCTTTTCCCTTTCAAAACAAATTCTACATTTTAATCAGTACGCTTTACCCAGCAACAATTCAATATTATTTCAGGGGAGCAGACTTTTTTTTTAAAATCACGAAGATTAATAGAAATTTAAACTAAAATACATCTTAAATAAACAAAAGCTTTTGTTCTTGCATTGAAAGAACTACAAAAGTAAACTACAACATAGGAAAAGCCTTTTAAAACTGACAAAATGGCAAGTCAGAGGTCAGAGAGCCAAGGAGGGCAAGAGAAAAGCCCTCCCTCATAATGTGTGGGTCATTCTTCTAACTTCTGTGTCTAGATTCGCCTAATGATAAATTCCACATTAGCTCCACCCCTCACATGGAGCAGAAAACACTTGAATTGCTGGCTGCCTCAACAGAAGTTTGGTTTGCTGATCGGACATGAAACAAAAGAAAAACAGCAGGACACAATTTATAAGGGGGCAGCGAAGGCTGACACGCTATTGTACTCCTGAGGTACCCACAAGCTGTTAATTCCATTTTAACATTGTTAATAAGACTGTTAACACATATGACTTTGTTTAGAGACCTTGAAAACATCAACAAACTAGTGGAAAGACCCTCCAGAAGTAAAATATGATAAGGGTAGAAAGAGAAAAGAATTGCGCTTGAGTGTTCTTAAATATTAAAAGACACAAGCTTTTATTTTTTACCTGCATGGGGTGCTAGGCACAATTAGTCATCCAGGTCTCTGACCCATGGAATACATATGCTATTCGGTCAATATTTTGCTTATCTTTTAAACTTCTATTTCACAAAAAGCAACAACACACACAAAAATGTAAATCAGATCTTTTGACTCTGCCTACGTACATCTTCCACCATCCCCTAGCCAGATACTTGCACTGTGTGTGTGTGTGTGTGTGTGTGTGTGTGTGTGTGTGTGTGTTGCACACAAATGTGCAGATTTAATCAGTGTGGAATGCTTTAAATGAATAAATTGGGTCTGACAGATTTATTGCAGTTAATTTTGCAACAGAATGGGAAAATGTTTGGATCACAGCCTTTTAAGTATTAGGAAAACAATTAATCCATCACGTAACGGAAATTCCTGCATTACACCCTCATGTCCAATTAAACAGCGTCAAGTAATTTCATGTAGGAAAGCAAGAAAAGTCTCAAAACCTTGCATAAATAAGCTGCACTGTGTTAAAATAATTGTTATTGATATCAATTTTTAAAAGCAAAAATATTCATTCTTTGGATTAAAATAAACTATTTTTTTCAAGAAATCTTTATACTCTTCTAGTATATAAAGAAACTTGCATTTCCTGAGGAAAGTCAAAGTCGTTTTCTCTTTTAAAGCTATGCAGGGAGGTAGGGTAATTCATTTAATTTTTGTTAAAAGTATGTGATCTGAGGGTCAAGTATTTATTCAGGATTACAACTCCCTTTCAGTCATTTATTGAGAAAAAAGCATGGGATCATTGCCACAGCATATAAACATGATCTCACCAATCTTTAATTTAAAGTAATGTCATTTAATCGGTGATATAAAAATTCAAGATTATACACGTTTGCACAAACACATGCTCAGACTCAGAACAATAATAACAAAAGCAGGAGACAACTAGAATTCCATGTGGAAAGTTACATTTTGCAAATCAACTTCTTCTGGATATTAGATACTTATAATACACACACACACACACACACACACACACACACACACACACACACACACACTGCCTGTTATGAAAATATCTCAAAGTGGTTTACAATAAAGTATGTTAACAACAATAAAAAATAAATCCAGTTGAATTAGCAATCAGTAGAAAATTGAACAATTTTTTTTAACAATTAGCTGGCATGAACATCCAGCAAAGGCTTGGTGAACAAGTAGATTTTTAGTATGTGCTGAAATTGCATCACTGCTTGTACTTGCCGTATTTCTAGGAAGCGGCGGCAGTGTGTTATTTGTTGCTAGAGAACCCTGCAGTTTTGCAGATCTACTAAGCATTTGTGCTAAACAGCCACACCATGTTGGGAGGGAGGGAGTTGCATATCAGTCCCAGACACGTCTATGGAAATACTTGTTCCACTAAATTTCAATGCAATTTACTTCCATATTTCCAAGAAGGTTTATGTGTGGAGGCATTCTGGTACCCCTGTCTTAATTAATCACACTGTGTGAAAGTGCCGTTAAAAGTTTAAAGTCTAAGGTGGCTTCATTACATAATTACATTTCCTGCATTTGAGAAGTGAAAATAAGAGCTAATCTTTATCATCTATCTATCTATCTATCTATCTATCTATCTATCTATCTATCTATCTATCTATCTGCTTTCTGATCCATTTTGATGTTTCAATGAGGGGGGAGAGTGATTACGAGAGTAAGTTAAGCGACTGCATAGTATTATGTTTTCAAAGAGTCTGCATCAAAAACACAGTACCATAAAGAAGGATGGAAAACTACAATGCTAAAATTCAAAAAGTGTGTATGTGTGTGTGTGTTGGGGGCGGAGGGTGACACAGAACACCAGTTCTGTGCAGGTTGTTTGATTATTTAAAAAAGAAGAAAAAGAAAATCAACCTATTGAGAAGCAAAAAATAGGGTTTGCTATACAAGCCACAAACTAAAGTCCATAAAATGCAGGGTACGACTTTTCAATTCATTCACACGCACTACAGTACAGTGACTGTTTTACTGGTTTCTTACAATCTTATGTTCAAGATACACACATTCCAGTCTAAGTAGTTCAGTTGCCATAACAACCTCGTAAGTTTGTTCTCCATTCTTTCATTTTTTAAAAAAATAATTTATTTTTTTTTGTAAATTCTAGGACAGCCAGCGCGGTTTCCGAAATAATTTATTTCTCACGTTGCTTTTCGGAAGTCTGCTTCTCTCTCTCTTAAAAAGCAAACAAACCCCACTCTGAAAATAATGAAATCACCTCCCATTTCCCATTGCTCAAAAGAAGTACATTACACTCAACTATCTTTTGGCATTCACTTCAGCTCAGGTTTATAAAGAAATAAGTGATTTACTTATTACCTGTCTCTCCCTTATTTTTCCTCTCCAAAATAGGAGCAGGGGTGGGGAGTGGGGTGGAGCAGGAGGGGGAAAAATGCTGCTTATATAAAAGTTACTAAATGAAATGTAGTAAAGCTCTCACTGCTACATCTTTAAAGGGGTTTATAGTTCCATTATCATGCGGTAACTATAACTGTTTGTTATAAGGGGTCATAGGCTGACCAGGTAGCTTTTTAAAAGGTGTGTTATATTATTTGTGATGTTTCGTTATAAAAAAGTGGAAAAGCTCGCACAACTTCCCTTCAAATAAATTGACATTCCTCAGCACCAAACAACAAAACAGTGGACGACAGGATGTGACTAACAAACACTGGGGAAAAGTCAAGCTGTGCTTTTAGCATATGCAGTGAAACTGAAGACTTTTCTTGCTTTTTAACATGCTTGTGCATCTCAATGAGGGGTTTTTTGGGTGGGGGGAAGGAAGGCAAAAAAACACCAGTGGGATTATTTCAAAAATGAAGAAAGAGTGATATATGTTTTCTGGGGGGTGGGAGAAAGGAAAGCTACAATCCTATGCACACTATGTTGAGCATAGTGGGAATTGAGTAAACTGGCGCAAGCTTGTGTTTTTAAGTTTAAAGACTAAATATCTCAAATGCAACAACAGGGCACAATCCACCTAAAGTTAAGCACTTTTAAGTCTCATTGATTTAAGTGAGAGAGCTAAGCTCTCTTACTGCAATGTAAAAGACTTCAGTGCAGTGCTTAACTATGGCCATATCATGCCTGAGGCTACATCAACCGTTATAGATAAATGGATCATAACACTCTCTTATTAAGGGCACAGCCAGGTAATGTGAGGAAAGCGTGTTACTCTGTGAAACGATTTAAAACTGCAGCGTTCTTTTAAGGCACAGAAGCACACGACAACAAAAACACCTCACATACTAGGACTTGAAAACTGCCTGCATTTCCTATGAGAAAAAAAAGAGAGAGAGGCTTGCTTCAAATTAATAAAGAAGATCCCTTCTCGCGTCTGCACACCCTCAAAAAAACATTATGGACAAGGGAAAAGTAATAATAATGTGAATATAATTTCTTTGTCCTTGAATGGAAATGTAGGCTGACACCATATCGAAGCGTCATTCATTTTACCTGGACCCCCCCCCCAAAAAAACCCCAACACCCAGCCCAATCAGACTTTACAACTGCTCTGCCGATATTTGCACAGTATTATAAACAGAGGCTGACACCCACTGTTCCCCGAACAAAATGCAATGGCGCTTTGTTCTTTCTGGGTCTCTCCTTCCGAGTTTTCTCTGCCTACCCCAAATTCACCCCAGCTAATTTGGAGTTCTCTCCTTGCTTGTTTCCGTGTCAATACCACCACCCACCGGCCAGGAAGGGAGACTGCCATTCGGCTGCAATCTCCCGCCTGCCACAAAAGCCCCTTCAGGCTTCTCATCTCAGCGTTGCAAAGGGGGAAGGGAGCTCAGGAAAGACATCACCTCAGCATTCCTCAGTTGCGTTAGATCTTTCTCCAGTTGTTGTTTTTCCCCCTTCCGTCCTGGAGGGGCGAGGAGAGAAAACAGCCACTTCAAAGGAGAAACTTTCTGCTTGACGCAGAGACAGGGCTGTTGTCCTACTGTTGCCATTATTATTTATTATCATCATCATCATCATCATTATTAAAATCTTCTCATTCTTCTTGTCAGCTTGCTAATGAAGCTGTCATTATTACTGAGGAAAACTAGGAGGCAGTACATGCCAGGGGAGGCGTTCGCACACTAACAGATCCCTTTCCAATTTGTTTCCCCTCTGAAGAAAATGGGGGGGGGGGAATATCTATGGCACAGAAAATCACAATGAGCAGCCTTCTGCTGTCTCCATTTTCATTCCCCACCCTGTGGTTTGTGCACATTATAAAATGTTGGCTGGCTTTATTCAATACAAGAATGCGTCCCCATTTCCCCATCTGCAGATTTCAATGCAACATGTATATTCGCAGCACCGCTACGAGGTGAAGGAATAATTCCTTCATATTAAAGATTTATAATTGGAGGAATAGCGATGGGAGTAGCTCACCTAGAACCCTACAGAATATTCAGGAATATGGCTGCAGAATAACTTACCTCGTATTGGATTTGAGTAGGACGTAGTTGTCCATTTTTTCTAAAACCATACGTAAGAATTCTGGTCCTTCTAATGTTAATCACAGGGGAAAGCCGACCCTCTGCCATGTTCCCATTGTCTGGAGTTATTTCTTTATTTTGTATATCTGTACCCCTTTCAAGATTATGCCCTCATAGGGTGGAATCCAATATATTAAAAAACAACAATACAAATGGAAAATACAAATTAAAACTATACACCTAAGTAAAACCAGCATCAAAATAATTAAGAGTCATCGTATCACCTTTAAAGAGATTGTGTTATGCTCGTCACAAGGTTTAGCATAAAGGCCATAAGGGGAAAGAGAAAATAATGTCTTTTTGAACGACAAGGGTAGCTTTCTGTGCCTAAGAAACAGTGGATAATGCTGGCACTCTTTGCAACCTCATATCTCAGCCTCTTTTGATCTGTTTCTTCTGGATCAACTAGATCGCACAATGCACCGCAGAACTGCACCACTCCTTCACATGATGGCAGTGTAAGAATGGCAGAAAATAGCAGGTATGAGCGAAGGTGATGAAATGCAAGATATCTGAGGAACGTCTGAGGGTTTTGAGGAAGGTGACGTTGGCAGCATCACTCAGAAATGACGTTAATTGTGCAGTGAACCGGTACAAATGCTCAGGCTATTTGCAAGGGGAAAGAGAGGAGGCAAACGTCATCATACAGATATATGAAGCTGCCTGCCTTTTGCAGAGTGGGCCCACTGGTCCATTCATCTACTCTGATTAATTGTGACTCTCAGGCAGCTCCACTGCTTGAGATCCGTTTAACTGGAGATGTCAGAAACTGATGCTGGGAACGTCTTCATGAAAAGCATGCGTTCTGCGGCTGAGTTATGGGCCCATTCAAACATGCTCTGAAGCCGTACACAAAACGATAATCATCTACAAAGGGGTAATGATGCCAAAGAACAAATGATGAAGCCAAACCTGAAATAAACAGGGTAACAATGAAGTAAAAAGGAGACATCTCTGAAGGAAAGGGACAAGAATGCGCTTGTCTATAGGCATAAGGTAATCACAAGTAAATTATAGGGGGAAAACCTGAATATAGAAAGAAATAATGAAAACAATAATGGGTTGGGCTCCTTGCTTTCTCATCATACTTTGCATGCATTCATTTAAGGAAGGTTTGCCCTATTAACTAACAACTTCTTTAAAACCACCTAGATATCAGGTGCTCAGAACGTCAATCATTTCCATCAACTTCAAAACGTGTTGTGGGAGTGGAGAATATGATGGGGGGAAAGACTTCAGCAAATGCTGGTGTAAATCCACAGAGATTCTAGAAGTATCCATCTAAAACAATATTTATAAAGGATTTTAACATGGGTAGCTAAACCGACACAGCAAAGCCATTGTCTTTTTTCTTTTAAGAGCCAGGTTTGTTGTTTTGCTATAGACAGCTGTGTTTTTACAGATGCAGAGCCATGTGTCTCCAGTGAAAAGGGCTACTCTTCCCCTCAGATGTGAAAGAAGATCAAAGGTTTAAATACAGAAATACAAGATCCTTTTCCCTTTGGAATGAGCTTGTGTGTGTGTGTATACATGCAGTGGCAGAACACCAAAATCTCCATCTGTTATCCTTATGCAGTGCACAGGTTAACCTTTGCAATAGGGTTTGCAAGGCAGTTATCACAGCTCGGAAAAACAAAGCTGAATTGGGTTCACGTGCGCGCTCTGAACATTTCACCAAACAGCATAATCAAAACTAATAGACAAAATCCGAATCCTCTGAGAGCTGGAGGCTGAAAACTTGTCATTAGGCTTCCTTAGTAAAGAACGATGTCTAATTTAAAGCTGGTAGGTTTAGGTTTTCTACAGCATAGACTCTGGGAGGTGGTTGATTCTTTTATAGAGTTATTAACACGGTGGTGCATAGGGCTGGGGGAGCTCAACTCATAGGATAACAAATAGAAATTGGACGACTTGCAACAGAAAGAAAAACCATCACCTTGTTTGAAGCCTGCACAGAGATATGCAAAGGCACGGCAGCCACAGTTTCTCACCATCAGTTTATGCAAAAAAGAATTTGGGTATCACAAACTACACCTCTCTTGATGGCGAAAAATCAGACATATTATTGGGGGTGGGGTCCTGCTTTCAGAATAAGCACCATGAGGATTTTCAAGGGGTAACTGTTATCTCATTGTGATGCTCTTCAAATCAGAACCTAGGGTCTCTAGGACACTTTTGGGAAGCACAACATTCAACAATCACACAAGGGTTCTTTGCCATCCTTTACACATCTGGAATATTTTCAGAGAATATGAGCAGCTCTACTAATGGTCACTACATTCAGTAGTGTAACAATATAATATCTGACGCTCACAAAAAAGGCAGCTGATTGTGAACATTCAGTCATGGTTCCTGAGTATTTATTCATTTGGGGAATCATTGTAAACATACATACATCATTTAAAAATGGAGAAAAACAGCTTTAATCTTTATTGTCAGCCCTTATTGCTAATTATCTTGCCACCCATGATGATGATGATTGATTTATATACTGATTACTTGCCAAAATGGCTTCTACTTTGAAGTGAAGAAAAGAAGCGATGCTCTTTTGTCCATGAAATAGGGCCCATTGCCCTGTGAGTGAACTACAACTCCCATAAGCCCCAGTCAGAACAGGGAATAATCAGGGATGATGGGAGCTGGAGTTCAGTAACATTTGGCAGGTTTCAGGTTAGCCACCTTTCTTATAAAAGCATAAAGTCCTCTTCGTACGTCAAACTAATACATTTTATGCCAATGGGATGAAAGGATGCAAAGATGTTTTGTTATTTTTATCTTCAGCTCCTTTGAGAGCAGAAAATATATATATATATTTTTAATCAGCATGGAGTGATCAATAGGGATCAAAGCACCAAGGCTTTCACCAGAAAATCTCTAGCAGTTTCTTGCTGTCTATGGAACAACCCTGGTTTGAAAGGAAAGGTGCGACTGCCATCTAGTGGATAGCTATAAACCATAATTTTTGAATTTTTTTTAAATATAAAAAAATCTATTCATTATCATTCTAAAATATTCCCATGTATTTTTACAGATTTATACCTTTAATGCTGAGTAACATCACTGAGCTCCTATTAGGCATTTCCTGACTGCAAGAATGTTAAGTTGGTTTGAAAAGGAATAATTCCTAATAGTACTTACACATTTCAACATATTTGTTACATGTGTAGTACTTAACCATTTCATGTTTCCCACCAAATCATACAATATTGCATCTAGGTCACAATTATTATTTGAATTCAGCAATTGTTCAGGGTTCTGGATTCCAAATATTTAATAACGGTTTTCTTCACAAAATGGAATTTTGACCATGGAGGAATCTGCTATTAGGCTCATTGGGTCCCCATCTCTTTTTAAAAAAAAATAATTATTATTAACCGGACAATCAAATCAAATCACATCACATAAATTCCAAATTACAAAGCCGAATTTTAAATTTTGTTGAGGGGACCCATATGTCAAGATCCGAAGGGGGATTCTGATCATCTTCTTGCTACTGCGTTAATGTCCAAATCAGTCCAAACAAAGTTCATAATTCTATCCAGTCTTATCTTGCTGTTTCCACATCACATCTTGTTCATATATTTTCTCTTTTTTATTATCTCTTCTGATAGTCTCCTTAAGCCGATAAACACCAATAATAATCCTGTGTGAATTTTTCCGTTCTTCCAATCCTCAAATCGAGATGGTTTCCATATATCATCGCCTTCATAGATAACATCGCTCTTTCCATCTTTAATTACAGAACTGTCGTTCTTAAGTCCCTCTGAGGAGTTTCACCCACAATATAAAAACAGCTCTATTTCTCTATTTCTCCTCCCAGACTTAAGTCCTCCGACAGAACTTCCCAATATGGTGACGGCACTTTTAACTGCGTCATTCCAAAGCCCTTATACATTCCATGCTCTTCTCAAAACATGCTTTGGTTCGAAGGTTTATCTCCACACAGCGTTAAATCCACAGCTTAAGTCCTTAAAACGACATTTCTGACTTGTGAGGGGGGGGGATTCTTGTTTAATCACATAAAAGAAAGAAAGGAAAGTCCCCCCCCTCCCCTTCCCTCAGTCCCTTTGCCATACCAAGTCTTGGCGTATCTTCCCATGATTTATACTTGTTCCTCCGACTCGTCTTGTTTTACCGGAGATCTCTTCTGTTAGCAGTCTTTACTGCATTCGCTTCATCCAAATTGTTTCTTTTGAAGTTCTTGCAGCTAGTGGTGCGGATCAGAGACGGCGTCCAGGAGCGCCGAAATCCCACAGGAGGGCATTGTGCCTAGTGCCCGCACCCCCACAAATTTGGGGGTGGTATAGGGCACAGCAGGCAAGGGCAGTCCCCCCCCCCACAATCCTGGCGGGGTAGGGAGGCTATTTACTCCCATCACAGCCTCCAAATTACCTCATGTGGGTCGGAGAGATGTTATTGTCAGCCATCTTCTGATGCGCCCCTAGTGCCCCCTTCATTGGGCCTCCATCTCATTCCTTGTGTGGAATTAGTCCAGTATCCTTTGTGGCCTGTCTCACTGATGTGTCCTAACCAGTTCTTTTTTTGAAGATCAGGCCATAATTTTCCATGTGTTAGAATGATAGGTAGAAGTCAACCTTAGGACTTACTGTTATGATACATTTGTAGGAGTGTAAAAGGTAAAGGACCCCTGGACGGTTAAGTCCAGTCAAAGGCGACTATGGGGTGTGGTGCTCATCTCACTTTTCAGGACGATGGAGCCGGTGTTTGTCCACAGACAGCTTTCTAGGTCATGTGCCCAACATGACTAAACCGCTTCTGGTGCAACAGGACACTGTGACGAGTGCCAGAGTACACGGAAACGCCATTTACCTTCCCACCACAGTGGTACCTAATTATCTACTTGCACTAGTGTGCTTTCAAACTGCTAGGTTGGCAGAAGCTGGGACAGCAACAGGAGCTTATCCCATCGCGCGGGTTTGAACCACCGACCTTCCGATCGGCAAGCCCAGGGGTTCAGGGACGCGGGTGGCGCTGTGGTCTGTAGGAATGTAAGGCAAGTCATATTACGGAAGAAGAGACTATTGCCATCACAGGCCAGTCTGTTTACAGTCTATGTCAGTTTTGCATGTGTTCATTCAAAAGTCTATTCCACCCCCTTCATTCCACTATTTAATTTTTAAGAATAACCTGCACAAATATTCATGCTGAAGTACTTATTTAAATATGCATTTTAAATCTCAATGCATACCATTATGAACATATTTTATTGGAAAATACACATTCTAAAATGCATTTTGCTATATTTTTGAACCGAGAACTAGGTTACACAATTCAGAGAAGTGTGAAATCCAAAGTATAATTACATTCTGATCTGCACATTAGTCTGGGAAGCACAGATCAGGCTGGTTTGCATCAGAATTCACAGATACTGAATTCCTCGAGCATCCCTATTTTTTTAACACCTCCCAATATGTGTCTCCTTTCAGCTGTGGAAACAACAGTGCCAGCTCAATGCCTCCTTTTCAATGTAAAATAGATGGCTGGCTGGCTGCCACACCCTTCACTGTCATCCTCAGCAAGCGGAATGGTTTGTGCTTTCCTGGATTTCTTTGAAAAGCAGATTAAATCATTCTGTAGCCCTAGTCCTTCCCTTGCTTGCTTTCCTTTGAATCATAGGCAGAAGTGATGGCATTCTTGATGGCTGTTTTCTTGATTTAGAGGATGACATAATCTGAAAATTCCTGAGTTAAAGAGACCCTGTGTGGATTCCAAATCAGTTCTATATCATTCAGACTCAGATAAAAGCGCTTAGGATGAACCCAAGGCATTTTCTCATCTATCTGAGCACCAGTCAGTTTCTTCCTCCTAAAAGGAACACACAATAAAGGCTTCCAATAAAGGAAAGTGTTGGCCAAATGGCAACAGAGGTATCTCAACCGTATTTGCAGCACTGGACAGCATGGTAGAGCTGTATCACTCACTTGACCCACCTCCTGCTAGAGAGGGGTGCAGCAGTCGTAGTTCAGCTACGTATTACAATACATGAAAAAGTGGCCAAGGCCAAATTTGTGCAGAGTGCCTTTTCTCACCAACACTAAAAAAACACACGGGCCCCTCATCACATCTGGGATTTGAAGTGAGCTCCACAAACGTTTGACCCACAACCGCACGCCTTTTAGAAATGCAGCGTTGTGCAGCTCAAAAAACCTTGATGTTTTCTCTACCTGTATTTAAGGCATGCGCCCGGTGTTGAGAGATAATGTATATCCCATTTACACTGGTAAGGTAAAGGTAAAGGGACCCCAGACCATTAGGTCCAGTCGTGGCTGACTCTGGGGTTGCGGCGCTCATCTCGCTTTATTGGTCGAGGGAGCCGGTGTACAGCTTCTGGGTCATGTGGCCAGCATGACTAAGCCGCTTCTGGCGAACCAGAGCAGAGCACGGAAACACCGTTTACCTTCCCACCGGAGCAGTACCTATTTATCTACTTGCACTTTGACGTCCTTTCGAACTGCTAGGTTGGCAGGAGCTGGGACCGAGCGATGGGAGCTCACCCCGTCGCGGGGATTCGAACCACCAACCTTCTGATCAGCAAGCCCTAGGCTTTGTGGTTTAGACCACAGCGCCACCCGCGTCCCTTATTTACTTATTTACCCGCGTCCCTTATTTATTTACACTGTTGCAGCTGCACAATTAATGAGTGTGGAAAAGCTCTAGCAGTCCAAAACTATAAACAATTTATTATTGTTATTATTATTATTATTAAAGTCCTATTAATTTTACTTTATGTATGTTTGGAATGCAATGTCTCTTCTGAGGAAACATGCATAGGATTGGGCTTCAATCTGACTCAAAGCAATGGGATTGGACTTAATCCAAATGTCAATGGATTTGGGGCCAATTCGCCTTCATTTACAACAACAGATTTTCCATCCCTTTAAGACTCTCACCCAGTTGTTGGAACCCTTGCCTTTGAAAAACATTAGATTAGATAAATGTTCTCTTTTGCAGTGGCTTCTTCACACATGGAAGTCAGCACCACACCATAATGCAACAAAAGCAACAACACAAAAGCTAAGATACTGCACAGGCACATTCATTCTTAAATGAAAAACCGTCATGTACGAAGTTTAGCCATAATTCAATGTCCATCATTCCACAATGCAGACAATAGACTGGATCCAGAGAAAGCCTGTCATGCTTTAATCCAATTTAAATCAATGGGGCCAAAGTTAGTCATGACTAACTTGTTCCACTGACTAAAGTATGACAACTGTCCTCTTGATCTAGATTATATACTTAACCTTACAACTGAATATTTTACCGAAAATTGGCGATTAAAAAGAGTGTTAATTTCCCCCCATTTATGTTGATTTCTTCATATATTTAAACAATCTAATATATACGTGAGTCCTTCCGAAAACCAGTGTTGTTCTTGCATATGTGTATTTTGATAATGTATTGTTGACCTCATTTGACCTTCTTGGCATGCCATAACCCCAGAACCCTTCAATTAACCACCACTTCTTGTTACTTTCAAACTAGGAGAGTATTTACTTACTTAATTTCTATATTGCCCTTCATCCAAACACCACAGGGTGGTTTACAATACAAAAATACAAAGATACACAGTACAGTAACAAACAAAAACAATAAAACTCCCCCCACAGTTTAAAAGGCCACAGATTGTCTAATTAGCCAAAGACCTGGGAAAAGAGGAATGTTTTTGCCTACCGCCTAAAGATATGTCACGAAGGTGCCAGGTGAGTGTCCCTTAAAATGGTTTAAGATGCTGGCTTGTTCCAAACTTAGTAACTATAGTTTCTTGGTTCAGAAGAAAAAAGAAACTATGGTTAATTGAAGGCCTCCTATAATAGAGGGAACTGGCATTGCAAAGATGGTTTGTGGGCAGAAAAGGTTTGTGCATTTCTTAGCTTACAATGCTAAGGCCATTAAGTGTTCAGTATAGCTACATTTCCTTCTGTTTCCCCAAGCCATTTTAAAATTATGATATTGCTAATTGTCTAGTTATTGTTGAGAATTGTGTTTTATATCGACTTCCTTTGCTGTAAACCACATGACCATACTTGACACCTCTAAATAAATAGAAAAGTGTTGCAAAAAAGGTGACAATGTTATTTACCCCTTCCATTAAAACTGGATTACAAGATATGTTTCTGATTTTTATTCCCTGATTAGGGAATAAAGCTCACCCTGTTCCAGCCATCCTCTGAAAAAGAGCAGAGGGGCTTAGTTCTTCCAGTAAAACCTTATTTCAACCTTAATTTCACCATATACTGCTTTGGCTACTGTTGGCATGATTTGTAAGGGTAGAGTAGCTGCTTACTTCCACCCCACCCCCACCCCCCACCCCAGCTCCAAAAAAAGAAAGCACCCAATTTTTTTTGGTACATTGCATTATAGAAGCTGTTAAACAACATTTTCACAGTCTTGGTTGGTTCCAGCACACCATTGTTTTGTGCTGGTAGTAAACCGTCATGAATGTCTAAATTATGCTTTTAATAGTACAACACACACATCAAAAATTTGAGTTGTATTTTGAAAAAATCCGTATGCTGTGCCCAGAAGAAAAGAGGACAGACTGTGAAGCATCTGTGGCACTGGGAGGGGGAATGGAGGGGGGGCAGAGGAAAAGAGTGGGAGACCATGGAAGCATTAAGTAATTGCTGCTTTTACTGAGCAAAGTACAGCTTAGCTTGTTTTGTATCTGGAAAGAACTGGGTATATATTGCTATCTGATCTGGGTGCTATTTCATTCTGAAGGCTCTGCCTTAGCAAAAGCTGAACTGCTTCGTTTTACAAAATATAATAAACACTGGGATATTTGGAGCAGGGAAATTAGGTAAAAATAAAGTTACATTTTTTGCTTTTACATGATAATACAAGAAGCCTTTAGGGGACCGAAACATGAGAGTGGAAGTCCCAAAATGAGCCATAATCTTGTGACACCCCCCCCTCCCTGGACTATATGTTTTCTTTAAAAACAATGGCAGGGCACATGGCAAAATACAATGTCCATTATATTCTTTCCTCTTCAATAAAGAGAGGCTACCAGAGAGCTGCGCAGCTTCCTCAGTTTTCAAAACAATTTAAGACATATGAACTTCCACCACGCCATGCTAAGCCTTGTTAACCACTGCCTCCAAAAGATTAGCCCTGCTATGTTGCATTTTAAGAACAAAATCTAGGCATGGAGAAGGAGGAATCTCAAGTGTTTTTAACACCAGAGCTTTCAGAAAATGTATGATGTACACATATGCCGTCTGGTAACGTATAACTCAAATACCAGAAACACTTCTCTGAGGCAATTTCCCTTCTCCCCTTATTTTTTATTTTACTCTAAGTAATTAAAAAACGTAATTCAAAAAGCTTTCTACAACTCCCTCAGGAATTCCTATGAGGATCTCGAAAGGCAGATCAGTTTTATTATCACCATATTTTAAGAGAGAGAGAGAGAGAGAGAGAGAGACAGAGACAG